>NC_034593.1:44054821-44078760 GCF_900095145.1 Mus pahari
GAGAGAGAGAGAGAGAGAGAGAGAGAGAGAGAGAGAGAGAGAGAGAGGCATGCTCATAGACATGTCGCACCTTATTTTATTGTTGCTGGTGGGTTTGTTTGATTTTTGTTTCATTTTTTGGTTTGGTTTGGTTTGGTTCAGTTTGGGTTGGATTGGCTTGGTTTGAGATAGGGTCTCACACTGGCCAAGAGCTCACAAAGTAATCTAGGATAGCTCACCAATAAGATTTAGCATCCTCCTCTCTTCACTACCCAGCTCTGGACACAAGCTTCCAGCTTTTTCACATGGGTTCTAAGGATCAAACTTAGGTCCTCAGGCTCAGAAGGACATTCACTGACTAAGCTATCACCGTACCCAGAGCACAGATTTTAAATGCTCCTGTGTTGGCCAGTGCACACGCTCACCAGCCACAGTCTTTACGGTGTCAATATTGAATGTGGCAGAGGAACACTCACTTTACAAACCTGCCTGGCAAAGCATCACCCAAAGGGCTCGCTGAATGTGTGTGTTCCAGAAGCCGACCCCAACAGGTCAATCAGGATTGCCAGCACAGAGTCCTGAGAGGAATTTTTAACATGATCCTCAACTACTGACTAGCTGGAAACAAAATTTGACAGAATCCTTGCTGGATCGTCTAAGCGCATCTCACTGTTGTAAAGGTCCCCACCTCAGCTGCACAGGGAAGTTGCCCAGGGAGCCTCATACACACAGCAGTGTTCCAACCCAGCCTAGTTCAGGCAGAAGTTATGGGGGTAGGGGAGGGGGCAAGTGCATAAGTATGAACATGTGTGTGAATATGTAGTGTGTGTGTGTGTGTGTGTGTGTGTGTCTGATTATGTTTCAGAAGCCATCTAGGAAAGAATAAAGTTAGAGGATGACTTTCTTGAAAGATAGCCCACCGTTTTTGCATGATCTGCAGGCCCAAAGTGACTTATCTCAGGATTGCTTCTTGGAGCTGATATGCTTTTCCTGTCATTATTAAATTAATACAATAGTCCCTGGGCATTAGCACAGCCTATTGATCTGATTTCCTGCAGATCAACATAAAGATGAAGCGTCATGAATCAGTGTTGTTTAGATGAATTAATGATGCTACAGAATTTATGATTTGATCAAATAATTGTAGGAAGAAAATTTTAAGAGATGGTCTTTAATTGCTTTGCTAGAAAGAGGTAATAAAGCTGAAATCAAGAATAGAGTGTACCCATGACTCATATAGTAAATAAAGGCTGCGTACAAAGTACAATGAGCTTTCATAATTACCTTAAAAAGAAAAATAGGCTTGGAACAAATTTGTGTTCAAGTGAAACCACTTAGGTCACAGGATAAAGTCACAGGTGTATACTTTGATAAGGCAAGGTATGTAAAAACTGTTGCTCTGTACTTATAATGAGCTTACAGTATGAAACACTGCTTTGAACTTTTACTGATATCCTTTGTGACTCCCATTTTATATAGCATTCTATCCATGAAGTAATTTTTTTAAAGAACATATTGCCTAATAAGGTATAAAAAGACCAGAGAAAAGAAATAGAGTTGTTGGATGGTTTGGCTTGGAGGGCTTTGCCCCATCCATCAATTCATCCATCTGTCCATCTATCCATCCATCCATCCATCCAAGTGTATGTGTCTGTTTATATGTATGTATGTATGAAGGGATATGTGTATGTATGTAAGCATGCATAAACTCTTGTACGGTTGATGAAACAGATGGCTAGGCCTGGTAAGAGTGTATGTGTGTGTGTGTATGAATGTATGTCTAAACGCTATTAAAAAACAAAACTAAAAGCAATAAGTAAAAGGTGATGTAGTCATTCTCTGCTTCAGTCTGTGTGTGTGTTTTCTGTGTGAGCGGCTCCTTTCTTTTCTGGCTTACAAAGAGTTAACCAGCCAAGTCAGTAAAGGGCTCCGGGCTGCTTGGCCAGAAAAGGGAGTGAAACAATAAATCCTTTACCTACCCCCCATATGTGCCTGTTAGAGATACCTGTTATAGGTCCAGAGGCCTGCAGCATCTGGCCTCATAGTAACTTAAAGTCAAGATGAGTATATGTTGTTATAGAAAGCATCCTTAACCTCTCACAGGAATAAGTCTTGTCCCCACCAATGCTCTTTCCCCTCTGCTATCTTCAAGAAAAAACCAGAGGTCTGGAGCTGGCCTCCAGCAAATATGTAGAATATGTGTAGTGTGTGCCCTGTGCACCTGCAGAGGCCAGAGGAGGATGCCAAATGTCCTGCTGTCACTCTCTACTGTATTCCCGTGCGACCACGATCTCTGAGCCTGGAGCTAGGCTGGTAGTTAGCAAGCCCTAGGATGCCCCTGTCTGCACACACACACCCAAAGTGCTGGGGTTTTGTGTGTGTGTAGCTGTACCCAGGTTTTCACATGAGTGCTGAGATTCACACTGAGGCCCTCACACTTGTGTAGCAAGCACTTTTACCCACAAAGCCATCTTCTCAGGCCCAGCCTGGGAATTTCCATCCCCATCTATCCCGCCATTTCTATTTACATCTACAGTCCTGGACATGAACCACAGGTACAGCATTAGCTTTACGTGATGTTCCAGGCACAAGCTAGAGTTCTCAAACAGATGAAGTGTCAAAGGTGCTGATTTACTAGTCTTTGCTACGGTTTGAGTCGGAAATGTTTTCCTGTGTGTTGGAAGATTTGAACATAGGGTCTAGCTAGCCAAAGTAGGACCCTGAAGGCCAGCCTTGAAGGTAGTGAATGAATTCACTGTCTCTGGTTCCAGTCGGAGCTCTCCACTTCCTGTCTACCGCTGCTGGACACTCCCCATCATTCCTTTCCCCACAGCTGCTTCTGAAGTATGAGGCAAAATAAGCCATGCCTCCCTTAAGTTGCTTCTCTCTAGGAGTTTATCACAAGAAAATTCACTGATGCAACCATCTTTTGAGTTCCCATTCCAAACTGTCAAACCAAAGATTCAGGGAGTCCGACAACAAGGACCCAAATTAACTTTGTTGTTTATTAAGTTTTAAATTGTATAAACCTATTTAAGTCTATTTTCCAAATGTAATTGCTTATGAGGAGAGCTTGTCCTATTGGCATGTTTGTGTGGTTGGACGGAGGGCTGTTTTATATGTCATGTGACCACTTAACCTGTGTTGCAGGAATGGCCATAGGAAGGACCTGCTTCCTACTGGGAAGAAGAACAGCTTAAATGTAGCACTCCAGTTTGTAGCAACTCCTGAGTTATAATGCTGCTTCTGCTTGCCTCTTTACTTCTGTTTCTGTTTGCGATATATTTTGTGTCAGTCCTTTCTCATGATAATGTATCAGCACTGACCCTCCAGGCTCAGGTTCTCCCCTGAGGAAGCTAACCGAGACAATCCGCTTACCCCTTCTTCCACATTTGCCCTCAGTTACTGCCTGCTGGAAGACCCAGCCCTGCACATATGCAGAGATGCCCCTCCGAGCATCACCCAGGCCTTATATCCCAGTGGCTGTTTTGTTTTGCTTTTTAATGAGAGGCTGTCCCTATGCAGTCCACGCTGCACAGAACTCGCAATCCTTTTCCTGCTCACAGTTTTCAAACATTATTTCCAAGTTACCAAGTCCAAGCAAGAAAGGGATGGAAAAAGAGGAAAGCAGAAGCCATGTATGCCCTAGAGTTGCCCAGAGCTGAATATCTACTGCGGGGAAATGAATATAGGAAGGAGGGGTGACCACAGTCCCTCCCAGGTGCTCGCTTCCGAGACTGGACAATTTCCTGAAGAGGCAAGCCATTAAAAGACTTGAGAACAAAATGGAAAATAATGGATTCTATGAGGGGGCAAGGGAGAAGAAGGTGGGGAGAGGGAGGGAGAGGGAGGGAGGGAGAGAGGGAGAGAGGGAGACAGAGAGACAGAGAGACAGAAAGAGAGAGAGAGACAGAGAGAGACATCCCAGCTTAACTGCACTAACTGGATGAAATTCCTTTCTGGAATTTGACATAGAGTCATGGCTCTGAGTGCTCCCTGAGTGCTCCCTGAGTGCTCCCTGTTGCAGCGGCTCTCCAAGCAGCCCCACCACCACCCCTTACATTTCCTCTGGGTTGAGTATTTCTTGCGGGGCTCCCAAGGTATGAGCATACCTTGCCTGTATCTACTAGACATCAAGAGCAAGTTGGCCCACTGTCACCTAGCTATGGCAGGCCGAGATGTCTCCTCACCTTGTTACATGTCGCTTGCAGTAAAGTCACACTGGGAGAAGAGTCATTCCAGAGCAGTCTTCCCTAGAAAACACTATAAATCAGTAGGAAAAGGTGAAACATTAAATCACAACCTATCTTCAAGTTAATTTAGCTATATAATAAAATAAGGATAATTAAGCACAAATGATTTTTGAAGAAAGAACCTATGCTTTTTATTTCTAATAAAAAAGATGTTCTTTTCGAAGCATGGTCATGCATGCCTGTGATGGGGGTTTGGACGATACAAGCAATAGTATCTCAACTTTACAGCTAGCCTGGGCTACATAAGGAGACCCTGTCTTAACAAACAAATCAAAATTTAATTTACAAATGATAACATTTTAAAAAATTAATGTTTTAAAAAACTCAAAACACATCTACATACAATTTGTCCTGCCTGCAAGAAGTGCTGTGATAAAGATGGTGTAGAAATTGTGGTTCAAGTGATTGGTCTAGCTTGAGACCCATGCCATGAGTGTGAGCCCTCCTCTGACACTGCCTGGAGGGTCAGGGCCCAGATGCTAGATAGCCCAGACCTAGGATAAAACCAACTATGAATGGCAAAGAAAAAAAAAAAGTCAATGAAATGACTTTTGATTCCTAATGATATTCCGCTATACTCATAGATTGGTGCCTCACCCAGTTGTCATCAGAGAGGCTTCATCTAGCAACTGGTGGAAATGATGCAGAGACCCTCAGCAAAAGATTAGGCAGAGCTCTGAGATCCTATGGAAGAAGGGAGGAAGGATTGCACAAGCCAGACAGGCCAAGGACACCACAAGGAAACCCACAGAATCCGCTAACCTGGGCTCAGAGGGGCTCCCAGAGGCTGAATAAATAGTCGGGGAGCCTACATGTGTCTGACCTAGGCCCTCTGCATATATGCTATAGTTGTGTAGCTTGGCTTTCTTGTGGGATGCTTAACAGTGGGAGAGGGACTGTCTCCAACTCTTGTGCCTGTTCTTGTTACCCTTTTCTCCTATTGTGTTGCCTTGTCCAGCCCTAGTATGACGGAGGTACCTAGTCTTCCGCAATTCAATAAGCCATGTTTGGTTGTTATCCTCGGGAGGCCTGCCTGTTTCTGAGTAGAAATGGAGAAGGAGTGGATCGGGCAGGGGGTGGGCAGAAGGAAGTTGCGAGGAAGAGTGATTTAGAGAAAAGGAAGGAGAAAATACTGCGGTCGAGATATAAAAATAATGATAATGCTAAAAAGTAGAAGAAAAACTCTCAAAGATCTAATAAAAATGAGAAAAATAAGAAAAAAAAATAAAAGGAGTCTTCGGCTCCCCAGAAGAGGAGGGGGCAAGATGTAAACAAGAAGATGAAAGTGTAGGCTCAATTTAGACTTTTTAAAATTCCCATCAAAGCTCAATTATGATTTTGCCATATCAAAGTTTAAACTTCAAAATGTAAATGAAAACCAAAAAGTGAAAATTAAAATATGTCACAAGAATTAACATTCAACAATATGAAGAGTTTATCAAATCAATTATATAGAAATGTCAAACACAAAGACTGCAGTACGTAAGTACCCAGAAATACACAGAAAACTCACAGAGGAGGACAGTCAGTAAAAGCAGGAATGAGCAACCAAAATCTCCAGCCTTGCTGGAAAAGAAGTCTTTTTAATTAAGTGCAGTTTTGCCCATAAGATTAATATATTTGGAATTAAAAAATGATTTCTTTACTGATGTGGATGAGAAAGAAACTACAGTGAAGTACTGCAGACACTTTTACAAGTAACACAATTATAAGGCTTAAATAGATTCACTTCGCATAATCTGTCCTAAAAAATTGATACTAATTGTTGCGAGGGCTCAAAGATGTTCATTATCGGTAATGAACGTTATCATTAGGTAAAATAACGAAAAGTCAAGTACCACTTAAATGGCCAATAAGTAAGTTGTGTTACAGAAGTTACATGGTAGTGGTGCAATGTAGTGTCATGAAGTAATTTAAAAACTGCTTAAAACAACAGTTATGAGAATCCTGTTAAAAGTATTACTGCACCTATACACAGAGATAGATAGATAGATAGATAGATAGATAGATAGATAGATAGATAGATAGATAGATAGATAGATAGATAGATGGGTGGATGGGTGGATGGATGGATGGATGGATGGATGGATACATACGTAGGTAGATACACAGATAGATACATAGGTGGGCACATAGGTACTGTAATAAGTTCCAACCACTGAAAGCTGGGCCTTCATTACCTCCAGGTGACCTAGCATGGGCAAAATTTTTCATTCCTTTTATTTCATTTTTCTAAATTATTTGTAATGCACATGTATTACTTTCACCATGGAAAACATAAACTCCTCAGAAAATGATCATGTTTTCTAAAAGCACAGCTCTGTGTACTGAGGCATTAAAATCAGCGGCCCTTCAGTCATGTTTTCTTCAAATTGAGCTATTTTAAAAACACATTCAGATCATATAAAAGCTGATTGAAGCCAAGGAAACCTAATCTGCTCTAATAACAGGGTCATCACCCTCTTGGCCACACAAACACCTGGGAAAGATGGTTCTGGAACGCTGGAAAGAGCTTTCCGCTGGAGGGAGGATTTTTGTTTGTTTTCTATGGCCACAATCTTTTCATTGCACATACCACAAACATCTTCCCCAGATGTCAACAGGAAATCCCACCCAGAAAATGACATCAAGTCAGTTTGTGCCCCAAGTTAACCTATTCTTAAAAAGACAAGAAAATTAAAAGATGAATAGATCCGCCGTGGTGATGTTGATGATGATGCTTGTCGCTACTCTCTTTCCTTTATCCTATTGGTTCATGAGGCATGGGAGTGAGGCACAGTCCATGAAACGGCCTCAATTCTGAGCTAGACCATTGGGAAGGAAAAGAAAGGTAGGTTAATTAAAGTACTGCTAATTATTAGCAGTGCAACTCGGAGGTAACATGTAGCTAACCTAGCTCTACTTTGTACAGGCTTTTGTGTTAAAAATATACAAATCCATAGAAGGTCATTACAGACAGATGTCAGAGCAGCACAAAAATGAGAAGACACGCCTTCCTCCTCCCCGCCCCTCCCCGTAGAATTCCAGACCCAGATTAAAGTAAATCACACAATGGAAACACTAGTAGAGGTCTTCAGCCATCAAAGACAGGATTATTATCCACTCAGGAGCAATCATCCAGGTTCTTACAGAGGATAATTCTTGGACTATCCCTTGTTCCTTTACCCATCCCTGTATTATATTCCAAGTCACGGACCATCCCTAGAACTTCGGCATCTGTCTCACTTCTCTGTTCCCATCAATCTGATTACAGGATGGAAAGGGAGTAGGGCAGCATCCCTCCAAAGACAACACGGAAGTTACCAAAAAGAGAGGTAAGACTTGAGGACGGGTTCGCTATAACATGGTGCCCATGTTTTCTGAATCAAAAAAAAAAAGAAAAAGAAAAAGAAAAAGAAAAAGAGAAATGCATGGCCCAACAAGCACAGAGGTAGTTTTGAGTTAAATGGGGCGGAATATTTTCCATTGGGGCTAACGCAGAAAAATCCATAGAGGTTTGTGGGTTTTATATTTTTCATTGAGCGTGGCTGGGAGTTATAGAGTGTAGGTCAGGATGAAAGAGTGAGGAGAGCCAGGTAGAAAGGGAAGAAAGGGGGCCCCCTCCTAACTTTGAGTACTAGGTTATTTTCTTTCTCTATTCAAGCATGTTCTCTTCTGCTGGAAAAAATGCTCTGTTAAACGGATCTGAGGTCGTTTCCATCCTCTTGAGAAATCTGATGCAGTATTTCATCCTAAACATTATAAAGCCTGGCATTAAAAGCTTCCCAAAGTCTATTTTCCCCTGGAGTCAGGTACAGTTTGTCATTTGCTCACACATTCCTTCTGGCAGACGGCTTTACGAAGATTCCCATGGGCGGCTGTGGGATGGAGAGCATCCTTCACGCATGATTTCCCACAGAGTCCAGAGGCCAATGGGCACAAGGAGAGAGCCAGGTCCCTGCTACTGATGATGGCTCCCATCTAGAGCATGTGTGTTATAGCGTCTCTCCATACTGTTTACCTGAGTTTATCACACACTATCAAAACTCACAAACCCATAAACTGAAACCTGAGAATACATTCATATTTAAAACACTCGTTCCTCCCTGGGAGTCCACACACTATTTTTTTTAAGTGCTTACTGAAGCCTATACTTCTATAGAAACACTGGCTGCTCTCTGCCATCTATGGGTGAGAGCAGAAGGCTGTGGCCCAGGATTTTGAGTAGAATGTAACCCCAAATATGGCGTTAGTGAGATTTAAACATGAAATGTTCTCTATAGACTCTTCCATTTGCACACTGGGTCCCCAGCTGAGGATGGCACTGTTTAGGGAAATGGTAGATCCTTGGAGAGACAGGGCTTTGCTGGAAGAAGTGCGTCAATGGGAGTCTTGACATTCGATAGCCTGACCCAACCTCCTGCTGACTCTTGGTTTCCTCACTGTGGATGTCTCATGCTCTGACCAGCATGCCTTCCCTGCCATGGTGTGGAATGTGCTTATCTCTCAGACTGTCAGCCACACTGACCCTGTCTCCCTCACATGGCTTCAGTTGGAATATCTTATCACAACACTAAGAAGTACAATTGATGTTTTTAAAAGATTTGTTAATTTTTATATATGTGAGTACACTGTTGCTGTCGTCAGACACAACAGAAGAGGGCATCAAACCCCATTACAGATAGTTGTGAGTCACCATGTGGTTGCTGGGTATTGAACTCAGGACCTGTGGAAGAGCAGTCAGTGCTCTCAACTGCTGAGCCCTCTCTCCAGCCCCCTCACAACGATAAGAAAAGAAACTAAGGCAGTTGGCTACATTTTCTGAAACAAAAAGGGGATTTATGTTCCAAAGGATATATTACACTTAATAAAATGGAGATGCTATTCTTATAATTACCAGTGACATTGGTCACTAAAGCAATCATATTTTAACTTTGATTTTTATATGATTTTTAAACCATGGGTTATTATTAAATTTGGGAGAAATGAAGGCAAGGGAGTGAACATTGGAATTATATATCCTAACTAATTGAGTTGGCAAGCCACCTGTGTGTTTTGTAAATAGAGTGTGTGGTGTAGAAGAGGGATGTGCTTGCTCTGCCACATAATTCTCCAACATGCTCTCAGCCTGAAACATAAAAACAAATATGGAATGCAAATCCTTCTGGGAGCTGTGGGAAGTAAAAGGAGCATTCATTTCTTTCTCACCTTGTGACAAGGAAGAATGGTAGTGGGTGAAGAGAGAAAGACCTGAAGACTAAAATAGCAGCTTTATAGTCTTGTGGGCAAGGCGGTGGTCAGAATGGGTGCTTCAGAGGCAGAAGTAACTGGAGGCTGTGGAGCAAATGATCTCCAAACACAACTTTGCCGCTGGTGTCTGAATCAGAGACGAAGGTTCTGTTATTATCTATTAATGCTATTGATCAAACCAAATGCTTTTAGTTATCCAGAATACAGTTTGCGTTTAACATATTTCTTTTGAATAAAGATTTTTCTAGACTTTATGGCTTCCCGATATCGAATGGCAATTTTATTTTTTCTGCTCAAAGGGCAACCATGATGTGGAAAGGGCTCCCAGACTGGGTCAACCAGGGATTTCTAGGCCAGTGAAAAGGGCCCCTGTGGACCTGAAAACCACCGCTACCATGCTCACTTCTCCTGTGAATGGCCCAGGAGCACACTCCCACAGTCCACGGTCCCAAAAGCTTTTAGAACCCCATAGTCCAGGTTTGGGAATTTTCTCCGGACATTCCAAGCGCTACACCAAAATACCTGAGTCTGAACCTCTGATTGGTGCAGAAATCCACTTCCCATGGTTCCAGGGATTCAAAGTCCAAGTCAAGACCTCGGTACCTTCGGTGTGGGCTGCTCTCTCTGTCCAAAGTGAAGTCTCCTTGCTGTGTTATCTCAGAGCCGAGAGGTGCAGACTGGTGCAGGTGGGACCGACGTTTGACACTGGGGCACAGTGATGTCATCTACACTGTTCATGTCCTAGAAAAGCACAGTCGATAGCAAAAATGATGCGATGAAATTTCATGCTTTAAGTGAGTCAACAATTTTGCATCAGGCTTCATTTAAAGCTTGAGTCACAGGTTAGATGCAAGTAGCTAATGCCCTCAAGCTGCATTATTAGGGCACAAATTCCACTGGTAAGGGTGGAAACTTCCCGGCTTAATCACCTGCTATCAAGGACTTCTTGATACTTAGTCTCAGGCTCCAACATATGAATCTGGGGACACATACATGCAAGCCATGAGCAAGTGTGTGTCTGGGACACCTTCCTAGTTACAGGTATTTTACATGAGAAAAAACTCTGTGTTTCGGAGCAGTGGGGTGGTATACAGAACCTTTCTGGACAAAAGTGCTCCCTTTGCGGAAAGATGTTCCTCTTGACAGGCAAAAGCCAGTTCTGGAAGAAAGGCACAAGCTATCAAATGCCAGGCAAGATTGTAGGGGGAGAGACCAGCATCACTCCGAGCCATACACATCAGGGTCATCTTCACACACAGGTTTGTTTTCTTCATGTTGAGTTCAAACAGCGACCCACAGAGCAAGTTCTAGACACTATACCCCAGGACTACCTGTCTTTAAAGTCACAAACACAGCCAGCCAGATGGCTCAGCAATAAAAGTGTCTGCCATAAAGTCTGCCAATCTAAGATTAATTCCTAGCACCCACATGGTAGAAGAGAACTGACTTTCTCAAGTTGTCCTATGACCTTTGAACACACACACACACACACACACACACACACACACATGTGCATGGACTTGAGCACACACACTCACTCATGCACTTGTGCACACACACGAACTTACACACATACACAAATAAATAAATGTAATGAAGTAAATAGTAGAGACATCAATGGGTGCACTCTTCTTCAAGGGCAGGTAGTATTTTTCAAAAGCCTTTGAAATCATATGTATATTAGACCAAGTGTGAAAAGAAAAGCCAGAAATACATGTAAAGACACACCTAGAAGGACGGATGCTCAGCCTACAAATCTTTACAATACCAAAAAAAAGTAGAAACAACCAAATAAATATCCAGTGCTGAGGAACTAAATAAATAAATCCTAGTATATTGGCATGAAAGGTTGTATATCATTTAAAACTAATATAATAGAAGAGTACTTAATGGCATGGTATGTTAACTAAAAGAAAGGTCGTAAAATCATATGAAAAACTTGGATTCCATCTGGGGGATTCTATAAAAATATACAAGTAAGGAAAATTAAGAAAATCAAGTTCTTTACTTCCTTGTTAATATTCTGCTGTCATTTCTAAAATCTGTGCAATGAAGATGTGGGGCCTGAAATAAAATAAAATATTATAGCTACTACTTTTAAATTTCTAAAAAAAAATGAAATATTTCTCAGTATTAATTATCAGCTCTTGGAGATTAAAAAAAAAGGGGGGGGAATTAACATGAGTTGTCCCTACGTATTTTTAATTCCTTATTGTGTTGTGTTTAATCCAACCTAAAAGCTGCCTCTTCGGTTCATAGAAAAGATAATTAAAACTGCATCTTCTATTCAGAAAGCTGGAGGGAGGTGCTTGACTTTCCTTACGAATCCTTCCTTGTTAAAACTCTGATAAAATGATCTCGTCTTTTTACTAAAGCAGGGAGATTCTGTGACTGTGTCTTTTTTCCTGAGGTACAGGTGTCAATTTGCATTACCTCTGATGACTCATTCGAAAGAGTGAGCGTGTTGCATCTGCTATGTACCGTGCAGTGGACTGTCGATCATCTGTGGAGACCACGGCAGCTCAAGTAATGCAAATCCAGAGAGAAAACCCAGACTTCGTGTTAGCCTGAAGTGTCAGCCCTTTGCCAGGGTGGTTAGCAAGGAACAAAGCTGATTTGAGTTTAATCTCACAACTCCCTCCCATACGCTTCAAGATTACACTAAGAAGAGAAATGACCAGCCGCAGAGGCAGCCCTAGGTCATTCCTAGTCAGGAAAATTGGTTTCTGATTAATCAAGATTTGGCAGATTTGGAGCACAGACAGGGAAGAGTCTCCCAGCAGAGAGCCTGAATGTTCCCTGCAAAAACTAAGCCAAACCAACCGACGGAACAAACAAACACATAAAACAAAAAGCACTCCTCACTGGTCTACTGGGTAAAGTGCCTAGTGTGAAAGCCTGAGAACATGAGTTGAACCCCCAGTACCCACCAAAAAAAAAAAAAAAAAAAAAGCCATGTATCATAGGGCACACCTCTGAAGCTCCCTGTTCAGGAGGCAGAGATAGGAGGCTCTCTGGGGCTTGTTACCCAGCCAGTCTAGCTAAGTAGGTTCACTTCATGTTGAGTGAGAGACCAGCCTCAAGGAGGGTCTGAGCGACTGAGGGGTACACCTGATGTTGACCTCTGACCTTCATACAATCACACGTGCACACATGCACACATACACACACATACGCACTCACAGACACACAGAAAAGTTTCCATCTGCTGTAAAGCAATGCTCAGGAGTGCTAACTTCACTCTCGAGCCATAGGGACAGGAACCCCATCCCCCCCACACACAGAATAGACAGTGAACTCATTTTTCTCTCCTATTATCCCTCCAAAATAATATAATTAAAATAGCTAACCATGTATAATGTGTAGTCATTGAAAGTCTGCATTCCATATTGATCTGGTTTGAAAATATGCAATGAGCCTACAACGCAATGTCCTGTGATTAGGAAGTTTTGAAAACTCAGGAGACACACACATCTTGACCTTTTCTGAAGGCTGTGCAAGCCAGAGAGGTTCTGTACTGTTCACCCATGGACTCAGACACAAATAGACCCTAGCAGTGTGCATGACTTGATTTAACAGATATCTCCGATACCTCCATATCCAATATAACACTTTAAAACTGAAATTAAGAAAGCCAAGGCAAGCCTTTTAAGACCTTATACAAAATACCGTTTCTATAAAAATGCTTTTCCTTTAAGGGGTGTCATAAATTGACTGACAAACATGCTACTACATTAACTTTTTATGGTTTTTTTTTTTTTAAGTCATGTCTCCATGAGATAACTGTACACTTAAGCTGGTTTTCTACCACAACAAATATGAAAAAGATACATTGTACTAAAAATCCCTTGGTGTGTTATTGACTCCCCAAGTCGAGTGTAACATCAGCATCCTGGCATGGCTATAAACTGCCTCTAGCACACATGAGTGCAGATCAGTGGCCTCTTCTAGGCTTTTCAACCATAACTTTCTGGTCTTTTTGCAAAGTGATAATAAGAATTTCTTTGCCTAGTTTATACAGAATGAATGTTTCTCTCCAAGGAAAACATCCGACTTCCCTCCAAAGTTTAAAAGTTAGGAGACATTCTGAACAGCAGGAGACTTACTCGTTGCTGGGCTTATGCAGCATACTCTGCTCCTTATTTTGATTATTACAAGTTATTGCCAGGAACTTAAAAGCCAAACCTGAGCAGCCATCATCAGTCACTTTAGTGCCTCGACTTCAAGAAAGTTTCCAGGCTGGGGAATTTTTGGGTGAATTAAAAAGTGCTAGACACACAAGCACGATCCCCATCCCCCACCTCAAAAGCCAGGAGTGGTGGTGCACACTCTGCACCAAGAGGCATTAAGAGGATGATTTAGCACTCACTGGCTGGCCAGTCTCTTTCCAGATTAAGAGACAGTGTCTCAAAAGGAGATTAAGGATGATACATAGTGTCTACCTCTGGGTTCCACACACACATAGAACACACCTACAAAGGCAGAGGCAGGGGAGGAGGAGAGGGAGGAGGGAGAGAAGGGGAGAAGCCTCACAGAAGGAAAGAGGTTGCCAACATAGGGTTCTTGGGCTACGGATTTGCTTTCCCTTGCTGGCTTCGTTGCTTTATTAATAGGTTCTGTACTGGTTGGTTTTGTGTCAACTTGACACAGGCTGGAGTTATCACAGAGAAAAGAGCTTCAGTTGAGGAAATGCCTCCATGAGATCAGCCATAAGGCATTCTCTCAATTAGTGATCAAGGGGGGAGGACCCCCTTGTGGGTGGTGCCATCTCTGGGCTGGTAGTCTTGGGTTCTATAAGAGAGCAGGCTGAGCAAGCCAGGGGAAGCAAGCCAGTAAGAAACATCCCTCCATGGCTTCTGCATCAGCTCCTGCTTCCTGACCTGCTTGAGTTCCAGTCCTGACATCCTTTGGTGATCAACAGCAACATGGAAGTGTAAGCTGAATAAACCCTTTCCCTCCCAATTTGCTTCTTGGTCATGATGTTTGTGCAGGAATAGAAACCCCGACTAAGACAGAGTCTTTTTCTCCTTCCATGCAAAAGGTGTGGCTTTCCTCTCTGTGTAGCTATTTCCACTAAGCCTGACACTTACATTCTTGGTATCACATGAGGTACATGGGAGAAGAGGCAAGACACCACAGTATCACTCAGAAATTTCCGGCATTTATTTACAAGTTGTTATGTACTTTCTTTCCAAGTTTTTATTGAAGACAAACATATAATTCTAACCTAGATACAACCCAGACAGATTTATTACAGCATTTCCACGTCCCATACAATTCAGCTTTAACACTGACTGCTCTTTCAGGGCTCCAAAGTGCCCCGACTATTTTCCAAAAATAAAGCTTCCAAGAAGTAGAATCAGGATATAAAATGAATAAATAAGAAAATCATTGAGCTAAATATGAAGGAAGGAGCCATATGTAGGCCTGATATACTTCAGGCATTCAATAATTGCTAATTTTAAAGAAACCACATCCTAGTGGTGATGACAGAGAATATTGTGCCTTCTGTGATTAAAAAATACGATGCTAATTCATGACTCAAAGTTTTCCTGAATTGGCAACGTTCTTTTTTCTCCGATTTTATTTTTAATGTTTTCCTTACAGAGTTACCTCATTTCAACCTGTTGGAATATAGTCTCAGACACAGCAAGCTTTGTCCCCAAAGGGGACATTTGTGCTGCATATCTCAAAGCCAGTCTGAACTTAGGGACCAGCTAAAGGCTGATTGTCACATACATCCAATTCCCTGTAGGCAACTGCCCCTTCTACCTGGTTCCAAAAACTGACATCTGACTATCCCCCCACCTGTCACATAAGAGGCCCCTCTTCCCCCATGGACCGCAGCTATGTGTACTCCAGAGAAAATAGCACCCCTGAGGCCCCTTCACCCAGACTTTGAAATGATACAGTTTCCCATAAAGAAAACAAATCAACCAAAATACGCTACTTCCTGAGTTTCACAGTAACTCTTACAAGAAATTGAAATGTATCAACTTTTTTTTAATTAGTGATTGAAACATGTTTTGTGAGGAAAAAGAACTTGCAGATTCCATTGTTAACTTAGGTTAAGCCTTCACAGGTCCTGTCCCTGTTACAAGTCATACCTATTTTAAACCAACCTATTAGACTAAATTGGACCCTTTATCTTGCTACTTTTTTTAAAATTCAGAAAATGGGCAGGATAAGGGGGAAGTACTTTTATATATTCTCTATAGTGGGATCTCAGAAATAACCTTTAATTTGTTTTTTGTAGTTGCATCAGCTACAGCAAACATGCAGGCCAAATGGACCTTGACTTGCTTACTGTATGGATTTGGTTTCATTTTTGAGACTGGAATTCTCTGGGGCCCAGGCTGGCCTGGAGCTTGCTATATAGTTTAGGCTGGCCTCTAACTCCCAGATCTGTAATTCACAGTGAGTATCCTGACTTAACTGTCCAAGCTCTTGGGTTATAGTGAAGGCTCACCATCCTAGGCTTGAGTTTTCTTTAATAATAATAATAATAATAATAATAATAATAATAATAATAATAATAATAATAATGGCAACAGTAACAGTAATAATAATAATGCTTTGGGACCTGAGATATCTATATAGCAACTTCTCACTTTACCTCAAGCCTAGGCTGACCCTCTAGGACCCCTTCCCATTTCACCAGTAAACTTCTCTAGAGAAAAGTCCTAAGTCTTTCCTTTGTCTCCCTCTCTCTCCAAAAGCTGGAAAAGCTGGCTGCTACCCCGATCTTTAGCTGACCTCATTAATGTTACCTGTGAATACCTCACTGATGAATTTTGGAGACAGCTTAGTCCTTGTCCCAGTTATCCAAGCTAGCCCTTCATCTGTCACCCACCCTCAAGACTATACAGAGATGACCTGCTGCTTGAGCCCTTCTCAAGTCCCAGCTGGTGACCTTGGGCCCCCATCCCCAGTGCTATACAAAGGCACCTTCCTGTGTTCTGAGCGCCTTTAGCACACCACCAGGTACTATGTATTTTTCTCCCCCACCACCTATGAGAGAACGAAGAATTGTTTTAGCTTTATTTGTCTTTATACCCACACCACCTGCCCCGGTCTCAAGACTTGGTTAGCAAATGAGGCGTTTCAACTTGGGAAGTGAGGCAGACAACCCAGGCAGGCCTGAGTGGTCCTTGTTTCTCATGACATCAGTACACATAGATTTAGCCTAATTTTTTTTTTTTTTTCAAGCCACAAATCTGTACACATTTGCCCATACATTCTTCGCCCCAGGCGCTAATGGGATACCACCTCAGACCACTGCATAATGCAGAAAACTCAAATTCCTTTTGTAGCTGATGAAAAGCCTGGACAAAAAATGGGTGTGTGCTGAAATAATCCAGGAAAGTTTGGGGATATATCTATTATCCCTGCCACCTTCCTCTTCTCCACCGATTTTCATCTCTTTCCCAAGCACTGGCACCTCCTAGCCACCTAATCAAGACAGACCTTTCACGAGGTAATTAAAATACAGCTCATCTTCAAGGGGAAGAGAAAAACAAAGGCTGAGACAATTAGCTAACTGTGCCAAACAGCATGGTTCACCCCCTCCAGGCCCAACCCCCCCTCCCTAGCCCTCCCCAGCTTCCTCCAAATGCCTGCTTTTAAGTATTTCCACAGGAAGGAGAAACTTCATTCCTGCTGGAAGGTAAGAGGACAACAGACAGCCTGGAAAACGGTTTAATTCGATTTCATATGCAAAGCGCTCAGGACTATTTAAGACAGAGGTTGGGCTCCCTGCTCTCTGGAGTGACATTAGGTGGGAAAGGGGACCAGAGACACGGACTAATCTGTAACTGTCAGGTTAGGGCAGAATATTGCATTAGCAGGGCACAGAGTTGCAATACAAGGAGTGGCGAGGTATCCCAGCGTGGGCTCTGCAGAGCAGGGAGGCCGACTGCCCTCCTAATGGCTCAGAAAGTGGAGAAGCAACTCCCTCCCCACAAGGCTATGTGTGCCTTGATTACATTACCACAACCCTTAGAATTCTGCAGAGCACGCACCTTGATTCTCTTACAGTTCTGGATCCATCTGTAAAGGCCACTGTTTTATTTGGCTCCCCCCACACCACCTGCCTTTCCTACAACATCCCCTACCAGCATATTCAAGCATTAGCGGCTGGGATTTCTAAATTCTTTTAGCCATTGATGGCCCGCCAGCAGTCAAATTAAATTCAAAGGGTTTAGTATAGCTCCGGGTTTTAGCTATATAATTTACTAAGAATGCCCAAAGCACTTGCAATCCAGTTTCCAGTTCAGCAATGAATACCATTTCCTAACAAAATCTGCCTGAAATCTCCTTTTGAGGCTCTGGGAAGGGAGGAAAAAGTGTGTCTTCCTTCTGGCCCAGGCTCAAAAAAAAAAAAAAAAAAAAATTGGGGATGGGGGTAAGAACTCCTACCTAGAAAAAAAGATATCCTTCATGCCATGTGAATGTGGTACTGAATATGGAATTGAAAGAATGGGGTGGTATTGACAGATGGCCAGAGTATCCGGGCTAGTTGTAGACATCTGCATTTTCTTTTCTATATTATTTTTTTCCATGTTCTAAACCCAAGGCTGTATCGGTTGCATCTCCACTATTAACCAACAACCTAACCGAAATCATGGCTCTCTAAACATAAAGAAAACCTTGGCAGAAACTCCAGATTTGATCATTCTTTCATGTTTAATGGTAACTTGAGTCTACTTTCAGTGGAAGAGGAGACTGTTAATAATTATCTCATTATGAACATTTAGCACTAACATAGTCCCATGGCTTGTGGTTTCTTCATGCCTCCATCTCACCCCCCTTGAAGGCAACAAGAGATTGACAAGAGAGCATGCAGCCACTTTGCAGTGTGGCTCGCCCAGCACTCATGGGGTGAGGTAGAAAGAACATGAGTTTGAGGCCTAGGTAGGCTACATAATGAGACTTTGTCTTTAAAAGACAACTTTAAGGCCACAGTTAGCGTACAACATTGCTTGCTTTCTTCCATGAGAAGTTGGCCTTCTAAATAGGGCATCTACATGATGGCCTCCAGGGTTCTTGGAGGAGGGGGCAGGAAGAAGAATGTGAGAGACAAATGGTGGGGAAACAGCTATGGAACACTGGCTTCTGGATATGACAGGGCTCTCATACTGTTTGTGACTCTCACAGCGGTTGTGGCTATCGGTAGAGAAAATGGAGCCCCATGAAAGGGAGAAGGGAAATCGAGGATCCGCCCTCCCTGGGGAGCTATTAGTCATTAATGCTTGCTGGCCAATGGGTTATTTTCTTCTGTGGCTTAACCATCCTTCTGGTTGCTCATGCAATCCACCCCCGACCCCCCGCCCAGTCCATGTTCATGAGGACAACCCTAACTAAACTCAATGTGCCAGAAAGAAAAACAAAGTCATGAGAACAGGGGGTGGGGAGCCCGGCATGGTGGCACATGCCTTTAATCCCAACACTCAGGAGGCAGAGGCAGGCGGACTTCTGAGTTCGAGGCCAGCCTGGTCTACAGAGTGAGTTCCAGGACAGCCAGGGCTATACAGAGAAACCCTGTCTCGGAAAAAAAAAAAAAAAAGAACAGGGGGTGGGGCTGATGGGACGCTCAAAGAACAATAAAGAAAAAGTTTTAAGATAGTCTCTTAACATGAGATTTGAAAAGGCATGAGGAGGTACTCCGAAAACATTTAGAGTCACCTGTTGTGTCTGAAAACTGCCAGTAATACCATTAAATCTTGCTTTCGGATTCCATCCCCTCTCACACTGGCACAGGGGAGTTCTCCGTTCTAGCCATATGGACAAGGGAGCTGAGGGCAGTGCAGCTGATATTTGCCAGGTGGAAGAGATACATGTGCACTCTCCCTGTCACAGAGACAGGACGCTCTGCTAAAGGAGGCGGTAGCAATCAAACCGTCAGGCTGAATTAATTTAATTAATAAATGGCATAATTCGGAAACCCATTATAGAAGTCAAAGATGTTGGCTATCTACCCAGAGCAGCGGTAATCACTCACCATCAGGCCAGCTAAATGCAACTCCAGAAATCAGACCGTTCAAGGATAAATTGAAAAGAGCCAAGCTCCTAATGGCTCTAATGATCTAATTCTGTTTGTTGATCTCACGCCTATGATTTTCCGCTCAATAAGCCCCTTTATATCTTACAATCAACTGTACAGTTTATAAAATTTAAAAACACTAGCTGGGAAGCTCTTTGGTGTGGCTTTTAAAGCCCACCAAGGTATCAGCCCTGGCATACAAAACCGGACTCCAGGTCACACCACCAGGTCACACCACCAGGTCACACCACCAGCACTGGCTCACTCCCTCTCTGCCTCACCCACCCCCTAAGCAGTCCATCCTTCCATGACCAAGGTGTGGCAGAAAACAAAACAAAGGCCAAAGCTTTGATGTTTTCTTTCTACGACGGTGGAGTAAAAGTCAAAACTGAACCGTTTCGTTCACTGTGAGTCCTGTCTCCATGCGTCCTCACTCCTAGCTGAACCCGTCTCCACCCACTTCAGTTCCTAACAAGAGACCACATTTATTTGGAGCGCAGCAGACAGAAAATTAATGTCGTCAGCCTTTCCCTTTCCAATTAATTTAGTGAGGCAGTAACTAAATAATCCAATTTGATCAAGTCTGCATATGAAAATATCAGCTGCAGAGAGGCCTAGTAGATATGGGGGTGGGGCGAGTAGATGGCATTTCATCTTATTTTTAATCGCATTAATTGAGGATGGGGGCTGCGTGCCACAGTGCTCGTGTGGAGGTCAAACGGCAACCGGAAACAGTTAGTTGACTGCTTCTGCCCTATCCCTTCCAGGGATCAGACTCGGGCCGTCAGGTTTAACAGAAAGCACATTTCCTCAGTGAGCCATTTCACCCATCCTAAACAGTGGTTTGAAAGGACTTCTGTGCCAGGTTAGTAGGCCCCTACCCAGAGTATTTCAATTCCGTCTCTGTAAGAACCCCCACAAGGAAGAAAGTATTATGTCTATTTTACATAAGCTGTCCTTATATAGGAACTTTAAATAACTTCTCAAGAATCGCAGAAGAATGTGGCAGAGCTGGGACAGCATCCAATGTCTGAGTCCTAAAATGAAAATGAAAATGAAAATGAATGAATAATAAGGATGACAGTATTTGATGCATGGTTATTCATGGGATGCAGATATTTACCTGATGACTTTAATTATCTTTTCTTTGTGTGTGCTGTGTGTGTGTCGGTGGGTATGTGGGTGGGTACATGCATGCCTTGGAACACATATGGAGGTGATCTCTTTCAAGGGATTGGTTCTCTCCCTCTACCTTGATTTCGAGGCAAAGTCTTTCTTGCTGTCTCTGGGCCACATACTCTTGGCTAGCAAGCCCTGGGCTTCTGATTGATTCTCCTTAGTCCGTTTCCCAGCTCCCTGCAGAAATGATGGAATTTCACATACATACTGTACATCCAGCTTTTTTTTTTTTTTCCACGTGTGTCAGGAGATCAAGCTCAGGTCCTTAGCTCTGCATGGAAAGCATCTGAAGACCATCTCCCCAGACATGCCTGGTGGTTTTAACAACTCAGTGTGAGGTGGGCTTTGTCATTATTTCATGTTGGCCTTCGATACCTTCTCTTGCTGCATGAGAAACAACTCAGCCTGCATCCATATTTTTTCCCTTTGTTCTCTTCACATTTTCTTTTCTTCACTCAAAGATTTGGACAGGGAAGATGATAAAGACTATGACTTCCTCGAGAAAAAAAAATAACAAATTAAGTTTCATTTTACATTAACTCTGAGTATGGTTTGTTACATCCTACAGACACAAGCTTACACACATTTTTTTCTTTTTTACTAGAACAACATTACGGAGGATTAGTGTCCAATAAAAGCCACACAATGGATGGATGTGCATCAGAGGCCTGAAAATTCTCCAGAAAGCAATTGTGCTAAGTGCCATCTAATAATAAATCCACACGGACAGCCATGATCTAGGCTGCATGCATTCTCTTACAGCTCTGCCCCCCCCCCACCTGACTCTACACCACAGTCTTTGCTAGACGCTCTGTGAGAGAGCAGATGTTCTGCTTTGGGTTGAGAAATCAACGGTTACCATTCATCTGTTCCAAAAATTCAAGGGCCTAATGCTGCTGTTTTAAGGATGCTAATTAATTCTAGCCCTGATGCTCCAGTGTGCTCACAGTTTCAATCAACTGCAATCTCAAAGGACCTCAGTCCCCACTGTCTCCCCTGAAAGCCTGTGGAGAAAGACAAGCAGGAAATGCACACTTCACTGACATAACAGGAACAAGGGAATCATCCAATATGTTTTGAGTTTGTATACTTTCCCATGTTGGCATCATTGCCGTCCTTCCTGGGGTACCAGTTGGAGCAGGTAGGCACAGACCGAGTGATGAGCACAATTGAAACAATGCCTACATATGCCTTTGGGTCATTTTCTTGTGTTATTTACCATTCAAACAGATTGATTTTGGAGTCATAATTTTTTTTAAAAGCTGGTTCTGAATCAATAGCTTCTATTTTTTGTTTAGTTTTAAATCTAGAGGCGCTTGTGTGTAAAACCCAGCATGTTGAGAAAGCAGGTTTATGGGTTCAAGGCCCGCAGAACAACAGAGCTAAAAAGATGACTCAGTGGGAGAAGAGCCTGCTACAGAAGCCCAGGTAAGAGGGCCTTTGTCCGTTTGTCAGAATCCATGTCAAAAATGGCAGGCAGCAGGAAGCCATCAGTATTCCTACCATCAGAGAAATGGACATGGAGGAATCCCCAGGGCTTGCTGGTCTACCACTCTACCCAGCCAGCAAGTTCCAGGTCAGCAAAAGACCCTGCTTGAAAACTAAGTTGGAGGGGCTAGAGAGATGGCTCAGTGAGTCAGAGCACTTGGCTGCTCTTCCAGAGGACCAGGGATTGCTCCCCAGCACCCACACTGTGTGGCTCACGGCTACCTGTGTTGTGTAACACTATTTCTAGATGACCTTGAGCAAACATTTACTCATCCCTAAACAGAAAACCGACGACAGATCAAAGGAAGGATCCCACCCAAACTGAACTTGGTGAACCAGTGAGTTTTATTGGGGCGACTTATAGGAGTAAAGGTGAAGAGTTACTTTAGAGGAGCAGAAATGACTCAAGGACAGCTCCATCACCAAAGCCCACCCACCGCAACCTGAGTGACAGCTCAGGAAAACTGGGACCCAGGAGCTCGCTGCAGAACTTGAGAGTGTCTCTCATCAGTCCTTTCTGCATAACAGAAGCTTGGGGAGACAAGAGCTTGAAAAGTTCCTTAACCTTTGGCACATCTCTTAATTTGAAGCAATAATAGGACTTTTTTAAATGTCAAGAATCAAGGAGAATGTAGTCAAAACACATGGCACAAAGTAAAAGTGTAAAGACTGACCCATAGCCATACTTGTCCCCTTGGCTGAGGAAGGGGCCTGTGAACCTTTCATATGAGTAAATTCAAAAGATGGTTTTGTGTTTTGTTGGAGGAGCATGAGGGGGTTAGATTTTTATCATACAAAGATGGAGATGGGTAGTTGCTTTGGTCAGTAAACGCTTTCCCCTGCATGAGGATCTGAGGTTCAGACTCACACTAAACCCTGAGCATAGCACATTTGCAATCCCAGTCCTGGGAAAGCAGAGGTCTGTAGAACCCTGGGGCTCCTTACACAGCTTAGCCTACTTAAAGATTTCCAGGCCAATGAGAGAAACCCCCACACCTATCTCACACAGAAAATGAAGGGTAGACAGCGTTCCTGAAGGATGAGCAGTTAGATTGTGCACACACATGCATTCATATCAGTGCACACACAGGCACCTGCACACACATGCACCTGCACACATGCACGTACAAACAAACAGCAAATATATAAAGGGCTTGAGTGAGAGAGAGGTGAAATGAATAACAGATATTACAAACTGAACACTCCCTAAAGTCCCTTAGCTGACATTCTAAGCCTTAATGGGATGGAGAAAGGATCTCTAAGGAGATGGGGCTGCTGAGAAAAATCATTTTATAAGGATGCAGTCCTTGTGAATGGGGTTAGTATCCTAAAAAACAAAGACCAGAAAAAGTGTAGACTATTTTTGGCATGTGAGAATATAAAATGCCAGTTATCAGCATTCTAGAGAAAGCACCCATCAGAACCTTACACTGAACTTGGACCTTCCAGAACTATGATGAATAAATGTTTTTGTTCAAGCCAGCCAGTCTATGATACAGTGTCATGGCAACCTGCACTGAGACGTGAGCGGAGAATAGTGCTCATCTGTTCCCTACCTCTGTCGCCATGCTGTATCCAAGGAAGGCAACAGTTAGGGCCAGCATGGGAAGGATCACTATGTTAAAGGGACTTATGTGAAAACCTATGCCCAAGTGGTGATGTTTTAGGGCCCAAGAAATACAGTAGATCACAGGTATGGAAAGGGGAAGAGGGAGACAGGGAGGGAGTAGGAGGGAGACAGGGAGGGGGTAGGAGGGAGACAGGGAGGG
>NC_034593.1:44078927-44080145 GCF_900095145.1 Mus pahari
GGGTAGGAGGGAGGGAGGGAGGGAGGGAGGGAGGGAGGGAGGGAAAGACTCCCCATTTCTCTGTGGTACTTGAGGAGAAGCTTGATTATAAGAATCACTGGCCTTAGAGAAACCACTATTATAAATGTCAATGCACCTGAGGGATATGAGTTCAGACATTACCAAGAACACAGTCTAAAGTGTGTAATTTCCAGTGATAGAATTCAGTAGTAAAATGAGACACACACACACACACACACACACACACACCATACCCACACATCTGGAAAGTCTATACAGAGAAAGTTTGAGACCCTGCTGGAGTAGTAAGAACCAAGAACTCTGAGTCCTTGATATCAACAAAGCTTTCTGAGTGTCCACAGATGGGTGAGTATTCACAGTAGTGCTGTCTATTATAAATGTTTATCCTGATCCCAGAAGGAAACCATCCAAGCAAAAGCGGAGAACAGGAAGAGCTTTTTCTTCCCCAGAACTCAATGTTAAAATGTAAGTTCAAATGGTGGTAGCTACCATTTCTATGTGGGCTTAGTTGTCACTAACCTCAAGCAAACTATATTAACATATGTATCACACAGTCTCCTCATCTGTGGAAGAGCCTAGTTGACAGAGGCCCCTGAGACTCGATATGGGAAGATCAAAATAGCTCAAGATGATATATGGAGGGCAAAGCAAAGACAGCTGAGAAATGTAGAGTTGGTCTACAGCTGATAGTCAACTAGTGCAGCCATCTGTAAATTATATTGCATTCTGTTGGATGATGGAGGGATGGATGGAGGGATGAATGGATGGATAGATGATGGAGGAATGGATGGATGGATGGATGGATGGATGGATGGATGGATGGATGGATGGATGGATGATGGAGGGATGGAGGGATGGATGGATGGATGGATGGATGGATAGATGGATGCGTGGATGGAAGAGTACAGAAACCTGCACGGCTCTGCCAAGATCAAAGAGACCTTGAGTGAGTCCTTTAAACTCTCTGAACCTCACTCTCCTGCTATGTAAAGGGAAAAGGCCCATGAAGTCTGTTTCATTCCTAGGGTTCCAGGTAGAGTATCCAGGCTCCAGAAGAACAGTCAAACTGCATTTCCCTTAAGATGCAGAAGGACTTGCATCACCCAGCCTGGCATGAATCCAGATCTTGACTGAGATCTTCTGTGAGCAAAGAGAAGCACTGAAAAGCCTTGCCAGGCTCTTCACAGTCATTTGGTT
>NC_034593.1:44082713-44109083 GCF_900095145.1 Mus pahari
CACACACACACACACACACACACACACACACACACACATCACTCACTACAGAAGAGGAATCTACTGGCAAGACACAGGTACACAAGCAATTCCCAAATGACTTTCCCCAGTATTACAGGGTTTGAGATAGAAATGTATTCATTTTCTTCCTTCAGCAAAGTGAACCTCCAGTTCTACATGATGAGTGCTCTGAGACTTCTCCAGTGACAGGAGAACACATGGATGAATAGAAAGGAATTGTGACTTGGGGGGATGCTCACACCAGGAAGGGAAATCCATACAAACACAGGCATTGAGGCAGGAAACCTCAGAGCAACCGGGATAAAAGCAACTGAATCTTACAACTTTGTTCAACCACCTACAGGCCCCTAATCACCGTGTCTCTTCCTCTTTCACTGAATCCTGCCTAATACCATCACACAAATCAGTAGAAACAACTCCTTGACCCAAAGCACTTTCTTTCTTTCCCCCGAATGACTCATTTTATGAAGTGAATGGCTCGCTGCTGGACATTGGTTTAGAGGTCTAAAGGGCCAGCCCGGGGAAAGAAACAACCTTCGCATTTTTTTGTTCACATTGCAGAAAGAATATAGAGGTGTGTGCTCCGTCCTCTTCTCTATCCCCTTACCTTAAGGTGATATATCTACCTAGGTCTGATTCATTTCCAGCCACAAACATGCATGGAAATATGTCAGGAGCATAAGAAGATGAAGCCTTGGGAATGCCAGTGGAAGACGGAGTTCAGAAATACAGACAGGACTGGATGTAGCAGTACATCACTGCTCTGCTGAGCAAGTTATTAGTATTGTTAGCCGTAGCCACCACGTCTCCATAATGAACTTCCTTTGAAAATCAGGAGGACCTAAAGCACAAGACAGGACAGCTTCACATCATGACCAAAAATAAACCGAGAACCAAGACCGACCAGGGACAATGTTAAAAGTGAATGAGTTGTATAAAGACATTCCTATCCAAGATGCACAGTGGCTCCAAAAGACTATAGATTTTAAAGTCTATTGCCTGGTGATGCTATAGTACTGTACAGTAGCACATGGCTCGCATTTGCAATGATGTTGAGGTAGCCAAACTTGCAACACTGCAGTCACATAGGAAGACCACATGTAAATATGCACAGAACAGTACATTTGATAATGATGACAGCTTTGTTACTGGCTTGTGCATTTACCGTGCCAAGCCTTTATCATTGTTTTCGAGTGTAATCAATAACCCTTTCATTTTAAAGGGTTTGCTAGGAACCTCTACGCTGACGTAACCCTTGTCTCTTCAGTGGATCAAGAGACCATGTTACATAGTTGCCCTTGACCATCTAAGCTGTGTGCTGGCGCTCCATGACGCTCATTAACAAACTCACAGGATGGCGTGTTTGCCATTAAGCTGCACATAGAACAAAAGAGAAACTGTTTTCAGACACACTTGGCAGTGACCTTGCTCACAACCAAGTTATCCTAAATCATACCATTTCCAAGGCTGAGAGTCCTTTAACATCTTTTAAAAGACTTTATTTAAATAAATAAACTACTTTCCTTGCAAGGTCTCTACCTCAGTTAACTTCTGAAGCACTATGGATCTATTGTTTTAAAGTTTGACACCGGGCCCTTCGCCTGCCACACCCCACCCTTTGACAAGCTCCTCTCAACTGGCAGTTTCTATTTATATTTCAACATATTAGTATAACAAATTTAAATAAAATTCTCCACTTGTATCATTAATTAGCATTTGGCAGTGGGCCTGATTAAATGCCCTTGGCAACAAAATGATTTAAATAACGAAAAGGTTATTTTTATCATGTATTAAAAATGCCTGTTCGGCAACTATTCCCACCAGCTTCCCGTCCTGTGCTCAGAGGTCAAGTGTGGTTCTTAATACACCTCTGCAGATTGGATTGTGTAACTGTCAGTCAGCTGGGTCTGTCTGCTCCTCTATCAAATAAGGAAGCTTCTTACAATGAGAGTAGTTCAAACAAGGCTTTTTTTTAAGTTTAGATGAATAAAATAACCCTCTTTTAGTCCCAGCTAAACTTCTAAGAAATTAGATTTTCCTTCTGGTTATCCATACTTTACAGAACTACAAACCAGATGTAATGGAGCACCTCTGTGAAACGGAAGGGACTTGGTCAAGAACCTGGACTAACCGTGAACTTTGCATGATGTAGAAAAACGAGCAACCGAAGAGTACACATGAAGGGACCCATGACTCCAGCTGCATATGCAGCAGAGAATGGCCTTGTCTGGCATCAATGGGAGGAGAGGCCCTTGGTCCGGTGAAGGCTTGATGCCTCAGTGTAGGGGAATGCCAGGGCAGGGAGGTGGAAGTGGGTAAGTGAGGAGGGGAATGCCCTCATAGAAGCAGTGGGGAGATGGGATGGGGTAGGGGGTTTTCGGAGGGGAAACCAGGAAGAGGGATAATATTTGAAATGTAAATAAATAAAATAATAAAAGGGAGAAAGAGAGAGAGAGAGAGAGAGAGAGAGAGAGAGAGAGAGAGAGAGAGAGGACGGAGGGAGGGAGGAGGAGGAGAAGGAAGGAAGGAAGGAAGGAAGGAGCTAGTGAGCAGCTGGTCTTTGCTTTGCAACTCTGAACTTTCACTCCTGGGATTCCTGGTGTTCACACCTGACCTTCCAGCACATGGCCCAGTGCCTAGCAAACTGTAAAGAGTCTCCAAACATGGGTTGAGGAAGGAAGTGACAAATACACATTCATTCTACACCAAAGACTGAGCAGGAGATTGAATTGGAGAGTTCGCTGCTCTTCCAGAGAGCCTGAAATCAATCAGTTCAGGATAGCCAAACCAGACTGCTTAAACCCACCTATAACTACAATGCCAGGGGTCTGGTGCCCTCTTTTGGCTTCTGTGGGCACCCATACATGCATGGCTTACATCCCCACAGACACAGGCACATGCACATGCATATATACACACACACAAAATAAATCTTAAAAAATAAGTAAGGGATATGGTTGAATGTTTCTCCTGCTTGAAATTCTAGTTAAATGTGAGATGTAGTTGTCTACAATAAATAATGTGGAGAGAAAATATTGGAAAAAAGCAATACAAGAAACCTTAGAAAATCACGTTTTCCCCACTTATGAGGTGATCTGGTTAAGTGAACTAGAGAAATGGCGAAAAGGTCGAAGAAGAAAGAGAATAAAAAGTTTGTCCATAATTGACATAAGGAAATATTATCCTTAAATAACTTTTCTCACTGAGTCATCTATGAGATGCTTAAGATCATCATTGTATGAAATGACTAAAAATACCTATTTACTGTGATATTCCCAGACAGAATGTTTTGTGATTTTCCTGACACATCAAGGGAGTTAGAAAAATTGTCCCAAGATAATTAAGGGTTTGGCCATTATAATAAAGATTTAAATACTAGAAATAAAGACTTATATTTAATAAAACCGGTATGTTCCCTTGACATAAAAGTAAATATTGATGGAGCAAAGAAATGGAAGACAAAAATAGAGAGTTGAATGTTCATGTGTCTGGGAAACCCTCAAGAAATAGAAGCTGGGCGTGGTGACAGTGACCTTTACTCTCAGAACTCAGGAGGCAGAGGCAGGCACATCTCTGAGTTTGAGGCCGGCCTTGTCTACAGAGCCAGTTCCAGGACAGCCGGGGCCACCCTGTCTCTAAAAAGAAAACCCTGTATCAAAAAGAAAAAAGAAAGAAGGATGGAAGAGAGGGAATAAAGAAAGAGAGGGAGGGGAAACTGGAAATGTCTAGTGCAAGACAAGAAGCTACACATGGTGAACTGAACCTCAAAATCTGGAGAATGGGTAGTTAGAAAGCGCCCACCGTATTTTGTCATAAGGGTGTTATTCGATTTTAGCAAAAAGGAAAATCCAAATATGGAAAGAAATCAGAGCCGATCCAAGTCACACTGCTAATCAGTCAGACACTGGCAAGCAGAACATGGCTACTTTTCAGTCATAACCCACCAGTGAAGAAGGACCATTTTAGAACAAGCTTTGTAGACTTGAAATTGCCCTCTGAATATCAGTGCTAGTTTCCGTATCCTCCCCCAGAGCACTGTTACCACCGTTTTAGGAAACACATTGCCCTGATAAGTTGCAGATTCTTAATTTCCTTCTTTCCTTTCTTTTGTGCTGAGTGGGCAAGTTTAGTTCCCAGCACCCAGGTCAGACGGCTTACAATAGCCTGTAACTCCACCTCCAACACCCCTGTCTACCCTCTGCACGCGCTGCCACACGCGTAAGCTTGCTCACACATAGATACGCGTGCATTCACATAAACAAAATTAAAATAAACATAAAATAATTAAACAACAGGCGAATGGGTGGACTTGCCTACTCGGTGAGGACAGGGAAAATGTGGATTAAAAAATGATCTTGCCAGATGTTGTCCTAAGGATATTACATGTATTATCTCTCTCAATCCATACATCCCTGAAATTAGTATATTAGTAAGAATATTATTTCTATTGCAGAGATAAAAGAATTTAAAATCAAGAGGATTTGCCAGTTTTTCACAAAGCTGACAATTAGTGGCAGTAGAAGACGAACAGAGGTCAGTTGGAGCAAAAGCAGCTATGAGCCCCTCCAGGACCATGCAGTGTCCACAACGAGAGTGGGGCTCAGGGTAACAGTCATGCAACTTATTCTGGGCCACAAATACACACCTACCTTTTTTTTTTTTTTTTTTTTTTTTTTTGGTTTTTTGACACAGGGTTTCTCTGTGTAGCCCTGGCTGTCCTGGAACTCACTTTGTAGACCAGGCTGGCCTCGAACTCAGAAATCCACCTGCCTCTGCCTCCCAAGTGCTGGGATTAAAGGCGTGCGCTACCACGCCCGGCTCACACCTACCTTTATATAACCTTTATTGGGTTCACAGTAAGCACCACCAATGACTGCCCTCAGCTGCTTCTGCAGTTTTGTCCTGTACCCTGGAAATAATTGTCACACATGAGGATCATGAGCCGTGTGGGTACTTTTTAACTAAAGCTCTGTGAGGTGAATATTGCCTCTGTTATGAGTACTAAGTTTGTCTACCGGTCTTATCTTGGTCTCATGACCTTCACTACTACCACTGCCACCAGGACCAAATTGTATCTTCTTATTCTCTGCAGGTTCTACTGCAGTGCCTTGCAAATAACTGGAGCAAATGGCTGCTGAACTGAACTGAAACCTAATGGCGTGAACCGAATTGTTATGAATTGAAAGAGCCAGGTAGCTGAGTCTTCATCATCCTTTACGGAGGTACTTCCTGTGCCCTGTGCCTCAATTTTGTGCTTGGTGATATCATGATTATATCCGAGTGGCATTGAGCTACTTCCTTCCCCCCCCCCAATATCCTTTTATTTTAGGGTTTGGTCTGGTGGTGGTGGTGGTGGTGGTGGTGGTGGTGGTGGTAGTGGTAAGACAGGGTCTCACTCTGTAGCCCAGGCTGGCTTTCAGCTCACTATGTAACTTAGTCTGGCCTTGAACTTGCCATCCCAAATGAACTGGCCTTGCCTCCCCAAATGTTGAGAGATATGTTTAGCCATGACACCCGGATCGATATTTTTTAAATAGAAAATAAAACCATTATAGACACCTATAAGCATAGACATAATAGATTTTCACTCCTTTAACCTTTACCACTCAGAGATGCAAGTTAGTACCACAAACACACACAAGTAGTCTTTCTAGTGATGATTTCCCCATTAGGGAAGTGGAAAGTGAACATTTTATCCCAGAATCCTTTCCATTACGGTGATTCAATTCTGGGAGCAGCACTCAATTCTTACAAGTTGGGAGAAGAAAGCAGGAACGGGAAACATCCGTGCACCTTGTGATTTACTCCCTTTCTTGTTCAGGATTCCTCCCCGCATATGGCTCGTTCTGAGACCCACTGACCCCACCCCACTACCCTGCCCCTCTCCCTCCCCAGCCATTTAATCTGCCGGCTTGTGATCCTTTTCTCCTTCTCCACCTTGTGATCCTTTTCTCCTTCTCCACGCAGTGGAGAATTGCCACATGGCCATTCTGGTGGCTAAGATATGCGAATCCTTGGGGATATAATTAAGGAGCCACTGAGATGCTGCCATCAAAGGCTAGTTCATCCTCAGCTGCCTGGCGGCTGTTTGTGCAGGTTAACTGCTTAACAGTCCTTTCATGTCCAGAGTCAATCTGTGTTTAAAGGCTGGAGGTGAGTGGGAGGACCAGGCAGTTTATCGTCTCTGCCTCCTCATTTATTATCACAGGGCACTACCTCAACTGATCAAAATCAAGGGCCACATATCACCCGAGTTATTGGGATGAAAGACAAAATACATTCTTTGTTCGCTCTCTATAAGAGTATTTCAAATAATCACGGCAATAAATCTGATGTTAAAAATACCCCAAAACAGATTTGGCTTCCTCGAGAGCAGAATGACTATGGGTTTGGCTTTCCCAGAGCAGTTGTAGAAATTTTTCCAATGTACGATTTTCCAGTGTACAAATATTCCTTTTTAAACATTTCATCAGCCTATGAATATTCTTACTTATCAGGTCAGCTTGTAGAACTGCGTCAGTCTGCACTCTTTCGGCCTGCAGCCTGCACATCTGCTCTTGATTTACACAGTGAATGGCGGGTTATCAGCAGGGTGAGTTCAGCTTTAATCTGCTGCCTGACATAAGGCCATAACCCTCTGAAACACCTCAGCATACACAGGGCCCAGTAAAACAGCACTCATTCAAATGGCGCCTTCTCTGCACCCCACCTGAAATTTAACGTGATCAAAATCGTATGCGGTGCCTATTGTGTTCCTGTAGGGTCAGTGGAGGAGCCACGGAAAGCCTTGCTTAAGAATCAGACTGGATAGGGCAGCTCAGAGGGAGAGTGTGTGCTTAGCATGCACAGACCCTGGGCTCAGTCCTCAGCACCGAGAAAAGAGAAGACAGAGGAGGAAGAGGAAGAATAGGAGGAGGAAGAGGAGGAGGGGGAGGAGGAGGAGGAGGAGGAGAGGAGGAAGAGGAAGAAGAAGAGGAGGAAGAGGAAGAAGAGGAGGAGGAGGAGAGGAGGAAGAAGAAGAGGAAGAAAAAGAAAACACACATGGAAGAGATAGAGGCAAGTAAACACTGGGGCAGATAAAGGACCAAAACTGCAACTTTCAAAGAAATCCTGAAGACTTTTTTAAATGCCAGAAATCAGGCCACAAGCATCAAACAAGGACAAAAACTGAAAGTAGATTTTTTTTTTTTCTTAATCTATCGAGAAGACACGACAAGTTTTGACATTGAGGAGAAATGACATAAATGTGACAACCTCAGACCCTAACACAGAAAACTTGAAGTAAAACCTTGTGCCAGAGAGACAGATGGAACACATCATTCAGTCCCAGCATCCTAAAATACACGGAGCCTTTGCACACCACCCCTCTCTGAACCATGAAAGTGACATCATTTAACATAATCATTAAATGCAAGAGCCATAACATGCATAACAACCATGTGTAGCCATGTGATAGCAGCCTGCTGGAAACACACCCAGGACATCTCAGACTCCGCTGGCAGACTGGACAAAGAGAGCTTCACACGACTCCCACACAGTGCTGGGAGACGCAGCGATCCATGGAGAGAGACTGAGGAAAGATGACAAGCCCCAGCTTAGCATCATCCAGCAAGCTCACCATCAGGAATAACTCAGCGGAGAATGGCGATCTCTGTGCCCACGGATCGAGCACAGGCTAACCGCACAGATGGCAGGTACTAAGGGGGGAAGGCCTAAGTGGTCATTTTGAGGACAAGATATGCCTCTTCTAGGGGTCTCCAAAAATAGAGCATTTTTGAAATGAAATGTTATCTGTGAACAAGCCATTACAGCCCAGGACAGCATCAACTAACAAAGCCTGAAGGCCAGCGAGGCCACCTCCTCAGCCTGTTTTATTATCTGTGGCCACTGTTGCTATGACAACTTTTCAGAGGCTTTATTGAAGACCAAGAAAATCCTCTACAGGCAGGGATCTTGTCGGCAGGACATGAAATTACTGGTCAGTTTGGTGAAGGTTAAATGGTCAGGGCAGCTCACAAACATTGCTTAGGAACCTTCCATCTCCAATTTCAAAAATTGTCTGAAATATTCACTTATATTGTCACAAAAGTATATAAAAGGTTCTTTATAAACCTTAATATAATAATTCCACAGAACCCCCCCAAAGTCTACCCTTTCTGATTCCTAGACTCAAGATGAAGTTTTCTCCTGTCTCAGCACGGGCATCCCAAGAGGAAAGAGGATTTTGTTTGTTTGCTCATTTGTTTGCCTGTTTGGTGTGGTGGTGGTTGTTTCTTGGACCACTTGGCATTCAACCTCATGAGAAGGAGACCTTTGATGCTGAAAACCAAATAGCAAAATGGAGCTCAGAAAGTCCCCATGACTCCGTGGGCCAAGGACGTGCAGCCAAAGTAAAACGGAGAGGGAAGAACATCTCCTGGTGGCCCCGTTCTAGCAAGGACCGCGTTGATTCCCCTCTGCGATTATTTACTTCCCACTTTCCCCAACGTGGTTCTCAGGATAATTGCTAACTTTGTGAGACGTCGGAACAAGGCCACTTATGTAAAGCAAAGTGCCTTTCGACATTTATGAAGTGCAGATTCTCTATAAATACGGGGGAGTGCTAATCACCCAAGCACCCCTAGGCACAGTAGATCAATACTGAAGATGAATACTCCTCTTTCATTGAAATTCAGAAGGAAAAAAAATCCATTTGTTACCTCTCTGATAAACTAGCACACTCTGTAACTTGCCAAATAAAATTTAAGATCAGAGCTTATTGCTCAGACACAGAAATTTTAGGGGGAAAACAATCATGGGTCAACCTGGACTCTATCCTCTCCCTGTCTAGATCTATAGACAGAGAGCGGCAGCAAGCCTGTCAATCACCTTATGATCTCTTATAAAATGAAATCATCCATTGGGAGTAACCTGTAACATAAAATAAGCAGCAATGCACATCACAAAATGGCTGGAAAAGCAGACAAGCCTCAAAGGTGACTTGAGGAGTATTTAGTGTACATTCCACTTCTACTTTACAGGGTCGCTTTCTTTCCTCTAAGGCCAGAGGCAGACGTTGGAGACTCCAAGATGCTGGCTGGTGTGTCTTTGGAGGGTAGAACACATTTGTATCTGAAGCTTCTGGGGGTCTGAAGATGGACAGTGAAGCTTATTCATCCTTTCAGATCTTGCCCACAGCCCCAGCGAAGGCCAGATATCTTCAGGCTGTAAAGTACAGGCCACACCCGCAGAGGTTGTGCCTATCTCTCAAAGGGCGTGTACTGTGTGTTCCATTTTAGTGTCTCACAGCTCCAAAGTGACTCACGGGCCCCCTCCTCTCCTCAGATTTGAATATCTGAAGGGATCAAGGCTCTAACTACTGTACAGAAGTCTCTGATTACGCACAGTAGGTCTCTGACAGTCTACCAAGTGTGATGGTTAGCTCTAATGGTCAACTCAGCACAATCCGAAACCTCCAAAGAGTCTCCAGGAGGAATTGCCTGAAGCAAGGCAACCTACATGCGTGCCTGTGAGAGATTTTCTTAATTGGATTCATCCAAGTGGGAAGACCTACCCTGAATGTTAATGGGAGCACTTCAAGGGCTGGGCCCTGGGCTGAATGAAAAAGGGAACTTGCGCCAAACCCTGGTATGCATATATAAATTCATTGCTCTCTGCTCTTCCTGTGAATGCAACGTGCATAGCTTCTTCAAGTTCCTGCTACCTTGACTACACTGCTTTGACGGGCTGTGTCTTGGAAATATGAGTCAGAGAAACACTTTCTTCCTTAAATTGTTTTTTGTTTGTTTGGTTGGTTGGTTTTTTTGGGGGGGGTCAGAGAATTTTATTATTGCAACATGAAACAAAACTAAGACACCGAGCAACATTTCTCAATGACTGAGGAGTATTTGTGGCGCATGTACTGGACCTGTGTAAGCTACATCGGGTGGCACGCTGATTCAGAGTGTCCATCTGGGAGCCTGACCAACATCCTATGCAAATCCCGGGTCCCCCATTTCCTAACTTGAGAGACCTTGTCAGACTCAATTTCCTTGGCTGTAAAATGGAGATAAGAGCTTCCTGGCTTTATGCAGGGCCTGTGAGGGTGAAGGAAACTGGCAGCTCCAAGCACCTTGACAGAGCCTACAATGAACAGACCTAGATAATCTGCTCAGGTCTCACCAAGCACCTACTGTCAGGAGGCTAAGGACCTCCACTTTCACAGGGGTTGCAGAGACTGTTCAAAGCGACATTCATTCTTCCACACTTCCCCCCTTAAACAAAGAGGTCCAGCCTATCCTACAATAAGCTGCTCATTGCGAAAGAGCCTCTCCAAGATATTTATCATAACTGGCTTCATTGTGCATCGGGACAAATATCTTTTAAAGGCTGTTAACTCCAACTTCGGGAAGGAAATGCTCAAGTCTGGAGATGCGGAGCAACTGCTAAGTACTTGCCTAGCATATATGAAGCCCTGGTCCCAACCCTCGACCGCACATGAAAACCACGTCTGGTCGCACACACTGGCAATCCCAGCACTCAGGAAGTGAAGGCTGGAGGATCCAATCTTCAAGGTTATCCCCAAGGGCATGCTGAGTTTGGAACTAGATGCAGATACACGAGACCCTGTCTGACATTAAACAGTGAGAAACAGAAACAAGGAGAGAGGGGAGAAGGGAGGAAGGGAGGAAGAAATGATCAAACACGGACCTTCCGATGTATCACCCAATTAGAAATAATAATTATAATAAAGATTGGTCTTTTATGGCCTAGTCTCTTCCCGCTAGGCATGTTCTCAAGTACCTGAAGTCTTCATTTCGTTTAATCATCAGAAGCATCCGCAGGAAGTGGTGTTAGCTCTTCTGGTTCGTAAACCAGAGAGGAAACAGATTAGGAAGGACTCACCTAAAATCACATGTACTAGAATAACACATGAAGCTGCAGAGAAACCCTGCATCTCAGCTGCCGGACAAAAGCTTTGCTGCTTGTGGGTCAGCTTGACGCAGGAGCAGGAAGGCGGTGGGGCTGCGCCTCATAATGCAGCCGAGGGCCGAAGCTCTTTCAATCTTCTTAGACCTCTCCCAAGTCTCCCCGAAACAACTCACCCTCCATCTGCCAGGGAAGAGAGTGAGGCTCTCACAAGTCTTTCTATTCCCGGCCCAGAGCGTGGGTAAGATGGTTCCTAGACTCATTCCAAGGGCCATGTCATGTCATCTACCACCGGCACCTCAAGGATGCTGTGGAATGGAGCCATCCGTGACATTCCTGGTGTCAAGATCCACGGCCAGGAAACAGCGGAGCCGGGGCCTGAACACCCGGGCTCATGAGCCCTTACTCTCTACAAATACACTATTCCTATCCCCCATTAGCCTTGCAGATTTCCCCGCATCGCCCTGCCAGCTGCCTTCTCAACAGCTTGTTAAGACTCTCTCACTCCAGCTAAAGTTGTACTTGTGAATTTTCTTAAAGTATATATATATATATATATATATATATATATACTCACACACACACACACAAACACACCACTCACACACACACACATCTAGTTGTATTTAACTATCTTGACTTGGCTTGTTGATCTCAAACTGTATGGTGCACACTGACCTACCTCCATTTTTCATCAGCCTTCCATCCCACCCACATAGACCATCTCTACCCAAGATGATGTCTCCTCAAAGTCCACATCAGAAAGAGTACTATTCTACTAAATTTAAATTTTCGACAACCAAGATTGACTTCTGTTTCATCATTTTTGTGTACCTATTAATTGCAGTCTTCCTTTTCAACTAAGGAAATAAGATGTTGATGGCTCATGTCATGTGTATGTGATAAACATGAGAAAATGTTAAAAATGATACCCAAAGTGATGGGATACCACAGTGACAAATAATAGGTAAAATGGCTGTGCAAGTTTATTCTAAATCTAAGGAGGTCTATAGGATGATTAAGCATTAGAGAATTCGTGGTTCTATATAAAGAAGCACCATAGAAGCCGGAAACACACTCAAGAATGACATACGTCTTCAATATGATTGGTTAATTCTGCTACTTGAACACAGCACTGCTAAAAATACATTCAGAAAAGTCATCAGTTCCTAACGATGAAAGGCTTTATTAAAAAAAAAAAAAATGAAAAACGTATTAACATCATTATTCCTAATGTCCAAATATTTTCATCCTTCTGCTTGCTTAACAAAGGTGAGTCCATTTTCCATCCTTCCTGGAGATTATAATGGTCACATATGACTTGCAAGAGCTTATGGGATGTGAGAAAATGTAACAATTGGTATGCCCAGACAGATTTAAGAGCAGGTGTGTGCTATGCTGCAGTCTCATCTTCCTTCTCTGGTGGACTTTAGAGAAATAGTTATAAATTCTCTGATTCTTCTGACATCAAACGCTGGAACTTGTTTCTTCCCTGCTATCTGAGCTAGCTCACAGGAAGCCTTAACACGTGACCTTGGGACAAAGCTGAGGTGCACTCAAGGCCAGGATAGATTCCATTAAGGATGAAACAACAAATGTTGGGAGAGACACAGCTTTTCCCAGGGATCCCCAGACACATGAGTGAGACCAGCAAAAACCAAATCCTCCCCCCCCCCAACCCATCCAGAGACGGAATGTACTCAATTGGCCAGAATAGCTGTCGCCCAAACAAACACAAGCCAAGTTGCAAATTAGCAAATAAATGAATAGTGATTTTTATCACTACTAAGATAAAAACTTGTTTGTATTTAACAACAGTTAACAGAGACATTAGCCTTGGCAACTGACTCTAAAAGTATATATAATACTTTTAGTATATATACTAAAAGTATACATATATATATGGCATCCATGAGCCTGAGTCTCCTAGCCCAAGATAACTACGATAACAGCACTAAGAAATAACCCTTTGTCAATTAAGACATCGAGAGTTGTTTTTAATTTGTTCTCTGTGTGTCTTTCTCTGCCTGTCTCTCCCTCCCTCCGTGTGTGTGTGTGTGTGTGTGTGTGTGTGTGTGTGTGTGTGTGTGTACGTACAGGTAAGGCCAGAGATCAACCTTGCTTTTTGGAGACAGTCTTTCTCTGGCCTGAAACTTCCCAGGCTACTCCGACCTAGGGCTCTCCCTGTGTCTTCTTCCCCAGTCCTGGCACCACAGGTAAACACTCCCACACCTGCCTTTTTCACATGGCTCCTGGGAACGGAACTCATGCGGAAGTTTACTGTTAACACTAGAAATCTAAAATGAAGGTTACACCATGGGACAGGCAGGAAATTACTCTCACAATCTGCAATGTTGGTGATATTGATTGCTCAGAGACACAGTATTTGGCAAAATATCCACCTGAGCTGCAGTTTGGTGAGAATGTCCCCCAAGTCCTTATGTGTTGAAGCCCTGGCCCCTGTTGGGTACACTACTGTGAAAGGTAGAGAGAAGCCTTGGACGCCCCTCTGCTTTCTCTGGGATGGCCAGTTTTACTCTGCTCTACATTCCCCAGCCTGATGTGGTCCAAACAACGGGGCTAGTGAGTCTCAGACCCCAATCCCCCAAAACTAAGAGCCACCTCTACACTGATTATCTCAGATATTTTATGATGGAAAGCTGGTTCCCACAATCTGTGAAAACTCACATGGCAGAAAACGTATGAAACGGTGGGCCGTTCTAAGGAAAATGGAGACGATCCTGGGAAAAGTCCCTTAGCCAGCCTGCAATGTGGACGCAGAGCACGGACTTGAAGCACAGCAACCTCCTGTGTCTTAGACACTGAAACATGAGTAGCTGACAGTTACAAAAGCATATTCCAAGCATCCCAGGGGCCCTAACACTAAAGTCGCGGTCTGGCAGCATTCAAGGGCAGAGGGCGCCCCATCACTACTGTGCCGAGGCCTGCGGGGGTGGGGGGATGTTCACCACCAAGGGGAGCATGGGAAACGCTGGGCTGAGAGAAAGGACTGGGCTCTGGAACGCTAGAAAATAGGACCGGATACCAGATGTTCAGACCTCTCCAGTGAAGGAAACACCAGGTTGCCTTGGATTACAGGCTACGGAAAGGGAGCCCCCTCGAGAGAGCTTAGGAAGGGCTAGTTCGGGATTTTTTCTCTCTTTCCTGTTCAAGATTTCACAATCTTCCAATCGTGTTTGTGAGCGTTTTTTGCAAAGTCATTGTGAAATTGTGGGGTTCTTCACCCAGGCTCACTTTTTGTTCAGTAAGCAAACAAAGCAATGGTCCCTGACCACACTTGGTTTATGGAGCTCTCCCTTCCTAACCTGTCCTCTCCCTGTGCTGAGCTGCACGTACTCTGTTCTGCGCATGTGCCATGCCACCACCATCCACCCTCCAGTCTTCCCTTTTCCCGATCGTAACACGTAAGGGTACTGTTCTCTTACTCTCCCACGCTTTTCTTCAAGACCACATTTTCAAGTCTCCCCATCTCCTTTCTATTATCATGAACTATACACACGCTCGCTCCAGAAACACAGATATCCGTGTATGTATAAAAGTTAGAAGCTGAGATCCTCATGTGAAGAGAAGCATGCCGTATTTGTCCTTCGGAGCCTGGGTTTGTCACCCCACTTACAATTTTGTTTTTCCGTTCCATACATTTTCCTGAGATCTTCATAATATCATTTTTCTTTATGGTTGAATAAAGTCTCACCGTGTCTATGTACCACATTTTTATCATCTAATCATCGGTTTATGGACATCTAGGATGATTGGATTTCCTTCTTCTTTATATTAAAAAAGCAGTACTAACCAGGGATGCGTACATATCTCTGGGGTGTGGCGGAGTCTTTCTGGTACATGCCCAGGAGTGATATAGCTGCTTCATATGGTCTCCCTGGCTTTTGTGCTTTGAGAAACTTCCAGTGATTTCCATGGGGGCTGCACCAGTTTGTATTCCTCTTTCCGCCCATCAGCTAGAATGTCAGTCTCACATTACACATTACAGCACCAACCCCAACCCCTGCAGACTCTCCAGCTCTTCTGTCTCTCCTTCCTTTCAATGTTTCCCTGGGGTTCCTTTTGTTTTCTGTTTGTTTTAATGCAGGCCTCTTGGGTTATAATTCAATATTCTTTGCATAATCTAAGGGATCCAGTTGTCCCCTTACCACCAAAATGGGCTCTGAATTCAACTTCAAAGAAAACTAAAGTGAGATTGTGTACTCTGGCCAGTTTTCCCCCTGAAATTCTGTCTCAAGTTCTGTTTCTTGCCCAGGCTAAAGGACACGGATGACCATTTAATCTCTCTTAAGTGGTGTTGGTCATGAACTTTCCCATCCGAGGTTAGCTTCTAAGCTGTTCCTGATGACAGGCAATCCTTAAGCAGCCAGAGGGGAAAAGCTCGGCTTTGAATATCCCTGTTCCATATCTGGTGGAAGAGCTTCTCCATGCTAGTGGCAACTCTTTAGAAAACACATCTCCAAAAGAGAAGAGTAATGCTATAATTCTTATCAATATGTAAGATGGGCGCAATCAAACACACATGTAGGGTGTTGTGTGACTTTAACTTAGAATAAGAGACAGCATTGCTTTTTTTTATTTGGATTTAAGTTCATTTGGGGGGAAAAATATGGTTTTTGCCAGACAGCTGGGCAGAGAAAAACTGGTTTTAAAATGTTTTTATACTAATTCTTCAACCTACCCAAGCTTTCCCCTGATGTTTTTATAGACCTGACCTCCACTCAACCTTTCTGCCTCCCGTAACTGCAGTCTTCATACTTGAAGTGTGCAAAAGAGGCCTTAGACATCAGCAGGAAGTGCAGGTGGGGGACAGAGATTTAAGTGCAATTGATAACAGGCATCAGATAAATCTCAACCCAGGGAATGAGTCTGTCCCTTCTCAAGCAGCAGGCTTAACCGTGCCCACATCTGGGATTGATAGATGTGAGCCGCTGCTTCATATACACCAAGGTGACCCCTTTCACTCAGCCTGCCATGGCAGAGATTCCTGAATAAATGTCCCCAGCCGAGAAAGAAGTGCAAGAAGTGACTCTAGCAAGCCAGACTCATCATCGAGCCAGCCTCTGAGCTCCAGTGACTGTGCCAAACCAGGCGTGCCCTGCAGAGCCCAGGACTTCATCAGTCACACTTCGCACAAGCACACACTTCCCCCAGAAACTCTGCTGATTCTCATGGAAACCAGCGTCCCAATACTAAAACCAGCCAGGCAGCTAATAAAGTAACTACTCTTAACCCAAAAGGGGCATTAATCTTGCCTCAAGACAGAGAATGGGTCAAGAGGAAAACAATGAGGGGAGTGTATAGCTCATTAAATAAATACCAGCTACACGCATGGAGACCTGAGTTCTACACCTCAGTACCCATGTGAAATGCTGAGCATAGTGATACAGGCTTGTAATCCCAGTACCTGGGAAGCATAAGCATATTTACGCTAATCTGCAAGTCCTGTTTCCCAGGTAAAGACTCTGTGTGTGTGTGTGTGTGTGTGTGTGTATGTGTGTGTGTGTAGATGTAGATATAAATATAAAAAGTAAAGAATGATGTTGGCTGTTTTCTGCTGATTTCCAGTGTGCACATACGAGAGTGCATACTCATGCATGCGCATGCACGTGTGCACACACACACACACACACACACACACACACACTATAAAGCAGAAAAGGATGAGAGTAACCCTCCAAAAGAAATAAACCCAGACTGGGCAATGCTAAACTATCTGGTCACTTAACTGGAACAGAATTAAATTAGTGGAAATTTGCAGTGTTTAGAATTGAAAAGCCTCAGGTTTTTTCCCCTACAAAAACAGGCACTCACACAGAATCCTAATAGTATGCTTTCTTAGCCCATGTGTCCTTTGGGTTAGATCACACTTTTTAGTAATATCTGTCAGTCGAGAGATGTGGGGGATTACCGATGCTACATAATTATCAACCTGTGAATTATGTGATTCTGTTATTTATCATAGCCTTTAGAAACACAAAGCCAAAATGATTTCTTGGCACTTGGATTCTTTCTATGGGGGTGTTTGAAATATAAATATGCAGCCCATTCTATGTCACCACCTCCAAACTCAGTAATATGGTAATTCTAAGCCATCCATCTTTGGAGATTCTATGAACAAAAAAAGATCTTCCTGTCATGACTCCTAAGACTACAGCTGAATGTCAAAAGGCCCAGAAGGGCATTAAAGGGAAGATGGGGTGGATTGGAGAGGATGATGTGGTTTGAATCTTGAGTGGTCTCCCAAAGACTTAGTTCCTAACAGATGGAACTGTTTGGGAACTGATAGAAGAGGTTAGACTGCTGGAAACATGTCGCTGAAGAAGTCCTGGGGAGCCAGCCTCCCAAGTGGTCCCAAGCAGTCCTGGTCCCCATTTTCTTTTTTTGTTTTTTTGTTTGTTTGTTTGTTTTTCTGTTTTTTCTTTTTTCCTTTCTTTTTTTTTGTTTTGTTTTGTTTTTTGTTTTGTTTTGTTTTGTTTTGAGACAGGGTTTCTCTGTATAGCCCTGGCTGTCCTGGAACTCACTTTGTAGACCAGGCTGGACTCAAACTCAGAAATCCNCCTGCCTCTGCCTCCCGAGTGCTGGGATTACAGGTGTGTGCCACCACGCCCGGCTCCCCATTTTCTTAAGGACTGAGCGGGCAACTTGAATTTTGTTCCTTTGAGTTCTCAGGGCACTGCTACTTTCAGTGAGTTACAACTAGGCTAAAGAGCCTCACTGCTTAGCGAGCCAGGGTGTTACCACATAAGGCAGCCCAAGGCAGTCCTGCTCAGCATTTCTTCACGCATGCCTGATAAGATGGAGTTCTATTAAGACCTTAGCCCAGGAGCAAATCTTCTCTGTGTATATTGCCTAGGAATGTTTATCGAAGCCAAAATAGATTTCAATCTCTCTTTATGAGAAAGGTAATCACTATTTGCATTCTGGATCCAGAGAAGAGGGTGGAGTAAGGCAATCGGCCACCTGGCCAGGGAATTTAGGAGCTATAGAAAACTGGAAAGATGGGGAGAGAGGGGGCAGGAGAATAATTAGAAAATACACTGATTTGTTAGTCCACGGATTGTCTTTAGCATCTAGATGCTTTAAAGATTTTCCAGGTTGGCAGCTTGTCACATGAGAGTTGGGGGAAACATATCAAAATACAAAATACCGTATAATTCCTTTTTGATATGCTCACAGCAGAAATGTTTGAACAGGAGCTACAGAGATGCTCACTCAATAAAATACTTGCTGCACAAGTACATGGACCAGAGTTCAAATCCCCAGCAGCCACATGAACAGCTGGGTTAGGCAAAGGCACATATTCAGTCTCAGGCTGGGGATACTGAGAGAGGAGGTTCCATAGCATTTGCTGACCTTATCGAGCAAGCCCAGGTCCCAGTTAAATGCCCTGTCTCAAAACGTGGGGTGGATAAACATTTACTACTGGCCTCCTTAGGTATGGACATTCATAGAGGTGGAGAAGGGAAAGAAGGAGAGAGAGAGAGAGAGACAGAGACAAAGACAGAGAAAGAGACAGACAGAGAGACAGAGAGAGACAGAGAGTCAGAGAGAGACAGAGTCAGAGAGAGAGAGAGAGAGAGATTCAAAGGGGGAAAACAATTCAGTGTCTGTGGGGTGTGTGTGTATGTGTGAAGTTACACTTGATAATATTGAATAGATTAGAGAAAAACTGAAGGACCCATCTGAACATGACAGTGGTATTCAGGAGACAGAGGCAGAACTCTATGAGTTCAAACCCAGTCTGGTCTATAGAGTCAGTTCCAGGCTAGCCAGAACTACAAAATGAATCCTTGTATAAGAACAAACAAACAAACAAAAGAATTTCACATAAACAATCTATCTTACATTTCATAAGCATTTATTAGTCATGGGGGATTCAAGGTCAAAGGCCTATGAAAGTATGAACTATGCCTGCGTCAACACGATAGTTAGAAAATACAAGGGTTAGCAAACGGGCATCTGCGTGCTGCAGTGTCGCTGTGTTCTACGACACCGTGAGTTCTTCAAGACCATCTAAGTAGGAGGCCATGGTCTGAGTGGTTCAACTCCATAATGGTTTCGAAGCTCAAGGGGAAAGTATTTGTCTTATGGTATTTCAGCTGTTCTGTGGTTTACTACAACAATAAGTCAGTTTGGATCAAACTATAATTCTACAGATCGCATCTCTATCTAGTTTCATGGATAGGAAAGCGCAATGGAAAAGACCTAAGACTAAATCACTGCACCCCGGGCCACTCCACTCTAACCTCCTGAAGTTTTCCACTTAAGTTTTCTATAGGTTCATGGAGTTTTCCAGGAGAGGGTTAGTTAGCCGGACTCTTATCCAACTCTCTGAAGACCGATGGCTGAATGCACTAAAACGAAGGCATGGAATCAGCTCCTTGAAGGCGGATGACTCTTGGAAGATTAGGGGTGTCTTTCACACGGTGTTCTGGATCTGGGTGGCTTCGAGCAGTGCCAGCTGAGAGTGGAAGCTCCCTCTCACAACCTGGCCCTTGGCTTCCTGTCCATGGCCCCAGGTCAGGTTGAAAAGACACTCACTTACCCTGCCAGGTGTCAGCAGATGCTAGGCAGGAGGGAGGGGGCGGAGCTTGGCCCGTGGCCTCCCCTCAGAAAGTTAACAAGACTTCCTTTCTCACCCACCAATCCTCCAAAGAGGGTATGGGGAAAGCCAGGGAAGGATTCTGAGCCGAAGCTCCCAAGCTTCTCAGGTCAGCTAGAACAATACACATTGAGTTTGAAAATCGAGCTCACAGAAACTACAGAAAACAACTGTTTTAATTCCATACCGTGTTAGATGATTTTGAACTTTTGATGTAGATCGTTCAGTTGACAATTTCATCTGTGAATTTATCACATAATACTGAATTCTGCAATTTTATTGAATCCAATCCATTAAAATATGTCTCTTTTTCAAATATACATCAGCATAAATTTCCAAATAGCCCTCTATTGGGCTCAACTATTTTTACTGTAAAGTTGTATATCTACATCACAATTTATAAGTATTTTGTTATCTTTTATTTCATAAAATTTTGGCCCTATAAACTGAATAAAAATCCTGCTATTCTAAAGTTTTCAATGTTTTCATTCTTCATAAATACCCAAAGCTTAGCAATGACAAATATCATGACGAACTTATCAGCTTGATTTCCACGTAGAGAAGTTTTTAAAGGGGCTACAAAGATGGCTCAGTGGGTAAGAGCACCCACTGCACAAGGACCTGAGTTCAAATCCCCATCACGCATGTAAAGTCTGGGTGTGTTTGTATGCACACACACTCATGGGAGATGCTGGCAGCTAGTCTCAAGCTTGGTGGGTGACCCTGTCTGGGGGGATTAAAGCAAACAGTGATAAAATAGGGCCCATGATGTCCTCCTATGGTCTTCATGGGCACGTACACCAGAAAGAAGTTGGTAATTATGCCCTAATTAACTAATTAAGAAAAACAAAGGCGATGAGAGAAAATAGGAAGTGGAGCTGACCCAAGTCTGGGTCTTAGTCTCTTTTCTGCTCCTGAAACTGGGTAAGCTATAAAGGACCAGAAATGCTTCTTTGTCTTAGGTATCGAAAGGCACCAGCACCTGGTGTTGGTCTTCGCTGTATCTTTGTATGGAGGAATGTGGAAGGATAAAAGGTAACAGAACCACTCCCCAAAGCCCTTTTCATACCAGCCTTAGTGTACACATGAGGGCGGAGCCTGTCTGCAACACTCCATCAAGCCCTCACTATCATCATCTTGGCAATGAGGGGTTAAGTTTCTGACACAAGAGTTTGGGGTCTGAGTCCCAAGTGGCGGCTCTCTGGGTAAAGGCCCTTGCCACCAGCCCGACAGCCCCCATGGGTAAGAGAAGAGAACGGGAGAACGGAGTGGCACATGTTTTCCTCTGACCTCCACATGTTCACTGTGGCACAAACAGGCTCCCCATATACACATACTCATCATACATGCATATAAGTAAATATATTTTTAATTAAAAGAGGTTCACATAAGTAGAACGTTCTGTGGAATAATGAAAGATGTAGCAATGTGGGTACCAAAGGAAAATGGGAAGTCTGCCAAACACATTCTGATTCTTCTGTCGTGTTCCTAATGACCTGTCCTGCCTGCCAGGTTATGCCTGTGATAATAACCGTACAAGATTGCTAAAAGCTCCTAATGGAAAGCCTTGGCTGGTTTTATGTAAAATTAACAGTTGTTCATTATCTGAAATGTTTGTTTATAGGGGATTCTGGAAGTTTTTTTACTTTATTTACAGGAATTCTGAAAGTCTGAGAATGCCTCATTATCTAAGGATAAATAGAACACCACTTTAAAATATACATCCCATTTTGTCTATTAACCCAATCTTAAAGAAACCATCAGTCTTGCCCTCACAGTTAACCTGAGCCCGTAGCTCCGGCCACATAGAGTACAATTTCCTACTCTCTCCCTTCCTGCTTGTTTTCCAAATACTGAATCAACAATCCCTCTACTTCTCAGCAAATATTTATTTAGAACGAGCTGGATCTTCCAGTTCCAGCTCATTCAACTGGGCTGATGCACACACCAGTCAAACAAGGACATCGGATCTTTAAATATCAAGGCCATATTTGTGCTTGATGGGAAATGTGTCCTTAAATTTCTCAAAATGGGGCAGGAAGATGACTCAGCAGTTAACAGCACACCCTGCTCTTGTAAAGACCTAAGTTCAGTTCCTAGCATCCACACTGGGCCATTCACCATTCACCTCCTTATACAACCAGTTCTAGGTGAACCAACATGCTCTTTTGGCCTCTGAGGGTACGTACACTCACATGCACAGATCCACACACCAACACAAGATTGAAAATAAGATAAATCTTTCCATTTCTGGAAGTTCTGTCGCATGTTGGCTGTGTGTGTCTGTGAGTGTGCGTGTCTGTGTTCATTTAAATAACTCTGGACATCAGTCTGAGAAGTGACCGGTCACCCTGAAGCTGGAATCACTCTGGACCACTCACTGCCTTTGGCTTAAAACAAAAAGCCCCATTTTGTAACCATGTAAAATGATCTTATAAAAACAAACTACTCTTAATCTATTCCAAAGGATCATTGGAAGGATGACTAAACATTGCCATCAAAGCTGCTTTTAAACAGTGCTACGGAAATAGAATACAATGTCACGACTGTCATATTGTTACTTTTTTTATACCACTGAAAGGCTAGCATTACACCAAAAATAAAATCAGAAAAGTAGATTTCCTCGAAGCAGCCATTTTGGGGACTCAAAACATATCTATGCGAGATGAGCCATTCCTTTCTAGAATCCGTTCATCTTTGCTCTCCACCAAGTTCAAACCCAAGACACCTGAAAGTTCTGTAGCCAAAGACACACAATGACCATGGATAATGAGAAAGCATCAGAGGACCAAAGTACAGAAGATTTGTGATAACAAGAGATTTCTGACAGCCTCTCTGCTCTTCTAAAAGAAGCCTGGACTTAAAGAGTTGAAGCACCGTTCTAAACATCACACAGTTAGAAAAGAAACACCATAAACCTTAGATACAACCAAAGAGGCGGGAACGGTGTGGAAAAAAATCACTAGCAGCAATGTTAACCACCTCACTCCATGTTCAACTAGGCCCTGGGTTCCCCCAGCAGAGGACCACAGCGAGTGGGTGCCTTCTGACACCAGTCCAATTCTGTCCTAATTCACTTCTGTGACTGTGATAAAATACTCTGGCCATAAGCGACTTGGGGGAGCAAAGGCTTTATTTTGGCTCACAATTCTGGGCTACAGTTCACCACTACAGAGAAGTCACAGCACCAAGAGCTTCAGACAGCTGGCCACATCACACCCACAGCCAATGGCACAGTGAAATTGGTTGCAGGCTGAACTCAACTTTTCCACACTCTTACATAGTTCAGGACCTCATACCTAGGGAATAGCGCTGCCCACAGTAGTCTGGGTCTTCCCATATCAATTAACTCACTTAAGGCAAACTCCCAAAGACTTGCCCATCGGGCAACCCGATGTAGACAACTCTTCACTCCCTTCCCTGGCATTTCTAGGTTGGGTCAAGTTGGCAGTTAAACCAACTATTTCAGCCCCCTTATCACGGACAAATAATCTCCCCAAAAGTATTTTCCCTGAGCTGAGAAAGACCCAAGCAGGACCTATTTATGTGTAGAGTTATTGAGAAGATTAAAGGAGACTTTGCGGTGTTTAGCAGAGTAGAAAGAACGATGATTGTCGCTTTTAGTGTCCAGAGATAACAAAATTAAATGAGAAAGTACAAATAAAGCATTTGTCAAGTGGCCGACATGTTCTCAGAAAATACTGGGCAATATTATTACTGCATATTACTACTCAAGCATTCACGTAACAAGTATTTGTTGAATTCTTCCCAGCTGCAGGAGCTATTATATTCTCTGGGGCAGGGTCACACTCACTGAGCTCCACTTGCCCATGGTCAAATAGAAGACGAAGGTGTGAGTCCACATCAAGGTTCTACGCCAAAGACAAGCTGGTGAAGCCCAAGTGTCAACTCCACGTGTATTTTTATGGCTGACTTTTATAGTTTTCAATTTTAAGAGAAAAAAAAAATAAAATGAGAAAGAATATTTCACTCTACATACAGTGTATGTGCAACCTAAATTTTAGAGTCCATAATGAAATGTTATTGGATCATAGCCAGGCTTGTTCATTTACATATTGCCTATGACTGTTTCACCCCATGACAGCCAAGTGGAATAGTTGTAGCAAAGACCATCTGGGCAGCGAAATCTGAAATGTTTACGATCTGGTTCTTTACATAATAATCAGCATCCCTGTTCTGTTTCTTGGTAGACACTCTAATACAGCTGGGTCCTCCAGGCTACCATAGAAGCTCCAGTAAGGGGTAGGAGATATCTAACTGTCTTGGAACATGGGGTGGCACTGCCAAGGAACTATAAGCAGTAAAGAACAAGAAGGACTTTATCAGATGGGAAAAAAAAAAGAACCAGCGTCATTGCTGAGCAAAGGAAGGTCTGGGAAAATAAGTCGCTTTTTCAAGCTAACCCTGACCTCACTGACCTAGTGGGATTCGTAAATGTCACCACTCACACACACTCCTGGTCTGCAACTGTCTCCTAATCTCTGAGGCTTTGTCTTTAATGCCGGAGCAATTATCTTCTCTCAGGAAAAAAAAAATCACATAGAACTTTTGATCCCTCTGAGGTTTTCAAGTTTCTGATGGAAATGAGACGTAATGGCCTCATTTGAATCTGTTCCTGTCTGTGTCTATGTCCAGTCCTGTTAGCCTGCGTTGCAGGACTAATCTGTAACCGCGACTGGTTCTTACTGCAGGTACTGTAACCACGTGCAACTACCAAGCTTTAAGGGGCACTGAGGCACGCATTCCATCAAGAACAACAAGCTGAGGAAAGAGGAAACCAGACAAGGACTTACAGGGGCTCACGGCGACACTAGGAAGCATAAAGAAGAACAAGTAATGGAGGGACACAACATAGATCACCAGAAGATGAACATGAGGAGAATCAAAGGGCAGATGCCTAGACAGCATCAGTCATGGAAGCCCTTGGCACTGCCATGATTCACTTACTGGCAGAAAGCCATGTTCTTGTATCCTCAGAGGCTGCAATAAACTTAAGACCACTTGACAGACTAGCGGACACCAAATGCAACTACAGGATGCGAAGACACAAGCATGCAATACGGACACACATGCCTGCAGACTGATGCCTCCTTCTCTCTGACTGACAAGGGCCAGTTCGTGGTCAGGTGACTTCTCGGGGCAGGTCAGTCCTTCAGATACCACATCTAGACAGTACCAGGTCTGCCAAGTGCCCCAAAGCAGCTACAGCTTTACATCATCCTCCCAGGAGCTCCTCTCCTGGAGCCCTTCCTAGTGGGAAAGGCAGTTGTGACCAGCCTCCTGGAGCCCCTCTCCACACGATCTACAGTGAGCAGGGAAGTGAAACGGACAGTTGTTAGCTCTTCTGGTCTCTTGGTCTGCAGAGTGAGACCTGCAGAGTTTCTATATTTTTGATTGGCATTGTTAAACAGATCTGACTTTTGCTTCTGGCCGGGAGTTCGGAAAGACTGCACACAGGAGGGAAATGCAAGTCACAAACAGCCCATAATACTCAGAGCATTCCCGCCTGCTCCTGAATCAGTCTTGCCACGCTTGGCTCTTCCCTCCTTCACTAAAGATAAATTCTACCACACGATTATCCTCCGTGACTCTGCAGTAGACTTCAGTGGTCATCCCCAAACAGGTCTTCAGAGAGGCCCAGATGTGCCCTCCCTGCAGCAGGGGACACCAGAGTACCTCCCTGGGGGCGTGCACAGCCTGGTAGGACAAGCCTTTCAGCAGCCTGGCTTCTGCTTCATTAGCCGTGCTGGGCATGCCTGAACTGCTCTTTGAAGCAAGCCTGCGTGCCAGCTATAGCCACATACAAATATCACTTACTGAGTGACCCTGGAAGAAAAGAAATTGTGCAGCTTGGGTAACTGGGATCAAAATTGAATCTGGACTGCATATTTATCGTCCTCTTACCAATATCCACACCATAAATCAAACTCTAGCTCTTTGTAGAAATGCTTTCAGGGATAAAGCGCCTTCATGCTATGCCTGTCACCCCAAAACAGTATATTTTCTTAAATTCAGAGCCAGGACCAGCAAACCATTCAACTAAATAAGGAAACACTCTTAATGCAACAAATGTTCCCCCACAATGCCTAACTCCAATAAAAGCTGAATGAAAACACACATCCTTGCCCTCCATATAAAGAATGAGCAGGTTTTTGTTTTTCTTTTTTACAGAGAGAGGGGCCCACTTACAGCTTCTCTCGCAGTCACAATCGAACAAATGACCTGCTCTTTGTAAAGAACAACCGCAGGAGCTGGGGTGGAGCTCAGTGGTGGATCTGGACAAGCAGGAGGCAGCAGCTTCGGTCCCCAGCAGCCAAGAGAAAAGCAACAGGAACAAAGACTACAAAGGAATCCCCTTCAATCAAAATAGAACATTGTTATTTTCATATTTATGTGCATGTCAACAGTATTCAGAGGCTTACACAATAAATAACATCGTCTGCCCTAAGGACCTTTACCATCAAAAGTATAAATAAAGCAAGAAGGTAGCCTGCGGGGCAGCTGAGAAATGGCAGCCGGAGGTGGGAAGCCTCGGGCAGTCTGTGGGCTGCCCCAGATTGGAGGGCTGTGAGAAGAAAAGCAGTTGTGAGGAGGAGGATAGAGACGGTGCTGTGGAAGAGAAGGCGGCCATCATTGGGAAGTGAGTGTCTTCTACCAGAGTCCCCTCCCAGCAACCCTGAGCCAAGACAGTGACTGGGTGTGGTCTCGGAGAAGACATTGTGGGTGGTTGGGTCCAATGCTCTGGGAGATGGTATATATATGTATATATACATATATATATATATATATATATA
>NC_034593.1:44109539-44120713 GCF_900095145.1 Mus pahari
TGCTATCTGTAATCTGGATTCAGTGTTGCCATAAATCACATCATGTCTCTTGAGATACAGCTGATGCCAGGCTTCAGTAGGTGTGTTTGTCCCACTCTCTACAGTTGCTACAAGAAGGGGCCAATGTCTTTCATAGAGTACAACACTAATCCCAGCAACTCTGGATGCTCTTTCTTCTGTAAGTCACATGAAACACTTCACTCAGTAATGAGGGCTGGCATCCATAGCCTTCTATCTGTAGAGAAGCACTCAAGGCCTGGATTTATGAAATAATAATCCAAAGCCTTCCTAAGTCTAGTGCCAACAAAATAAAAGATGCAATGTTTGCTCTGAACAATAAAAATGTCATTAGGATTGCATGATCATCATGCTAAAAAAAATTATGGCAAGGAATTTATCAAGGAAAATATCAAGTTGTGGGGGGGGGATCCCTAAGATCCAGGGTGGTGACGCTGAGTAGCCGCTAAGTTCTCATCCCCATCAGGCCACACTTACCCTCTGAAGCTCATCACTAAGTAGCGTCTCGTGGTCTTAGTGTTTTGCAGGCCTTTTGAAATCCAGCAACAAAGGATGCTATGGAACAGATATGTGAGATTTATCTAAAACCCATTTGTGTTAAGCAACCAAGCTCTCCACAGAAGTCCCCCTTGGAGAAGATCACACATGATACTCTTAGGCAGCAACATACAGAAACCACTATAAATGACTGTGGCTGCCTGGTTAAGCTGCAGGTTTAATGGTGCCCTCGCCTCCCCTCTCTTTGGCAGCCCGAGTCTCATTGATCTTAGCTCATTTCTATAGAGTTGGTTGAATGGGCTGCTTCCTCTCCCCTGTGACTTAAATTAAGTGTTCTAACAGCTAAAGCCAGCCAAGAGAAGATGACCTCTGCCTGCCCCATTGTGCTCACAATAATACCTGTTGCGTTCTGGTCCATTTTAGTGGCTGAGAAGTGTTTCGGTTTTTGAGATGCAACACATAAAATAAAAAAAGAAGCCTCATACTAACTTTAATCACTATGCCAAGCCAATGAGGAGGCACGACCGCCTGGAAGAGGCTGTGTGTAAGTTAGGAGTGTCCTGCTCCACTTAGTCATACACTCCTAAGTGGTGGAGCAGGACACTCCTAAAAGACTCAGATGACTCTTGGTGAAGTAAAAGGTGGGAAACTCACCCTATGGGACCATAGAGTGGATTAAATGAAGTAGACCATGTAAATAAGAGATGTGATTCTGTTATATAATCAACATCACATGAGAAACACACAGAGTTGATAGATGATGGATGGCTAGATAGATAGATAGACAGATAGATAGATAGATCAATCGATAGATGATAGATAGAATTGCTAGCATGAAGACCTAGTGCTATGCATACATAAGTAATATATACATACACGTCATATTTTGTCATTATAAACAAAACTCTAGATCTAGGGAGATGGTAAGAGTTCAAATTCCCACACCCATGTAAAAGCGCCACATGGCAGCCATACATGCCTGTATCCTTGACACTGGGGGTAGAGACCTGCAGATACCGGGAGCTGGCTGCCAGTCAACCTAAGGGAGATGGGTAGCTCCAGGTTCAGAAAGACCCTGCCTCAAAATATAAGGTTCAGAGAAACAGAGGAAGACACTTGGTGACCTCCTTTGGCCTCTGAGAGTGTGTGCACGCGCGCGTGCACGCGTGCACACACATACACACACACACACCACAACATAAATAATTAAGTTGAATTAAAATTCAGTGGATCTGCTGGGCAGTGGTGGCGCACGCCTTTAATCCCAGCACTTGGGAGGCAGAGGCAGGCAGATTTCTGAGTTCCAGGACAGCCAGGGCTACACAGAGAAACCCTGTCTCAAAAAATAAAATAAAATAAAAAAATAAAAAAAATCAGTGGATCTCTAGGGAAAAAAAATAAAATGGGGGTTGCTAGGGTTTGGTGGAAAGGGAAACTGAGAATTATTGTTTAATATTAGAGTTGTACTCTTATTAAATGAAAACGAGTGTGACTGTGGATAGCAGGAATGGCCGGGAAGTTTCAAGAGCACATGGATACCACTGAACTATGCAGTTAAGAATGAGGAAGATGGGAACTGTTGTTTTCTGATTGCTGTGGCAATACTGACAGAAGCAACAAAAGGAAAGAAGAGAGGGAGGGAGGGAGGGAGGGAGGGAGGGAGGGAGGGAGGAAGGAAAGAAGGAACCGTTGATTTTTAACTCATGATTTAGGAGTACAGTCCTAAATTGAGGTGATGAAAGTAGAGTGGATGTTGCAAGAGGCAGCTGGTCATGTGGGGTCACAGTCAGGAGACTGTGAGCATTGGTGATCAGCTTCAGGTGGCTTTCCATCACATCTGGGACCCCAGGCCATGGACTAGTGCTGTCCACATTTAGGGTGGGCCTTCCCACCTCAATCAACCCAATCTAGAACTCACTCAAAGATGTGCCAAGGTCTGTCTCTGACTCTAGATCCTTCCAAGTTGACAATCAATATCAAATATCATAATAACTTGCGTTTTATGAATCTTAGCACAATAGTGAAAGTGAAAATTGGGGCAAAAAGACTACATGGTTGTGTGCTCTGTGGCCTGCTTTAGCCAAGAAGATAAGGAGATCTATCCATACTCCACTCAAAAGAGACACACCCTGGCACACTGCTGAGTCTGCCTAGAGGCAGGGGTACCTCTTTCTCATTTGCAGGGTCTTTTTGTGGATGAGCTGTGAATATGATCACAATTATCTCATCAAGACCTCAGAGAACTCCCAAACGTATTGCTGCCCCCATTCCTCCAAATTAGGAAACAGTCTGAAAAACTAATAAAATTGTCTAAAATACAAAAAAAAAAAAAAAAAAAAAAAAAAAAAAAAAAAAAAAAAAATGAAGCCTAAATCAAGGTCTTAGACCAAGTTGTCCAATGCAATGTTCAACTCACAGCAACAATTTAAGAACCAGGGAATGGTCAAGGAAGTGTTGAGCAGAGTAACACAGGAGGATGCCAAAAAGATGCAACTGCAGACATTTAATTTCACACTCTTCATTTGCATCAGAGATTCTGAATCCTCAAAGGGGTGATGCTATGCCTGGGACCTCCTACAGGCTGCCATGTAGCTGAATGGGTGGAGCTTGGCTAGTATCCATGAATCTCTAGGTCCCAACCTAACGAGGTGAAAACCAGGTGTGGTGCCACAAGACGATGAGAAGGTCAAAGTAGTTAGGTCTGATATATATATATATCAGACCTAACTCTTGACGGGATATAACATAACATCTAATCTGTCCATCATAATTCTCTGAATATTAGAAGTGAAGCAGATATACAGCTAAATAAACCCAGTGAAGTATTAAGAGGAATGAGGGCAGAAACTAACAAGGTCTTCTAACTTGAATTCCTAAGCTGATGAAAGATTCAGATAAGTGCTCTTGAAAGAATTTTCAGGAAGCTGAGAGGGCAGCTACCCTGGCATATGGAACAGAAAATAACAACAACAAAAAAACCTTTCTCAAATTAGGTGAAAGACAAGGAAAAACACTCAAGGAGGCATTCTACACACACATACACACACACACACACACACACACACATACACACGCATACTTTTAAACACACAGAGATACTCACACAGACGCATACATAAACACACACAGACACTCATAAACACACACACACACACTCATAAACACACAGAAACGCACACACACTCACACACATATACACATACTCAAACACACTGAGATACACACATGGACACATATACACACACATATAAACATACACAGAGACACATACAAACACACACACAGACTCACAAACACACACAGACACATACATGGACACATAGATACACATACAAGCACACACACAGACTGAAAGACACACACATGTATATATGTATATGTATATATATATATATATATATATACACACATACAAACATACACACATACACACACAAAACACACACTCACAATCATACTTATATATTAAAAAGTAAAAGTAGTTCTGGTAAATCTTCTGGCCTGGGACAGGACAGAGCAGACAACTATAGCATCTACATCCTGCAGAAAAGATTCAGGGATCATAGCAAATGAAACCCTCTAAACCAAAGAAATGCATTCCTGGGACCCACTGGTGAAACTGAATGGTCAAGACTTTGGGGAAGATGAGACAGGGGACAGCATGGAAGCATAGGGGACTCTGAACAAACAGAACTAAACAGCAAAACAGACGGGCTCTGTCAGTGTACTCTAACTGCGGACACGTTGGCTTGGCATTGTTTTTTAAAGGGCCAAGGTCTGAAGACATGGGAGAATCTGAGCCTGGGGGGTCTACAGGTCAGCAAGGGAGCAAAGCAAGCGTCTGTAGGAGACCCACCCTCCCACTAGGGAGTGGTCCAGGGATGAGTCTCCTGGACTGTCAGCTCAGGGATCCCAGCGCTTCCCAAACTCAAGGGAAGGGAAACGAGACCCAGCATCCATGTCAGAGTAGCCATGTCTTAGAAACTTATGCTGAATAGAAAATATAGCCCTGGCTACTTGTCTGTGTTTCTCTGTGCCTCATATCACATAGCAAGTGTTCCTGCGTTTCAGGTATGTTGTGTCGAATTCTTTTTTGTTCTAAAGACTCTTGTAGCTCTATCTGACCTCAGACTCAAAGGATCTATCTATCTCTGCCTCCTAACTACTGGGATTAAAGGCCAAGTGCTCCCACCCACAGTTTAAATTTCATTCTTTTTAAATCTTAAGAATATTCCATGGTATATATATCCCACACACATACATTTGTCTGCCTGTGGGTATTGGGTTTGTCTCACCATTTTAGCTATTGTAAACAAGGCTACAATGAATATAGAGAACAAATAAATATCTTTTCTGAGTCCCTATTCTTAATTCTTCCAGAAGCAAACTCAGAAGTAGAAGTCCTTTTTATCGTGTTCAGCAAATTAGGAAACGGCTAAAGAAATTATAAGCCCCTTGGTAGTGTCTTCCTTAGAGGAAGCTCCCACCCTACTGCACTTTCCCCATTGCCAGCATCCCACCAGCTCTTGCCTCCGCCATAGCTCATGTCCCCCCTGATGACTTCCACTTGTTTCCTAGACTAGAGCTCTGTCGGGAGACAGATTGTATCTTCAGACCCAATTCCTCAATACCTGGCATGCAATATGAGCTTAGTCAGTGTTGACTGAGTAAAAAATAGATGAGATAGAAATAGAACAGTCGTAAACCACCTGGTACTAAACTTGATTCAGATGTTATTGGCTGTCTATCAAGGATATGGGCCTACACTGTGATTTAAGGAACACAAAAGGAAAAATCTTAAAAGGGCTAGAAAAAAATCTTAAGGAGACGTGTCGATACAGCCAGCACTGGAAGGAACCGCAGCGAGCTGTTTTCTTTTCATATTTAATACCCACAGATATGGGTCCTGGAAAAGCCTAGACTCTTGGTGGGGGCAGGGCAGGTGAGTCCTTTGCATACAAGCATTCACATCTGCACATTGTTCATCTGTTTCTATTCAGTGGCTGTGAATACAAATACACAGGTATGATAATAATTTTTGCCGAGTGGGCAATAATTTTTGCATGGCCTTGGTGGGGACAGAATGACTCTGTTCCTGCCCCTGAGACAGGACCAGTGGATGTGGGCCTCAACGAGCGTCAATGGCTGCCATGGGCATAAGGCTTGTTTGCATGATACGTATTTTCCCATTCCTTCAAGGGGTGTCTTCGCTATTAACATTAATGACTTCATGACAATGAAACAGAATGAATCCAGAGGGTGTGGCTAATGTTTCAGCAAAATGGTAAATGCCAGGACCTTCCCTTAAGTCTGTGAAAAAAGAATCCTAAAAACATGAGCTCAAAAACATATAATTTCTCAACTATACAAAAATATAAGGTTGCAATATGTATTGTATAAGGAGCTTCACAGATCTAAAGGAACAAAGGCAGCTGCTTTGACAAGCCAGCATGCCAGAAAGATACAAAGGCAGGCAGATTCCTGATTCAAATTCAGTCTGGGACACAGTGAGTCCAGGCCCAGATGTGATAGAAATGGTGATTTCAGGACAGGGTCCCACCCAGCTAGTTTAACAGAGGCAGGCAGATCTCTGAATTCTTTTGCAATGTTAAAAGAAAATGCGTGCTTGCTGTTTCCTAAGAATTAAGGGGCTTGGGTCACAGGATGTGGATTCTTAGGTTAATCAAAAGGAAACCTGGTGTAAATGACTGGATCGATATGTAAAATAAAAGACTGGGCTTGCGATCTGCAAGAGACCGAGCTTTCCAGAGAACTTTTCAGACTACAGAATAGCGAAGGAGAACTGCTTATAGAAGGGTCTCAATCAGCGCATAGAGAGAGAGAGAGCTGTCTGGAGATCTCTAGAGGAAGCAGGTCAGAAAGAAAGTAATCTAGAAAGCTCTCTCCAGCAGAGCCTAGGCTGCCGGCTTCCACCCACAATTTGACTTCAAGTTGTTTATTTCTGCTGCTTCTAGACACCCTTTCTCTCAGAACCCCTTTCCAAACTGAGGCTGGTTCTTGGCAAATTTTCACCTTTCACCTACGGGAATGATAATAAATATCTAATATATATATATGTAAGAATATATATATATTCTTACATATATATAAGAATATATATTCAAAAATCTATGAATACATATATATTCAAAACATATTTAATCCACTTTTAAATATCAAAAAGAATGATTTTTATATGTCAAGAAATTTCAAATCTAGTTCAGTCTAGAGTGCCCCTCTTCTCACTTACTCTCACATCCTCTTCACAGGCAGGGCGGACATGTCCTTTAAGAAGCCTTCTCTAGGGCTAGAGATGACGCAGAGAAAAAGAATTTGGAATCCAGCAACCACATCAGGAGGCTCACAGCTGCCTGTAACTGCAGTTCCAGGAGATGGCGTACCTTCGCCTCATTCACAGGCCCCCGTACTCACCTGCATATACTCACACAGACAGAGAGAATCTGAACATAAAGTGATATTAAAAAAAAAAAATTAGAAACCTTCAGTCCTTCCCAGCCTCCGGAGCACAGCCAGTCTCTCAGGGACTGCTCCTGGCATGTCACGTACTTATGGAGTCTGTCCTTCTTCAATTCTGTGCTTCTCCTTTGAGGATGTATCCTCTTTGAGGACAAATGTTTTATGCAACAAACAGCACTATGGAGTAGCAGTGGAACAAATATTTGCCAAATCTCTGTTCAGATAAAGCTAAAAATATAAAAATCGGAAACCTCATGAGCGCGGCAGCACATGACTCTAACTCCAGAAGGGCAGACGCAGGAGAGTTTTATGGGTGAGGCCAGACTGCACTGCATAGCAATTCTCTGTCTGGAAAACAGTTAACTAAGGTCCATACACATCTTGAAAGAGTGTATGTAAATATATATATATATATACAAATATATGACTCATTGTTGTGATTTGAGGGATGGTCCCTCTAAATTTCCTGTGCTGACAGTCACCAATAGAGCAGTACTGAGAAAGAGGCCCTCGTAGGAGCTAAGGTGTGACACCAGAACCCTTGTGGATGTGATTAAAGCCTTTATGGAAGGGCTTGTTCTCCATCTGCCTTGTGATGACAGGGTCTCTCTCGCTCTCTTGCTCTCTCGCTCTCTCTCTTGCAGCGCATGAAACCCTCATCAGATGTTGACCCCAGCACCTTGATAAGGAATTTCCCAAGTTTCTAAGACAGTGGGGAAATAATGCTCTGTGCTTTTACCTGTATCATGTACATGTATTTAGTTTATGTGTAGGAGTATGTACACGTGTGAACATGCCCATCCATAATTCACACATGGAGGTCAGAGGACAATCTAAGGAGTTGGTCCTTTTCTTCTAATGTGTAGGTGCCAGGGGTGGAACCCAGGTCCCCAGACCTGGTGGCAAGCACCTTTCCCACTTATCCCTCTTGCCAGCCCCAAACTTCTGCTTTATAAATTGCCGGGAAAGCTGGATTGTGCACGGGACAAACTGTCCCCAGTCAGAAGTGTGCTGGTCAAGCAAACCTCACCGTGACTTTGCCAGATTCTATTCCTGTCCTATCTTCTTGTTCTGCTGAATGGCATGTCATATCTCAGACATTAGCTCAGTTGAACTCACTGTGGTTTTCCATGCTCATACGGTTACTTTTTGCATTTCATATCCTGACTCTGGACCGCTCCAACATTTATATTTAAGTCATGTTTTGCAGATATCAAAAGTCATCATTCTGGTTTTTGTTTTAAAGATAATCCCCTGAGACTTAAGAGCACTTTGTTCTCATGGTTGTCTGTGCTGGAATCGCAAGAGCAATTTCTAGAGTCCAGAGGGTCAGTAAGCTACATTAGGGAAATGCCTCTTTTGAAAATTATGCTTTTAAAATGTAAATGCTTTAGAAGTTGTAACAAGTCCCAGCTCTAATCTAAATTGTGTTCACCTCAGAAATAGTCTATGTGAACATGGTAAGATGCCGGCGCCGGTGCTGAGACAGGCTTCTCCGAGATTCTGCTACAGTGATGACCACGGGAAAGAGCTTAGCCGTTGGGACCCTCTGTGCCCTGAGCTTAGAAGACAGAAGGAAGGGAAAGCCCACGGCACTGACTGTCACTCAGCCACTCCTCCAGCCCACACCCACGGCAGGCTGTGCAAAAGGAGCCTCCGAGTTTCTTGCTGCAAACCTCACCCCACACAGGGCCTTTAGACTGTGGAACATCAGCAGCCCTGATGGTAGCCATGTGGTGGGAGCTGCACCTTCATGCGTAACCCCCACTGGCCATGGTAATGACATCAGTACCTTTGGCACCAATGTCCTCGCCAGTCACCAGGTGACTAAACACACTAGCACCCACGCCTCTTGGGTAGGCCTTGGGATGTGACATTATTTGACATCTTTGGTCCCCAGACAGGGTTGTGGACATCCAATAAAGGAGATCTTATTGAAGTCTTAGAGTCTTTCAGAGTATTTTGCCAAATTTGAGGAGGCTGGACTTGGTTAAGGACGATGAGGAAAGGTGGACAGACATACTGCTCCATTACTGTTGTTACGCTGTGGCATACCAAGGTAAAGTGGCCTGGAAAGTATAGCCCGCAGACCTAAACGTTTCAACTGGATAGAATCGCTCCACTTACAGAAAATGATTCCTTTCCAGAAGTCAGAAGACCAAACTTAAAGCAAGCTATCTAGTTTCTTAAAACGTAGACCTTAAAATCTTAAAAGTCATATGGGTAGGGGATGGCTTAGTTCATAAAGCGTTTGCCTTGCACGCCTAAGTCCTAAATCAGATCCCCAGTACCGATGTACTCAAGCCTACGGGAGGAGCCCATGCCCACATTTCAATAAGTCCGACTTTCCTGCGAGCATCTCTTCTGCTCCTAATCCTAGTACTTAAGCCTATATTAAAATATCTTTAATAAAATCTCCAACACTGTTTCATAATAATAAAAACCAGGTGCCATGGCATATACATATATAATCCTAACACTGGGAAGGCAGAAACAGAAAGATCCCTGGGACTTTCTGGCCAACAGTCTAGCTGGAATAGTGAGATCAGGGTTCAGTGAGAATCGCCCTACCAAAAAAGTATAATAATAATAATAATAATAATAATAATAATAATAATAATAATGTTAAAAACAATTAAGAAGGACACATTATATCAGCCTCCGTCTACCATAAGCATACCAGACTACCTCCAAGATGAATCAGAGGAGGCAGAAAGATCATAAAAGCCATAGGGGATGGAGGACACTAGCAATAAAAAGGCTCTCTTAATCAACTAGAAAAGGCACATATGTGCTCACAGAGACTGAAGCAGCAAGCACAGGGCCTACGGAGTCTGCACCAGGTCCCCTGTGGATTCAGTGCAGCTATCAGCTTAGTGTTTTTTTGGGACTTCTGGCTATGAGAATGATTGGCTCTGTGACGCTCGTGCCTAGGGACACGTGGCAGGGGGTGGGGTCTTTTCCTTTCCACTTGGGTTGCCGTGTCCAACTTTGATATGAAAGTGTTTCCTTCATCTTCATTTATTTGATTTTGTCACGTTTGGTTTGTTATCTCTTAGAAGCCTGTTCTTTGCTAAGGAGAGACAGAAAGCAAATGGATCCAGAGGGGAGGGGAAGGAAGAAGAAACTGGGAGGAGCAAAGGGAACTAGAATCAAGATATATTATATGAGAAAATAATCTATTTTCAATTTTAAAAAAAGTGTTTTGCCATGCACAGAAAAGTCAAAGACCATGTCTCCTAGATTGCCTTCTCCATCCCCTTCCAAGCCTCACTCCCTGCATCCCAACATCAATGCCTGCAATTTCCAAATACACCTCACATGTGTATGCATACATAACTAACTACAAAGCAGAAGTATAATGACAAGGGATGGATCTATTCCAAGGGACCATTTTAAAGTAAGAAATGAGAAGGGAATGTTTTTAGTCTCGTTACAAATGCTGTAAGCTGTAGCAAGCTACTTTAATTCCTTTTTAATGCAAGGGAAATTAATCGAGAGTAATCAAATGCTTTCAGTTTAAAATAGTATTACAGAACTACGTCTCCCTCTTCCTTTCTGGTTGAGTGTAAGAAAACGATAGGCGATGCTGAGAACTGCCGAGCACAGATAGGATAGGACTTTATCCTCCCAGAGAGTGTTCCTTCAGAAGCTAGGAAGGGAGAGGATGAGAGACTCCCAGTTGCTCTCCATGCATTTGGTAGCTGGAGGAACCATGATGCCAGCCAAGCCTGAAGGACAGCACACATCTCAAGAACATGGCTTTTGTTTCCGGGCTAAGAAATGCAAGGTAGACTACAAGAAAAGTATTCTAATGGAGGCCCAGAGATGTTTGGTTTCAATAAAGATACCCTACACAGTGAGTGGGAAAGCTACTCAGTGCTTCCATAATTGTCCTCTGGTTTTCAGGATGGCTTTGACTACGGAGCTTTCTTTTGTAATCATTAGAAGTATTTAAATGAGGCTCTCAATTGAAAAGCAATATACAGATGGAGGATTGTGCATCCGGGACCGAATTTCTAATTAAACAAGGAGATTAAATCTATTCGTTTATCTCCACTCTTTCCTGAAATTTAAACACTATTAATATTAGCGGGATAAAGACATATATTAGCTCCCCAGGTCTCAGAGCCTGAGTGAGGCTCAGCAGTTGACCCTTGACTGAAGAGAGTAAGGAAAAA
>NC_034593.1:44120808-44138653 GCF_900095145.1 Mus pahari
GAGGGAGGAGGGAGGGGGGAGGGGGGGAGGGGGGGAGGGATCAGCTATGCCTGGGGATGAGAGGCCAGTGGGCTTGTGGTGACTGAGTAAGGAAAGAGAGGAGGAGCTGGAAGCCACCAAAGTGGGGGATATGAGAAGAAGGCAGAGGACCTGAGCCCCTCAGAACGTAGAACGACAGAAAATACAAGATTTGGAGGCGATATAGTGCAAGCCAGTGCTGGTAGCCTCCTTTTTCCTTAACAAAGCACACACTAGTTATCAATATGAGATCCAGAAGCCAAGAGAACAAAATAACACCCTTAATGTGGCTTGGATTCTGGGCCGGAAGAAAAAACCCACGTGTTGACAAATTAATGAAATTCAAATTAAATCTATGGATTGGCTTGTTATTGTTGTTGTTGGTGGTGCTACTGGTGTTGTTTTGTTTGGGGTTATTTGGGGTTTTTGTTTGTTTGTTTGGTTGGTTGGTTGGCTGGTGGATTGGTTTTTTTGTTATTGTTGTTTTTTTAAACACATGGCTTCTTTGTATAATCATGGCTGTCCTGGGAATAGCTCTAACTAGTCTAGAACTCACAGACATCTGCCTGCCTCTGCCTCCCAAGTGCTGGGATTAAAACTGTGTGCTAGTCTCAATATATTCTGAATATTTTATGAAGTGGAAACTTAAGGGTTCTTTGGAGAGCCAGATGTACTGAATGGTGCTTTGCTGGGGCAAACACGTGAAGGAGTGTTTCCCAGAAGTGGACACAGGTGAAAGACTAAAGCGGACTCCTGAAGGAACGTTTGGCTGAAGCAGACACAGGAGAAAGGATGTTCTGCTAAAGCAAGCATGTGAAAGGACACGTGATGAAGGATGCTTTGCTAAGGACACGAATGTATTGACCCGCCTTACATTGCATAGATGAGCTGCATTTGTTGGGACTCCATAGAAAGAAACGCACCAAAAAACTTCTGATGGTCTGCTGCAGTTTATTGCCACTCCCGCAGGCTTGGGCTGATTGGCAGCATTAGGTCAGCTGAGACAGACACATGTGCTGAGCAAGGTCCATGGAGGACATGTGATGCTTGGAGAGTGTATAAAAAGGACTGGACAGACAGTGACGGAGGCTGAGCTTGGCTTGCCTACAGAACTAGCTGTGGAAGGCTTGTTGGTCTCACATCTTCACTTCACTGACAGAGGCTCAGCCAAGACCTTTTCCTGGCGTCTCTATTGGCCCTGGTCCCTCCTGTTCACTCCTGCTCACGCTGAGCCTGAGGCCTAGCTGTCTCTGCTAGGTCATGCCACTACTGCTGATTCATGTTTGCTATCCCGACACCACCAAACTAGATGGCTGGTGAATCCGGTGAAATGTTTGTGAGTGGATGGAGCTGCCTCTGCTGATGCTTGTGAACTGAACTGTTGATTTCCTGACAACACAGATGAAAGTTGCTCCAAAGAACCTTTCTAAACAGGTCCACTTCCCCTATATCCTTTCTTTTCCATTACCTCTGATGGCTAGTGGTCTAGAAGAGAAGAGGTCAAAGCATTTCACAACCATCATTAAAAGTAGACTTTGGCAAAATTAAAGTTACAATCCTACTTTCTGCCTCAATCTGCACTCAATAAGATGTCACTGCTAGGGGAAGTGGGATAAAGGGTGCATACAATTTTTGCAACTTTTCCATGAATCCAAAATGACTTCAAACTAAAACATTTATTAAAACTCCTTGATTACTAATAAAACTGATACTATGAAACAGCTTATTCTGAATTGAAAAATGTACCCACTTTATCTCCCCTCAATCAGATCAGTTTTCCTAATTAGGATTACAAGCAGTGAAGAACAACTCAAGTCCTATCATTGCAGAGCCAGAGGCTGTCTTGTCTGTCCCCTGGTGGAAGGCTGAAGACAGCATGTGCTTGCTTCTGCATCCCCCCCACTCCCTGACCCCCCTTTTTTTGAGAGAGAGAGAGAAAGAGAGAGAGAGAGAGAGAGAGAGAGAGAGAGAGAGAGACTGGTCTTGAACTCACTAGGTAGTCAAGGTTGACCTTGAACTTCTGGTCCTCCTGCTTTTACCTCCATAGTGCTGGAATTATAGGTAGGTGCCTTCGTTCCTAGTTAGGAATCAATCTAGGGTTTCATTCATAAAAAGGAAGAAGAGCTCTTTCAACTGAGCTACATGCTCAGCCCAGCCCATGCTTGCTTTTTTCTTTTTTCTTTATTTTTTTTTAAAGATTTATTTATTTATTGTATATGAGTACACTGTAGCTGTCTTCAGACACACCAGAAGAGGGCATCAGATCCCATTACAGATGGTTGTGAGTCACCATGTGGTTGCTGGGAATTGAACTCAGGACCTCTGGGAGAGCAGTCAGTCAGTGCTCTTAACCACTCAGCCATCTCCCCAGCTCCACCCCCCCAGCCCCACCCCTCCACCCCCCACCACCACACACACACATGCTTTCTTACAAAGAGCATAATCTCCACAGCTGGGGTCTTGGGGTTTCCCAAAAGAAAGGTGCTCGAAAGAAGGGGTAACCTGTACTTGTCAGGTTGATTCAAGACCCCTTGAGCTTTCCTTCCTGTTGGTGTGGCCATCTTACTATTTCTGTAGGGAAATGCCTGTTACAAGGACAGGAGAGATTTACTGTGCTTCCTGTGATCGGGAGCTTCATTTCAAAGGCAGTCAGTCCTGTGGTTTGGAACTGGCATGGGGCAGAGCATCTTGGCTGTGAGTGCACAGTGAAGCAAAACTTCACAGTAGCCAGAAAGCAGAGAGAGGAAGAAGAGTCAAAGATCCTGTGATGGTTTCTATATTCTTGGGCCAAGGAGTGGCACCATTTGGAGGTGTGGCCTTGTTGGAATAGGTGTGACCCAGTTGGAGTAAGTGTGTCACTGTGGGTGTGCGCTTAAGATCCTCACCCTAGTTGCCTGAAAGTCAGTCTTCCACTAGCAGCCTTTGGATCAAGATGTAGAACTCTCAGCTCCTCCTGGGCCATGCCTGCCTGGATACTGCCATGTTCCCACCTTGATGATAATTGACTGAACCTCTGAACCTGTAAGCCAGCCCCAATTAAATGTTGTTTTTTATAAGACTTGCGTTGGTCATGGTGTCTGTTCACAGCAGTAAAACCCTAACTAATACAGATCCCAATGGCACACCCCTTCATGGCACACACCCAGGGACCTAACATCCTACCACCAGACCCCACCTCCCAAGGGGCCACCAGTCACTAACAGCACTACAGGAAGAAGAGCGAGCCTTGCATACAAGTGCCTTTGAGGGCTACTTCATGCCCACAGTAACAATCAACAATAAACCATAAAACATATTATCACCTACATATTCATTTATTTCAACAGTACTAATAATTATAGTACAGACTAACATATTTTGTAAGAGAAAATAACTATTATTTTCAACATAAAGAAAGTACTAGAAAAAAGAAATGGCCTTGATAAACATTTTTTTTTTCAAATCTCTTCTGTAACAGAAGCCAGCTGGAGTCTCACCTCTGCTTCTGCATTCAATCTGTTGTGATAGCACAGGTCATGCTGCCCTGGGAAAATGCTCTAGTGTGCTCATAGGAAAATAAAAATGAAATGGATAAATAGTAGCTTAGTACTACTATAAAAAAAATATTTTGACCTTTCAGACCCCAAAGATTCCAGAACCATATCTTAAAAACTGGCGTTCTAACAAATGCCCCTCTACATGCAGAAATTGCAAGGTCAATGCTGACCAAACAAGAGCCAGTAAGAAGACTAAATCTGAGAGAGAAAGACTTTGCTTAAATATCTATAAACAGATAAACCCATGCCCTGGGACATCTTAGCTGACATAGTTGAACAACAATTCTCTCCATACTAACAAGTTACTGAGAGGGTAAACTCCGACGGTCTCCAGACACGGGGATGCTAAGCAGAATTGAAGGGCCGTCTCTAAAACAGAAAGACTCGGTCGAGTCACATCTAAGATGTGATGAGATCTCTCTTCCCTCTCGCCCTAGCGGGCTTCTAGAATCCAGATTGTCTAGTTTGTTAATCATCCGTCAATACACACACACACACACACCAAAATATTGGGTAACTTTTCTCCAAAGAGACTAAAGAATTTAAGGAAAAAAAAAAAATACTGTTACTATATCCATCAATGAAATAGCTCCAATCAACTACTCTAAATCATTGCTCTAGGCTTGACAAGCTTTATCCCTAAACACATATTCTTAGCTACATTCTTATGTGCTAAGACATTCTCAGAAAGAAAACGGAAGGGCCAAGTGTGTAAGAAAACAAAAAGAAGGAACATTCATTAAGTACTACAGGAAGTTAAAACCACAAAAGCAGGGATCCAAAACTCAATACGTGTTTTTGAGAGAGAACACTTCAAAAGGCTTTTAGAAAATAGAGAAAAAAATTGATGGAAAAATATTGCTTAGAAAATTAGGAATCAATACAACTTTAAAATAGCACAAATATGACCCCAGAAAGAGGCCGTGTGACGATTTAAGACATTCTTCAATTTCAATACATACATAAGAAAAATGTAGAATACAAGAGTGTAGGTGTCAAAATTGAGAGATCTTATTTTTGTCAGAAAAATACACAATTATAGAAAGGGGAAATCATAAAAATAAAACTCCAGAATCCAAGAGAAAAAGAAAAGATCCTAAAAGTTAAAAAAAAAAAAAAAAAACAAGATATATGACAAAGAGATTCAGCCTGGCATCAGACGTGGTTAGCTACTCTGGAAAGCATGACAATGAAGCAACGCCTTCAGAATCCTCAAGGAAAATGAATCCATGAAGAGATCGCCCCTCAGGGCTGAGGAGGGAGCGTGGACGCATAAGCAAATGTGGACTCTAAAAAGATTGCATCCCAGGTAACCTTCCCCAAAGTGAATCGAGAAGAAGTAACCCTGGCCGGGGATGCAGCCCACTTAGTCGGAGACGGTGTGCCTGGCCCACTCAAAACTTCAGAGCAAGCCAGATGCGGTGGTGGCTCACCATGATCCCAGCGCTCAGGAGCAGAAAGACCAAACTTCAGGGTCAGTCCTTGATACAAATTGAGTCTGAGGCCAGCCTGGGCTACAAAACAAGAGAGACAAATGGGTGGGGGAGGAAAGCAGAGGAGGAGGGAGGAGGGAGAAGGAAGAAGGAAGAAGAGAAGGGAAAGGTAGGAGGGGTGAGGGGTGAAGTAATACGGAGCAGATTCTCCAGCCAAAACTAAGCTCCAGAGGACTTCGGCCTCAGGAGAAGAAACCGGAAGCAGCCTCAGGAGAAACCTGAAGCAGAGCCATGCAGCTGAGCGGTCCCCACACTCACTACCCACAGAAACTGTAGGAAAAAGCAATAATCGGTCCTTTTGTGCTGCTAAATGCTTGGGTGGTTTGTTACACAGCACTAGGCAACCAACTCATAGGAAATCCAGAACATAAATGAAAGAAATCCAAGATAAAGAAACCCAGAGCACAGCTGTGCGGTCCCCCTAGAGAGCACACAGTCCTAAAAGCAAGGAGCACAATGGATCCATCGTATTTATTTTTTATAGTAGGCAGAAGGTGCATTATTTCACTTCAGAGTGAATGTGCATTTCGGTATATTCACAAACGACAGTTTCAGAATAAAGTGCTAAAAAAAAATTATGCACAAAGTGAAGCAAAAGGGAAAATAAAGTAATTATTAACTCTGAGGGGAAAATGTGTTCAGGAAAGTAAACAATACATGCCCAGATCAAATGTGGAAAATATTTACTTAGTTACAGTAGCAAGGATAGTAAACACTGACTTACCCTCAAAATTCTGATGTTTGTGCTGTAAATGCTAGGAAGTAATCACGGGGAGACAGAGGGTGAGGCAGTGTACAATTAAGAAGAAGACTGAAGTATATCCTTCCTTATCTCCTCATCTTTTTTCTTTTCTTCTTCATGGTGTGTGTGTGTGTGTGTGTGTGTGTGTGTGTGTGTGTGTGTGTGTACGAACTCATTCATTTTGGGTGTTGAGGCCTATGAAGACTATGGCAGGGCATCTTCCGTCATCATTCTTTCTGAGACAGGGTCTTTCACTGAACCTACAGCTCTCCATATCACTAGATGGGCTAGCCATAGAGCCCCCAGAATACACGTCTCCACCCTCCAAGCTCTAGAAATGCAAGTATCCACTATCAGGCCCAGTTTTTATGATGATACTAGAGAGCAGAACTCAGTTCTCAACAAAATAGAGGCAAAATCAAAACTACTTTAGGCCCTGAGCCATCCCTTCAGCCTAAAGTGTATCATTTAGAGTTGGTAAGTCAACAGATAATGTCCAAAAGACAAAAGGATTTTTTTTTTGTTTTTGTTTGTTAGTGTAAATAGGTTTTTGAAGAATTTAAAGTTAATATGAGAACAGCAGCTAATGAAACAGAACGTTTTTAACTTTGAGAGCAGAAATTAAGTGCACGGAGGAAATTCAGCAAGGGCCCTTGTTATCAGTTTTACATCAGAAAACAACATGGTTAGAATAAACTTTAACAAGATTTGTCTACCATAGGAGGACATCAATACACAAAGTCTTTGGTGAGTAAATCACTCAACAGAAATGAGTTCTCTGTGTCAGGAGCCAGAATATGACACGAAAACTAGAAACAGATGAAGTTCTCCCTCACGGGTAGGACTGAGAAGTCTCCTATAATCCTTCCTACATTATAACCCATCTCTGTGGGCTAATCTCCATTGTCAAGTTGATGGGAGTTAGAATCACCACATACATCTTGAGTTTTATCTGTGAGGGTGTTTGCACAAAGGGAAGCCCTACCCTGAACGTGGGTGGCACCATCTCACTGGAGGGATGCAGGACTGGATGAACAGAGAAAGTGAGATGGGTGCATGCTTCTGCTCCCTGACTGTGCACAGTATCCAGCTACATCACACTCTGGTGACACCTCCCCACCTGACAGACTGCACCCCCCAAGGTATAAGACAATAGAGACCCTTCCTCCTTTAAGTTTCTTCTCGTCCAGTATTTGGTCACAGTGGTGAGAGATATAAGGAACACAACTGGGAACTGCTATCCCCACCCCCACCCCCCAGCTTTCAGAGAGTGTTTTAATTAAATCAATGCAGGGCTTGAGAAGAATCGGTTGACTCTGCTCCACCTGGAAGCACATAGTAGGACTTGGCACTGATGAGTCGGAGAAACCTTGAGCCTTTGCTGTACCGTCTGTGGGCTCCACGTCTTAAATTGTGGCTCCTTTATGCAGCCTCTGCCTCCAGCACACGCTAACTTCCTAATATGTCTTTTTACTCACCATGCTGAACTGCAGACTTACTCTCTGGAAATAGCAAAATATCATGAAGATTGGAGACTACAAGGCACAGAGCACAGACAGAGAGAGCCCTCACCCCCAGGGGTCTCTATTCTCCCTGTGGCTGAGGTCCAAAGAGTGGTGGGAAATGGAAAGGTGCTGGTTATGAAGTGGCTCACCTACCCAGCGATGCCCTTCAGCTCTCAGAGCCAGCACAGATGGGCAATTGAGACATCTCAGGACAATAACTAAGATGAACGACCACTTCCTCCAGGGCTCCTGCATGTTTTTCAAAGCCAAAGAACCACAGGCATCCTGGCCTTACACTGAGCATCCATACCAGACTTGAGTTTGATGCCTCAACAGCCAAGCAGATACCCCCCAAGGATGCCTGTCAGAATATAGATGGCTGGAAAAAAGACAAGCCACTCTAGATCAAAGGATAAAGAGATGTCATTCCCTCATCTCTTTGAAACTGTCCCAAGGCCCTAGACAGATGTTTGACTCTTTCACATCTAAAGCCAATTAAGCAAATAGAGTTGGTTGAGTTTGAAAGTTGGAAGACAGGTGACATTTTTTGAGGGTTCTGCCCTAGAACTCCCCATTGTTTTGACACCAGCTAACGGGGTGGGTTACAACACAACCCTAGTTGTCACAGACCTTTCCGACTGAGAGAAAGAAGGCACAGTTTTAAAGCAATTTCACTTCGAGTGGGTCACGGTGACTTTGAAAACTGGTTTCTTTTCTTGTTCTCTCTCTTTTCTTTGATGGGGGCTTTGTATTGCTTTCTTTATCTGAAAGTGCTGTGGCAATAGTAAAACCCATAATCTAAGCTAGAACAGGTCTAGCTTCTCCATGTCCATCATGAAGATTAACAATTATGCCTGGGGGAAACATAGCAAAAATGTAAGTGGTGAATAGGGACCACCAGGGCCTCAGCCTTGCCTATGCCAAAGAATTGCGTCTGGTTCAATCTCTGTTAGAGATGTTTATGCATATGAACATGACCAAAGCTAAACCAAATAAAAACCACAATTGGTTAACACCCCCCTGTTTGTGTATTGTTTTGTGACAAGGTCTCTGTGATCTCAACCATCAGCTTGATCAGACCTAGAATAACCACACAAACAAGACCCTGGGCACTAGAGGACAGCTAGATTAGGTTGACTGAGGTGAGACAGATCCACCAGGGTGTGGGTGGCGCTGCTCCGTGGGATTGGTCCCTGACTTGGATACAAAGGAGGAAACAATACACTGAGCACCAACAAGGATCACTCTCCACTGCTTCTTGATTGCAAAAGCAACATGGCCAACCATCTACCCGTGCCTCTCACCAAGACTTCCCTGTCACGATGGACTGCTTCCCTTTGGCCCATAAACCTAAATAAAATCTCCTTTCCTCAACTTGCTTTTATTCAGCATTGGTGACCAAAGGAAAAAATGACCAGCACAGTCTCCTATGACCCAAGCTGACCTGGAACTCGACTGCGCAGCCCAGCCAAGGATGACCTTGAACTCCTGATCCTCCTGCCGCCACTTCCTTGCACCACCACACCTGGCGATCCATATCTGAAACTCAGCATTCTTCATGCAGGCCTTGCGAGCAGTTTCCTTTCGTATGCACATACTCAGGAACACCAAAGGAACGGTTGCCATGAAGTCTCCACATATACAGAGCTGTGTAGTGCACAAATAAGTTAATCTACATAATAAGTTAAGCAAGAAGTTAAGGAATATGTTAAGGAAAAAAAATTGAAGGAAAAAAGATGTCCATCAAGAAAACAGCATGTTTTTTACCTCCAGATCAGAGCAGCATTTGTGCACAGCAATGTTTATTGAAGAAGTATGTTCCAGGAATTATCCTAGGCTCTAGGGAACATAGCAGCCCTCTGAGTATCTGCTGATGCTAAATAAAAATCCCAAAATTTAGTGGCTCAAAAAATAACGATCAAGAGCTATAGATGTAACTCAGTGGCTCGGGTCCTATTCTTAACACTGTGCGGAAAATGATTCTAAGGTGGTAGGGATGGGGGTATTGTATTGATTAATATGCTTCATGGTTCTGTCGTCTGACTTCTGGGGTTACCTGAACTCCAGGGTATCTGACACGGCTCCAACCAGATAGCAACAGCAGCCTGCGGTCATCCCAAAGGCTTCCTCACACATTTGATAGGTGATGCTAGCTGCCCTTGAAGAACTCAGCTCCAGCAGCTAAACAGCCTCCTAGGGTAGCCTGGGTCTTTCTCACAGTGTGCCAGCAGGGTGTCAAGAGGACTATCTGTAAGCCACATAGCCTTTTAGGACTTATCCTTCCAAACCTCTTTGCAGTAGTCACTAGCCTGCCAGGATGGGGACCTAGGAGGGGGATGACTAGGCACACTCCACCTTTGATAAGAAAAAATGTCAGTGTCACATTCTAGCAAGAATCACTGTGACACCTTACAGTGTGACACCTTACGGTGAGTGGGCTTGGTGGCTCACACCTGTGATCCCAGCATGCAGGAGGCTGAGGGGGAAGATGCTGAGCCCAAGGGTGACCAGTTATAGTCTCAAATTATCAAAGAAAAGGGGTGTGGGGGGGTGGATTCAACCTGTCATGACAAATTAGCAGAAATTAGGAGGTTTTTACCCTCGTATCTATTCTTGGAACGTGGGGAACCTGGCGAGAAACAAATCAGGAGATAGAGGGGAAATGCCCCATGGTGATAGCATCTATGAAGGAATCTATAAGAGAATGGAAGGGATGCAGAGGAAGTCAGAAATACTGTCTTTTATATAGCATGGCTATGGAAGATTTCTTTGATTAGGAACCATTTGAGCAGAGTTTGTGGAGGAACTGAGCCCTGTTGGTAATTAGGGGACAACATCACAGCAGCAAAAACAGCAGGCAAGGAGGTCATGAGGGCAGAAAGCCCTGCATGTGGTCAGGGAATGATTAGGAAGCCAGTGCAGTGACACAGACACAAAGGCTCCTTTGACGGAGAGGGGAAGATGTGATCGGGATCTAAAGTAAATTAAAAACTAAAGTCGAATAGAATAGAATAGAATAGAATAGAAAGGGGGCACAAAGGGAAGGGACCAACCTCTTGGGACTTTGGACCACAGCCCTTAGTTTATCATTGCATCTTGTTGTAGACTAAGGAAGCAACAGAAAATTTGCTAAAAGTAAGATTGAATGCCACCGGACAGACTTCGGTAAAACAATAGCAAAATTCATTTGTATTTTAATAACACAAGGCCAACTTGACTTCCAGGTAAGGTGGCAGGCTAGAGGCTATTCCTGTGTGACCCAGTAAAAGATGGTCAGTCAAACACAGTGTCAACAAGACTGTTCACTGGCCTTTTCCAAAAGGTAAGGCAGATGAAAGGTAGGCAGGCTTATCCTCAGGACAAGCCCTCAGCCATCACAAACCCCAAGTGCAGCTGCGGGTGTTCTGAGACCAACATTCCCCTGGCAGGGAACTTAGAGGCAAAGAGTCATCCCATCCCGGCAAGCTATATAACACAGAGGACAACGACCTGGAGTCATCCTTAGAGCAGCCTGTTATGAAAAGCTGAGCTGCCCCAGGGTCCTGGAATCACGGAACATCCATGGGGCAGAGTCACAGAATATCCATGGGCCGGGGAGACTCCTCAGCCTGCCATAGCCCCTGGGTGAGGGCAATCCCAGAGAGACAAGTGTGAAGAACAGCAGGTCTGGTACTGATGTGCCAAGGGTGCAGAGGAGATGGTGGGGGGGCTGGGATAAGCTCATAAGCACATAAGCAGAGAGAGTCCTTCGCTATAGACTCAAGAGTGGAATTGCTGGAAATTATAGTAATTCTATTTTCAGTTTTCCGAGGAGCCTCCATAATGATTTTTACAGTAGTTGCACAAAGTCATATTCCCATCAGAGCTGAATAAGGGTTTCCCTTCCCCACATCCTCCAAATTAAGTCAATTTACCACAAAACTTTCAGTGATATGAGAAATTCCATCTCATTCAATATCTATTCAATCTAGCGCTTGAAGTCTTTGTGAGAGCAATAATACCAAAAAAGGGGGGGGGGGTTGAATAAAAATGGTCCCCATAGTCCCATAAGGAGTGGCACTATTAGGAAGTATGGGCTTATTGGAATAGGTGTGGCTTTGGTGGAGGAAGTGTGTCATGGGGGGAGGTGGGCTCTGAGGCCTCAGAAGCTCAATTCTGGCCACTGTCTCGCTGTCCCTTCCTGCTGCCTTCTGATCCAAATCGCAGCTGCCTCTCCAGAACCATGGCTGCCTGACTGCCACCATGCTTCCCGCCGTGAGGATAACGGGACCAAACCTCTGAACCATAAGCCAGCCCTAACTAAATGTTTTTTTCTTTATAAGAAGAGTTGCCATGGTCATGGTGTCTCTTCACCCAACAAACCCAATAAAACCCAACCCCCCCCCAAAAAAAATGAAAGTAGATACGTGAGCCAGTGAGATGACTCAGTAGTAAAGGTGCTTGCCACACCTGCCTGGTGACTTGAGTGAAATCCTAGAGGCCATATGCACAAGCTCTGACATGTGGACCCACACACACACACAATAATAATAAGCTAAAATTAGGAAATAATTCATTTTTTAAAAAAAGAGAGAATGAATGATTTTGATTTGCAGACGGCATAACCCTATTCTTAAAAGACCTCAAAGACACCACCAAACCCTCTTAGACCTGATAAACACTTTCAGCCAGATTCGGAATGCAAGATCAACACATAAAATCCATAGTTTCCTTTATGCCAAAAACGAACTCATGGAGAAAGAAACCAAGGGCAATCCCATTCACAGTCACCTTAAAGAGCTATAATGACATGGAATAAGGCAAATCGTTGAGGTAGAAGACCTCTGCAGTGGACATGTAAGGCACTAGAGAAAAAGATTGAAGAAGACAAAAATGGAAAGACCCCTGTGCTCATGGACTAGCAAAATTGGTAGTGTAGACATGACTGTGTAACCAAAAGCAACCTCTAGACTTAATGCACTCCCCATCAAAATCTCAGTGACATTTGTCACAGAGCTAGAAAAAAACAAACAAACAAACAAAAAAAAAACGAGAAACTTCACATGGACACACAAAAGACATTCTCATCCTCAGGGGGAAAAAAAAGCCTGAGGCATCCCAGGACATCCCAATAGTCAATCTCAAATTGTACCACAGAGCCATAGTAGCAAAACTCATGGTCCTACACAGAAACGGAAGTGTAGACCGGCAGGATAGATGATCAAGCCTAGATTTAAACTCTCACAGGTACAACCACCATGCACAGGAAAAGAAACAGCCATTTTAGCAAACGGCCTCACACCCCAAGTGCCACACCCTCCTCCATGAACCCCTGAGACCTTGGACCATATTTGCTTCCTTGGACACATTTGCTTCCTACCAGACATTTTGTTACAGCAATGGGGAACGTCACGAACACATACTGCTGCGGAATGTCTCGGAAACACTTCCGAACACTTCTTTCTTTGGTAGTTTCTGTGACATAATCTGGTCCACATTCCAAAAGGGTAAAGTCCAGTCCAGGCAATTAGTCTGTTGGGAACAGGTACCATTTGATTCAAATTCAAGGCAATTACGAGTGAGTTTCCCCTTCCCTGTACAGTGACAAAAAACAGGGCTGTACAGTGACGGGTAGCTGGGCTGAAACTCATGGGTCAGAAGCCTGTCGTCCCCCCTGTGAGGTAAAGGACTGGGAGTCGATGTCCCCAGAGGAGGTGAGCCCTGCTACCTGTCAGATGACTTTATACCAGCGAGTTTTACTCCTATTGCCTCGATGCCTACACAGCCAGAACAGGCAGCTCCTCACAGAATGTGAGTTCTTCCCTGTGACGTGTGCTAAGTGGTGGTGCATATAACCATTTTTATCATGTAGGGAAATCCCATGAGGTCTCTCTGGCCTGGCCGAATCCACCAACACTAGTCCTCTGTCTATTCCTTTATCCCATGACTGAAAGTGAGATGAGCCAATTAGAGAATACATAATAAGCCAATTAGTTGTTCCTTACTTTTCTTAATGAGTGTAAAATGTGTGTCTGCTCAAATTACAGTTCATCTGACAAGATGCTTTGCTCTGTGACTACTACAACTTGGCATTATTTCCTTTTTTATTTTTATTTCTATGGCATCAATCATAGGAACTGAGCTCCTATAGTCTTCTGCAGGAACTGCGCCACTTCTTAAAAATAATTATTCACCCCTGAAACCAAGCTCCTGAGCATCTTTGCCTTTTTCCTGTTGCTGTGATAACACTCTTACAAAAGCCACTTAAGGGGGAAAGGTGTCCTATTTCATGCTTCAGGCCCAGTCCACCACGGCACAAACGTCAATGTGGCAGGAGCTTAAAGTAGCTGACCAGTTGCATCCACAGTCAGGAAGCAGAGTGGAGATGAGAGCATGCTCAGTCCACTTTCCCCATTTTATATAATTCAGGCTGCCCTGCCCAAGGGATAGTCCCTCCCACAAATAAGATGGGCCTTCCCACGTGGGTTAAAGTAATCAATATGACCCACCCCCCCACACACACACACACATGCCCAGAGTTGCCCTTAATCCAGAGAATCCCTCACAGGTATGCTTAGAGGCTATCTCCCCAGATTCTTTCAATCTGACAATTAGCTCGAACCACCACAAAGACCATCCCATCCACGTGCATTGCTACAGTCTTTCTGGATAGTCTGAGTGGACACCCTGCAGATGCACATCACCTGACACCTCACATGGAAGAGCTCTGGAGAACACATTTCTAGAGCTTATAATGTTACCTCAAGGCCACGGGAGATTGGCCCATATGTTGTCATTGGGCTCTCTTTATCATGGTCTATCTACAAAGGCCAAGTGTAAGAAGTGAGCACTCTCCGTGGAAAGACCTTGGTTAATGCAGAAAGGGGGACCCTTGAGCTACTGTAAGATGACCAGCTGTGTATCCAAAAGGAGAAAAAAAAGAATAGAGTCAGAAAATTTCATAACTTTGTCAACATTTATTTTCACCAAACAACTCATTAAATCACTATAAAAGTCAACGCATATGGTCGGATATGACAGTTTAAATTCCAGAAAGACGTATAAGTCAAGTTAAACTCATAATACATAATGTAGTCAGGATGTCTCATCCATGAATTATAACATTTTTATTACATCTCAACTGCAAAATACCAACTTGTTCCCTGTCCTGCCAATCTCCTGATTAAATGGGGGAACTGTTAGGCACCGTGAAAATATATTATGGTAAAAGATGGCTCCATCGTTTTTCTCGGTTATTTCTATGTCCTTATTTAAAGCTTTGTCACTAGAGCAGCTGGTCTGAACTGAACTGTGGCTTTAGCAAAGTGATGGCAGAATAGATGAAGTAAGAAAAAAAATGGGCCCGTGTTTATTGTATCGTTCTCCAATATTTGTGTATCTTCAATGTCTTGGCATCCGTTTCAACCTCCTTCTTTCTGTCTCTTTCAAGTGATTCTGACTTTACCGGTCTTATCCCCATGGGCCCAACTTATGGCTATTTTATTTTGTGTCTTACACTGATAATGGGGCAATAACTTGTACCCATCAAGTTGCCCCATAAAACAGCTTAATGTCTTGAAACAGTGCCAATATGTCCGCTAAAGAAAGTGAATCGAGTGGATGATTCCACACTTACCATGAGCTACACTGCCTCAGGTCCTTCACGAACTTCCTAAATCATCCGCACCCTTTAAGAACTTGAATTCTAAATCTAATACATGCATTAATATTTCAAAAACATAAATAGCCAGTACATATATATTGATTAGGGTCAGTAATTTTCCTTTTGTTCGTTTTTTTCTATCAATGTGTTGTACTTTATTCTGGAGCAAACTAATACTTAGTCATTACAGGAAAAAAATTGAGAATAAAAACACTCTAAAAGGAAGCCTAATCACCTCCAACATATAAGCACACAGAAAAGAAACAGTGTTTTCAGTTTTCATGAGTAATTATTATTTCCTACCCCTATTCCTGGTAAATAAGAAAACGTTACTGCATTAGTTGCAGAAGTTAATGTCATCTTTATCTAGAAACACAACTAAACAGATATGTCTGGTTATAAATATAGAGCCAGATACCATCAAAGACAGAGCTCGAGGTCTGTGACTCAGCAAGCCACAGGAATCATCCTCTGGGTGTGGAGTTCATGAGAGATGTGTAAACCAGAATAGCAGAAGTCTAGTGTTTACACAGAAGGGAGGACCAGGAAAGCATACGGCAAACATGCCTGATGTAGAGACAAGAATATCTAACAGACTTTCAATAAAAGTAATGAACATAGACCCTATTGATCTCCAGGCCAGTTGACTCAAATATTGGTATATCATTGCACAGGATGCAGTCAGTGATATAAGTTAGTCGGGCTTCAAGAAGAGACACTAGGTAATCATAGATTCAGCCGGAAAGCATCCTGCAGGGAAAGAGGTTGCATCTAAAATGGGAAATGCAGACTGGAAATCCAAAACAGAGCCACTAGGAGCTCAGCCACCACCCAGAACCAAAGCGTGTCACTTCCAGGGATATCCAGGAATAACGGAAGAAATGCTGACCTTCGCACAGGAATAGGCGCATACAGGAAATTTTACTTACATGTCAAAGACAAATGACCTCAAGCAAGCTGGAAATTTCATATCTTACATACAGGCTACATCTCTACAAAATATTCAAGCATACACACGCACACAAACACGTGCAAGCATACACATACACACACACACACACACACACACACACACATGCATTCACATGCACACAAAGATAGGAGAGCCAAGGCTATGGGAATATTCTAAAAAGACTACTCAGTCAGTAAGATGAAACTGTCTTGTTTGCCAAGCTCTCCCTAGGACAACTCACTTAGCTTTTACTCAATACTGAGGAGTGACTGCGGAGATTTGGAACCAACTGCTTCCAAGTTTCCTATCTGATCCCATCATCAGCTTCTGGAATATCCCATCTACCTACCCTACTGCCACACACAGCTAGCTCTTTGGAGAATCTGCGGAACGAGTAACATACTCTTGAGGGAAGAGTTCAGAAGTCCAGGAGAGTCTAGAGTTGGCTCAATATCATTGCATTCACATCATTACCAGGTGTGGTACCCTAACCTATAGCCAAAGTGACCTCAATAACACAGCCTCCAACCCACAAGCAAAATCACAGCAGTGACATCAACTACACTTTACAGACCAGGAGAGGAGAGATCACCAGGAATCAAGAGAGTGAGAACACTGGGTGACCAATGAGGGACAGGAAGGAAGAAAGAAAAGAAGGGCAAAGGAGAAACAAGACAGGGATGGAGTCTGTTGTAGCAAGGGAAACAAAATCAAAGAAGAAAGAAACCACATCAAACAGAATGCCCCAGTTCGTGATAAGGACCCAAAGCAGAAATGAATTGGACTCAAGACTCTGCTAGGGAATGGTATGGCATCTTGGTGAGGGGCTGCCGTGGGAAGACAGAGATGGAACGATAGAAAGATCAGCTTTGTCTAGCTGAGGGATGGAATGGTGTGAGCACTTTTACTATGCTGTGGAGAACACAGAGAAGGTTTCCACAGTAAGCCAGACTCAAGGAGGTCAGGGATGTAAATAAGTGGGCTCAGCAGCAGCATCTTCCGTGTGGCAGTGAATAATATATTTACTAGTCACCCAAGACCACTGGCACAAAGGAACAGGAGCTTAGTAAGTGGCTATTCCTATCTTCTTGTCTAAGATTCCAGGGATGAACAAGACTAATAAGTCTCTTGGTGGAAGCTAGGAGACCAAGGGCATGTTGGGAGCTAAGTGAGAGAAAGAGCTGAGTGAGTCAACTTCGCCACATTCCTGGTGTTTTGAAACAACACAGTCATTCCCTTACACTTCTGCAAGTGGGGATGTGTTCCTTCGAGAAGCTCAGAGAGAATCACTTGCTTTTCCTGTAAACACATGAGCCGAAGACCCCTGAGATCAGCTAGGACTGAGCCGGGCTGATCCTGACAGAAATTTGAAAAATAATGATTGCACAATGAAGGGCTAGGATTCACTCAGACCTTACCCAAGGGCAGGAGGTGCAGGTCTGCCACAGCACCTCAGGTGGCACCCAGGAGCTCACCACCCTTAGCACATACTCTGTCTTCACGCTTTCAGCCCCATGATCACTACCAGATGGACACTGCTTTTCTAGCCCCACCCTCACCTCCACATCCTAAGAAGAAAGGACTGGGGAAAATGCCAAGGGGGAATCTAGGGAATATTGTGTCATTGTAAGGTGCTTGTCTGGCTCGCACAAGTCTCTGGATTCAATCCCCACCACTCCATAAAAACAGTCTTGCTTTCATATACCTATAATCCTAGGATTCAGGAGGAGGAAAGATCATAAGTTCAAGGTCATCCTTGCAACATAGCAAGGCTCTGAGATCATCCTAGACTAAGAATAATCCTAGGATTCAGAAGGAGGAAAGATCATAAGTTCAAGGTCATCCTTGCAACATAGCAAGGCTCTGAGATCATCCTAGACTAAGAAAGAAAAGAAAAGAAAAGAAAGAAAGAAAGAAAGAAAGAAAGAAAGAAAGAAAGAAAGAAAGAAAGAAAGAA
>NC_034593.1:44138693-44143974 GCF_900095145.1 Mus pahari
AAAGAAAGAAAGAAAGAAAGAAAGAAAGAAAGAAAGAAAGAAAGAAAGAAAGAAAGAAAGAAAGAAAGAAAGAAAGAAAGAAAGAAAGAAAAGGAAGGTATCAGGAGGGAGAGAGGGAGGGAGGGGAAGGAAGAAAGAAAGGAAAGCCAGCGGCCTAGTTGGCCACATCTGTCCTCTTTTGGCTTATAAAGAAAGCCTCCCTCATCTCCCTCCTTTACACCATGGGCCATAACCTTGTCCTGTGGTCATGCTGAGCTGTGGACTGGAGGTGCCTGGGTCTGAGACGGGTCAGCCAGCTGACAATGTCTGTCTGCTCCTATGAAAGTGTTGACTCCATGGCGAGAGAGCTTTCAAGTGAAAACCATTCACTGCCTCAAATCAAGCAGTGAGAAGGAGGAAAAGGAGAGAGGAAAATGTTTCCTGGTAGGAAACATCCTCTGCAATATTAGATATCACTTATGACACACCGGAAACTATTTCCTAGTGAGATGAGCATCTCTTTTATCCCGGAGACTTAAAGGGGTTTTCACTGCAGTCAAACAGATGGAGGCGTCATGTGACTTGTAGCAAAGATACAGTCAGGATAGCTTTTTGGAATACAAGGTTTCTAACTTCTTATTACCATTTAGGAATCCGTTCCTGGAATAATTCAGAGGCTCCAACATAAAAACGAGAGACGATACACAAAAAAAAAAAATCACAAAGGTTACTGAAAATTTCCCAGAATTATGTTAACCGCTGAGGATCATTTCATGCAATGTCCTCTCTCATTCAAATGGTACATTTAAGCTGATGTTATTCCTAATGGGTCAAGTTCCAGACACAAGTTCCTTCATAGACCCAAACAGTAGATCTAAGACACGGATAAAAGAAATCACAGGATGGATCTTCATGAGTCTGCTCATAAGAGGTGATTTGCAAATATTTCCAAATATTTAGGAAATATTGAAGGAGAGAGTATGCAGGTATGTTGATGTATGTATGAGAAACATAAATCCGGAAAAAGACAGAAAGGCCTGAGAAAGGAGAACAGTATAAAGAAATAGGCATTTTTATGAATAAAACTCATAAAACACTGCATTCTACCTGTGCAGAAATTATTAAAAACAGCAATTTTTGCTGAGCTAGCAGAAATTTATTCAGCAAACCTCCTGACTCATGAGAACCCAATTGTCAAATTATTTAACTTGTTTATAACTTTACAAAGCAAAAGTTCTCTACAGACTGACTCTCTTCTGAAGCAGCGCATCCCTAGTTTATGAACCTCAGTCCCTGCTGTGGCTGCAGCCACAACTCAGTCCTCCCTCACCCAGCCACCTTCCTCCTCCCAGCCTGTCTCCAAATCCCAGCTTAGCCATTTCTTTGTCCAAGAACCTGCATTATGACCCTGCAAATCTCATGCGTGCTCGCCCAGAATGAATATATTCAAGTGGCTCCCTCCAATAATCCTCTTGTCAAGACCCATATAATTTATGAAAAGGAATTTTTCAAAGCTTTAGATGTAGTCTGTGCCACATTCAATTTAATTCAGTAAATATTTATTGAGTGCCCACCCAGAATTGTGCTATGCCCTGTGTGGAAAATAAAAGAAATATATAGCACAGGCCCTCTGGTCAAAGGGTTCGCAATGTTCTTGGGAAGAAAAGTTGGATGCTGATGTAATTACAGGATGCAAAGTAGCACATCGAGATGCAATAGAGTTATGTAACCAGAACCAAAATATGAGGGAGATTCAACATTCCATTTGGCCAGACCAAGAAGAATGGAGCTACAGGGAATAATTTGTGGAGGAGATGGAACTCGAGCCTGTCCTTGACAGATAGACGGGTTGAGCTGGGTGCAGCAGCCAACAAGGGCACTTCAGGCCCTGGAAAGAATGTGGGGGAAATCAGAGAGCGGGGAGTAACCATGTTAAGAAGCAATGTGAGCAGTCAGTCTGGCCAAAGAGAAAGAAGGATGGAAATTTCAGAGTTTTGTTAGAGAAAACAGGATGCAGAAAATACATAATGACCGGGGAAAGACTTGAGGCTGGAATGTCTCTCTCTCCTTGCTCGGTGGTCTGTCACTGTCAATCATTCCGAGCCAGAAAGAAAAGTGGAGAACATGGGCTCTCTCTCTCAGTTAGTTTTCTCACGGCCTTGACAAAATCCCAGCTCCTTGAAGAAGAGAAGACTTCTCCCCACTCACACTTTAAGGGTGTGGTCCACCGTGACAGGGAAAGAACGGCAAGCAGCACTGGAGGCAGCTGGTCACATTGTATACTGTCGGCCATCTGTCAGCTCAGCCTTCTCCTCTGTATCAGGCCTGGGACCTCTGCCTATGGAATGATACCACCACATAGTGAGTCTTCTCTGCTCTGTTGAGCCTTTCTAGAAATACTCTCATGCACACAGCCGGTGATGTGTTTCCTCTGAGATTCTAGAAAATGATTCCGTCTTATGACCCATCTTAGTCACCAGGCTGGTTAGGTATCGCTTCACAGCCATATTTAAAAAAAAAAAAAAAACTTTAAATTAAAAAGGGAAACTGGTATTGATAGTTTAGGACTATTATGAAAATTGGGGGCTATATATAGGAGTAGAGCAGATAGATGGAAACCTTTGTTGGTCTCATCTCGACTATCTTTACTCAACTCTCTGCTGAATCTCTACTATGTAGACAAAGCTGAGTTCAGCACTAAGAAAATGAAGCAAAACATACCCAGTGTTTCCTCTGAAGACATCTGTGGAAATGCTTTGAAAGAAATGACAAGCCAGTGAGATGCTCAGCAGGTAAGGTGCTTCACCCCCTCCCCCCCCCTCAGCCTCTCTCTCCCCCCCCCCCCCCCCCCCAGCCTCACTGCCTGAGCTTGATCCCTGGAAGCCACTAATGGAGGAAGGAAAGAAGGGACTATTTCAGGTTGTCCTCTGACCACCACACAAACGCTATGGCACACACACACACACACATACACACACACACTAATTCATTAATTTTTAATTTAACACATAGAGCAATGGTTTGGAGTCACAAATACTTAAAACAGAAGCTTACTCCCACCAACTGAAAGTGGCACCGCTTTCAACACAACTTCTACTCTGCATCTCAGTTTCATCTGTTGCACCGCTGTCCGGATGATACTGACCTATGGTCCAGTTTGAAGATTCAATTCCAGTCTATAGAGAAAACAAAATGGTACCCAACACCTGAAGGCCTTCACTAAGTGTTACTTGAATTATCATGGGAAATAGGCATACAACATAGTCTGATAACATAGAGCAAATCCCTGGGAGTTGGATGAAGTTCTGCACTCTGGCAAATACAGAATACATATGTAAAGTGGGCATGAGTTAGGAGAATATTTGTAAAAGAGAAAACAATGTGAAGAGGTATGGAAATATCAAAGGATATTTTAAATTAAAAAGGCATGCTCTACCACATGCAGGGAATTTGATATTGCTGGACTATAATGTTCAAGGCAAGAAAATCCAGGAGATGAAAGTGACCAAATTATGAAAACCGGGGATGCTGAAGGAAGGTGTTTGGAGAACTCCCATCAGCCAATGGGGTATCACTAACCAACCTTGAGAACAATTCCACATGGTAAGGAGAGGGCAAGCATTTAGGAAGCATGGGAAAAAAAACTCAAGGATTTGGGGGGAGTCATCATTGGAGACATTGAAAAGTTGGTTGCAACAGAATTCAGCTTTGACTTAAGTTAGAAAAGGTTGACTGTAAAGAATGCTCCTTTCTCTTCCTGAAGTGCACTTGCTGAGACTGAGACCGTAGATGAGGAACAAATTTGGAGTAAGGATGATGCTCCCTACCTAGGATAGGAACTTTCCAGAGGTGTCTGTGCCCTGTCCAAATGCAGAATGTCCATGCGGCTCATCAGTACACTTGAGGAACTGAGAAGAAGTGGACCCAGGAGGCACTCACTTAGATGGATAGAGGTTGCCCACAAAAATGGACCCATCCAGGATAAAGAACAAGATGAGACAACTCCCAAGTCAGGCCATTCCTAACCGGGCCAAGAAAATTAGACTCAAACTCGTTGAAGGCAAAAACACAAACCTCGGATTTAGAATGTGTTTAGATATGCCCAAGGTCAAAGGAACACGTTTTCTGGCACGACTTTTCTCTCCACGATAGAAGTTGGACGTGTGTGAAAGAAACGAGAGGGACCACATGGAGAGCAGATCTTGGATACTGAGGGGCTACATGGAGGATGACAATTATAAACACACTGTCTCTAGGAAAACAGTTCATTTACAAAGTAGATTTGACAGCTCAAGTTGCTTCTTGGCGGAGCAGTCGTGCCCGGCCCCCACGCGACCTGGTGAGCTTCGATTATAGCCTCGATGCTGGTGCAACCACAGGGACCCCCTAAAAGGGGAGTGATGAATGAGGTCCTGTCAGGCTTCATTCCCTGGGTGGCCTTGAATCTCTGCCGTTATCTGTTACCCTGCCAGTGCTGACAGTGATGAACATGAGGCAGGCAGCTAACGACACCCCGATTCATTACCCAGAAAGAAAGGAGAGCAGAAATAAAGAGAAGGTGACTGCTACGCAGGAGCTTCCCACATCACTGCTGTCTTCCTCCCACAGGTTTGAATGGAGAAGAAATGATGGAGCCCTTTTCTCTCATACAAGGATTCTAATGATATGCAGAACAGAAGGATTCTCAATGAAACTACCTGGGAAGGCGAACACTGGCCTCGGCATGGGAAAGTTCTTCCCATGACTTACGGATGCGGGAGATATTTCATAACTTATTTTTCTCAAACCATTGTTATTGTAGTAAAACAAAAAAATAAAAAGCACACAAAATCATGAGCCCCAGTCTTGCCAGCCTAAATTGTTATCTATTGTAAGAGAATGCACTGTCTCTGTATTTAGACTTAAGGCCCCACACTAGCAAATGGCTAAGTCATTGCTTTCTATTGCAAACATTTTATTGTTAAAGTGGTATTTGGTTCTTTCCTAAAAAGATCAAGATTTTGTTTCAACTCATTTATTTTTCCTGACATAGTGAAAAAATGAAGACTTTTACTTCATTGTCTTCTTTTTCTTACTAATGGGACTTCCCATGATACCTAAAGACACAGAGCATGTCCAACAAGTGTGTCTTGAATTTAATGCCCAAAGGAGACAAGTTTGTTTCTCTAACCCAATCCATCTTAACTCAGGATGTCAATCAGAGGACTGGTTATGTGGGGCATAAAGAAGTCCTCTCTCTCTCTCTCTCTCTCTCTCTCTCTCTCTCTCTCTCTCTCTCTCTCTGTGTGTGTGTGTGTGTGTG
>NC_034593.1:44144024-44155691 GCF_900095145.1 Mus pahari
TGTGTGTGTGTGTGTGTGTGTGTGTGTGTGTGCGCGCGCGCGCGCATTGTGTCTGTGCATCTGTCTGTCTATGTTATTGTCTCTATATGTTACTGGGGATTAAAGGCAGAGTTTTGTGCATATAGGCAAATAGTCTATACAGTTAATCAAGGTCTTCAGCCAGGAAACTTATTTTTACCTGAAAGTTCCACAATCAAATGGACTTGAGGAAACCTGTGTTAATCAAGTCTAACAGGTGTCATTCACCTCTTCAAAACTTTTAACATACTAGTGTACATTTTGATGTTCTGAAAGTAAATATGATCTATAATATTTTAAATCTATTTCCTCCTACATATAATACTTTTGTGCAATATATATTTACCCTGATGTTACCAAGAACCATACTTCAGAAACATATAGTCTGGACAAATCTCACATTCTCATTCATCTTAGCAATAAACTCAAGTGATCACCAAACTATGGTCTAAGTATTTAGCAGACGAAAACATTCTGAAGGTAGAATAAATAGTAAAGGAAACAGGATGGGGAGGGGGGTTCTACTCAGTAAGTGGAGTGCTTGCCTATGACATAGGAAGACCTGAGTTCAATTCCCAATACCACATAAAACCAATGTGTGTCTGACATCCTCCCACTTGAGAGGAAGAAGAAGAAGGAAAATAAGTTCAAAGTCATCTCTGCTACATATGATTCAATGCCAGCCTAGGCAACAAAACAAGGGGCGAGAATGAGGCAAGAAAAGACTAACGTGAGACAACCAAGGAGATGAAAGTGCTTGCTTGCAAAAATTGCCCTCTGACCTCCACACCTGCTTCTGCTTGTGCATGCACACACACACGCACACGCACACGCACACACACACACACATATCCCACACATATACACATACACACAAAGAACAATAATAATAAACAACTCTTCAAAGGGGAGATTGGAGGAAGTGGGTTTAGGAATGAACAGGGTACATTATATACACGTGTGAACGTTTTCAAGAATACATTCTTCTTTAAGGATAAAATTAAAATGTGGTGCTGGCTCCCAAAGAATGCCAAGAGCTAGCCCACGGTTCTCCTTACCTACGTTCCGACTTTTGTCCCTATGCCAGTGTTCTCTGTTGAAAAGAAAGCAGCAAGAAAGCAGCAGGACTTAAGGAAAATACTGAAGGAAGAGAGGTGGTTTCCCTAGATTGGGGAAAGGGGCAATGGTGGAGTGAACGTGTGGATTTTATCCTTGCTTTTTGCTGAAGGCCAAATTGCTGTTCTAAGAAGAGTAGCACACAAAATAAATGGGAAAGCACTTTCAATCTTCCTTTTACATACATATGAATGGAAGTTGGTCAGACTTTCAGAACACTTAACTACAGGTAGAATTTCCTCAAGTGCCTAATCCAAGAATGAGCACACAGTGATGGTTCAGTTCACTTCAATGCCCTAAGACATGTAGGCACCATATGCTTTCTGTTATATAGGAGGGGTGCACAATAGCAGCCTTTTTTTTTTTTTTTTTTTTTTTTTTTTTTGGATTGGCTATTGGCATCTTCTATTAAAGCAAGACACTAGTTACAGTCAAAATAACCTAGCCGAAGAAAAGTGATCCAAATATCTAGACTGGAGCATGAACAAGAAGAGATGTGAACCACCCAGTTTTGTTTATCAGTGTTTGTTGTTTAAGCTGCAAAGCCAGGGGAAATGGAGGACAAATTAAAAACACACCAAAATTCAAACACTCTTAAATCAAAAGTAGTGTGAGAACTGCAAACCTGTAAAGTAGATGTGAGCTTTCGGCCTCTCCTAGCTTATTTTTAATTAATTACTTAATTAATTTACATCCCAAACATTACCACCCCTCGAGGTCCCCCTCCCAGAGATCTCTCCCCGTCCCCCATCCCCTTCTCCTCTGAGAGGCCCCTAGATATACTGCCTCCCTGGCACATCAAGTCTCTGCCAGTATAAGGGCATCATCTCCCACTGAGAGGCCAGACAAGGCAGCCCTGTTGGGGATATCACAGTCAGACTACAGCGTTAGGGAGAGCCTCCCCTCCAGTTGTTGGGGGCCCACACGGAGATGGAGCTGTGCATCTGCTGCATACGTGTCAGGGGCCTTGTTTCAGCCTGTGTGTGTTCTTTGGTTGGTGGCTCAGTCTCTGAGAGCTCCCAGAGGTCCAGGTTAGCTGACTCTGTTGTTCCTCCTGTGGAGTTCCCATCCCTTTCAGGGCCTTCAATCCTTCCCCCAACTTCCATAAGGGTCCTGACCTCTGTCCAGTGTTTGGCTGTGGGTTTCTGAGTCTGTTTCAGTCAGCTGCTGGGTGGAACCTCTCAGACGACAGTTGTGCTAGGCTCCTGTCTGCAAGCATAACAGAGGATCATTTACAGGGTCAGGGCTTGGTGCTTGCCCATGGGATGGGTCAGTCATTGATTGGCCATTCTTTCGGTCTCTGCTCCATCTTCGCCCCTGCATTTCCTTTAGACAGGACAAATTTGGGGTCAAACGTCTTGTGGGTGGGTTGATGTCCTTATCCTTGCACTGGGATCCTGCCTGGCTACAGGAGGTGGCCTCTTCAGGTTCCATGTCCCCACTGTTAGGCATCTCACTAAGGCCACCCACACTGACTCTTGGGAGCCTCCCCCATCTCAGGTCTTTGGGACTTCCTGAAGTACTCCCCCCACCACCACACACACACCCTGGCAGCAGCAGTGACAGATTTCCATTTATTCTCCTGGCCCCCTGAGTCTCTCCTGTCTCTCTGGATGCCTGATCCTGGCCCCCATTCTCCTCCCCCTTCCCATCCCCTCGCCCACCTACTTCCCTTTCTCCCTCTGCCTCCAATGACTGTTTCCCCTTTTTAAATGTGATGCAAGCACCCTCTCTTGGGCCTTCCTTCTTGTTTAACTTCTTTGGGTCTGTGAGATGTATCCTGGGTATTCCCTGCTTTATGCTATTATCCACTTATCAGTGAGTACATACCATGCATGTCCTTTGGGGTCTGGGTTATCTCGCTCAGGATGATATTTTCTAGTTCCATCCATTTGTCTGCAAAATTCATGATGTCCTCATTTTTAATAGCTGAATAGTGTTCCACTGTGTAAATGAAGCACATGTTCTGTGTCTATTCCTTGGTTGAGGGATGTCTGGGTTGTTTCCAGCTTCTGGCTATTATGAATAAAGCTGCTATGAACATAGTAGAGCACATGTCTTTGCTGTATGGTGGGGTACATTCTGGGTATACGCCTATGTGCTTGTCTAACCAGTTATCTGCATGAAGAAGAATGCAAATAGATCTTTATTTATCACCCTGCACCAAACTCAAGTCCAAGTGGATCAAGGACCTCAACATAAAACTGGATACACTAAATCTAATAGAACAGAAAGTGGAGAATAGCCTTGAACGCATTGGTACAGGAAACAGTTTCCTAAACAGAACACCAATGGTTCAGGCTCTATGATCAACAATTGATAAATGGGACCTCACAAAACTGAAAAGCTTCTATAAGGCAAAGAACATTGTCAATAGGACACAGTGGTAGCCTACAGGTTAGAAAAAGATCTACATCAGATAGAGGGCTAATATCTAAAATATATAAAGAACTCAAGAAGTTAGACTCCAAAAAAAACCCCAAATAATCCAATTTTTAAAATGGCACATAGCGCTAAACAGAGAATTCTCAAGTAGCCAAGACGCACTTAAAGCAGTTTTCAGTGTCTTTAGTCATTAAGAAAATGTGATTCAAATGACCCTGAGATTCCACCTTTTATCAATCAGAATGGCTAAGATCAAAAACTCAATGGATGGCAGATGCTGAGAAGGATGTGGAGAAAGGGGAACACTCCTCCATTGCTGGTGGGAGTGCAAATTTGTACAACCGCTCTGGAAATCAATCTGTCAGCTTCTCAGAAAATTGGAAATAGTTCAACCTGAAGACCCACCTCTACCGCTCCTAGCTCTTCATCTTTAAAAAGCAATCGGGATTCTGGCGGAAAGAACCGATCTTCTAAGAACTAGCGCAACATCTGAGCTAGATAAAGCCATCGCCATGACTTAGAAGAAGACCATCATTCATTTTTCTGCTATCTTCTCTGCAGGAAAAGTCAGCTCTGGGGGAAAAAAAAAATCTCACTGGTATTTTCACTCCGTGTGCTCCAGGAAATCAAAAGCCAATCATGGTGTTTCCAAATGAAGTACAAAGGACCCTGCTTCCGTTTTCCCCCTCATTGCCAAGAGCAGATTATCTGGCTCTAGCCTCAAAGAATTTAGTGGAGGGAGGAGAAATTTAATTCTGTGGCTTCTGGCAGAATGAAGTTCATCCCTTCACAGTCTCTATATCAAGTTCTTTCCTTCCTAGTTCCCACAATCAACTTGTGTCTTCTACTTTTTCTTCAAAGCCTCATCTCTGGCTAACAAATATGAATGGTTCCCCCTTGCTCTGCCATCTATTGGTGATAAATAGACTCCATCATTTCTCGGGCCCCTGAGAACTGAGAACGGATGGGCATGAAGGAAGAGCTGGCACCAGGAATTCAAGGGAAGGATTTGGGTTGTTAGTGTTTTATCCTGGTTAATCACTGGGGAATCGTATTTTAAACTCCAAAAGACTTCATGGACATTTCCAGAATTTCTCCAGAGACACAGATCAATAGGTCAGAATAATCAAGAAGAGCCAACAGGTTTGTTAAACGCCACATGAGTGTTTTACTTGAGTAAGCAAACGGTAAATGGAATTATCCCAACCTCATGAAAAAGAGGAGAATTCAGCTCTCTGGGGAAGCACCTCCAGTTTGCAGCTGGAAATAAAAGAAAGTGTCACATTTTAATTCCACTCCCCTGGCCTGGACACAAGAATATGGACCGTGCTTGTTTGTTACATGGCTTAGTTAATGAACAGCTTCCCCACAGCACTGGGTAATCAATGCACTATCCATTCAAAATAATGCACTCTATCTGAGGGTGCAGAGCCTGCTAATTTTATAGACAGCTTCCGTCTTCTCTTCCAGCTAAAGCTCACTGAAAATGAAGCCAGGCCTGATTGCTCTGAGGGCTTCTTGGGCCCCGATGATATTTAAGTATTGGTGTGGGAACTCTGAGCCTGCCTCTCGTCAGCAAACCAGAGATATCTACCGTGGAGTCCTGCGTGAGGCATAAAATTTCAAAATCGTTAATGGGAAGCCTACCTCGATTTCAACAGATGAATCACACAAGGTACAATATGAGTAATGAGTGATCTTTGAGTTCCCAAGAACATTTTCAAAACTGGCTCTTTTCGCAGAGCGTTAATGGCAAGGCGGAGTGCAAGGTTCCTATTTGAGACGCACCGCCCTTCAGCAGCCTCGTCTGCTGACAGCTCCTTTGGTGCTCGGCTTTTTTACAGAACTATCTTAGGCTTCTTAGGCTTTCGTGCGCTCAACTCTTCTTTTTTCACCCTCTTCTAGCTTCTCCACTTCACTCTTCCTCTGTTGCTCTTTGTTCCTCTCAACCATCCTCCAGGCTCTTTTCTTCTCTGCCTTGGCAGCCCCTCAAGCATCCCTGGGTACTTCTAGGACAGGGGGCCCCTGAAGGCTCCCAAGAGAAACAAAACGACCCCACCCCCAACCCCGCCCCAGAACCTGTACAAATCCGAGCAGGAACAAAGTGGTTCTTTAACTCACATTCAAAAGAATTTTCCTCAGCCCACGCTGTGTGTGCCGTATTGTTAACTTGCATCAAAGAGGTTCATATCTCAGGAATCACGGGAAACTTTCAAACATGATTGATGGCTAGTCAAAAGACCATCCATGGCACGGTAAGCCGCGGAGAGGGAATGTGCTGAGCCGGTTCAGGATCGGCCTGCCTGGCTGTGCCTTTCAAATTCCTTTCATCGCAATGGTGACCATAAGCTCTGCAGGGTGAGAACAAGCCAGGACTTTTTGTGGAATTTTCTTAACCGCTGATATGTAATCCATACAGCCAGAGGTAGCAGACAGGGGATAAAAGATTTAAAGAAACAGAGACGCAAGGACTGATTTTTTTTTTTCCTTAAGCAACTTGGAAAGAAAATGGGAGAGTGGAAACAGCGAGGTTTATGTTAACCCATTGGGAGGATTCTGGAAAATTCTTTGATGAAGGATTGAGATTACTTTGAAGCAGAGTTTATTGAAGCAAAACGTCAGTGTGGTGACCAGGAAGTCAGGGTGACTGGGCCACTCACCAGACTCCTCTAATACTTTCCCAATTTCTGCATCCTACCAAACTGTAAAACTGCTGCACTAGATTTTTCTTCTGAAGAGGAAGCTGTATAATTAGTAGAAGCTCGTGCATGTATGCCTGTGTGTGCACCCAAGTATGTGCATGCATGCATGCATGCATGTGTACCCGTGTGTGTGTGTGTGTGTGTGTGTGTGTGTGTGTGTGTGTGTGCAGGCACGAGTATTTGAGTATGCGAGCTTCCCATGTGGAGATCTGTGGACACCTTGTGAAAGACAGCCCTTGCTTTCCATTGTGTAGATTCTTGGGGGATTGCTCAGGTCATCAGGCTTGGTGGCAAACCCTCACCCTCTGACCTATCCCATTGACCCAACTTGTACAAACTGGACAGGTCATAAAGACATGAACCCAGAAAGGAGGAAGGTGAGGCATGTGCACATATATGCCCAATGAGAGATGAAAATGGTTGCTAACATACTCATACCTTATTAATCACATCCTTTCTTACCATGATTTCAGATTGTAAAACAACATTTCAAAAGTTGGAACAAGGCAGATGAAATTTAGGAACAGACAAAGAAACATTTGGCAGTTTCCACCACTGAGAGACTCAAATATAGCCCAGGAAGCAATAGGTAGAGAGAGAGAGAACCAAGGCTTGGCCAAGAACTAGGAGCTGAAAGCTTCCCTTACACAAAGAAAGTTGAGGTCAGGTATCATGAAAAGGCCTGAACGAAAAACTACAGTTTAATAAAACAGGGGCTGGAGAGACAGCTCCGTGGTTAAGAGCACTGGCTAATGTCCCAGAGGACCCGGGATCGATCCCTAGCACCCACATGACAGCTCACAACCATCTGTAACTTCAGTTCCAGGGGATCTGACACCCTCTTCTGGCCTCTGAAGGCACTGATAGATAGATAGATAGACAGACAGATGTGGGGTGTGTGTGTGTGTGTGTGTGTGTGTGTGTGTGTGTGTGCACATATGTGCATACATGTGGGAGAAATTAATTAATTAATTAACTAATCTGAAAATATCAAATAAAAAGCCCATGCCCGCCCTCAGGGAGAAGGCCGCGGTTGGCCCCCACATCCTGACTATGCTTGCATTTCCCCTTTATTATACATAAGGTATGTGCACAAGCAAGAAAGAAAAAAAAAAACAATAATGTTTTAGAATTATTTGATGGAGAGAATAAGAGTAGCACCAATAAGTGTCGCAATGACTGAAGAGAAACATGGCGGCGGAGATCAGGGAGCCCCTGGCATCAGCTGTCACCGGAGTCACACTAAGATGTGCTCAGTCTGTCTCTCCACCCATGTCAGCTGCGGCCATAAAGTAATCAGGCTGATTAAAAAAACAAAACAACAACAACAACAACAAAATTTTAAAAGGTACTGCTCATTTATTTAAACAGTGTTGGTCTTCAAAGATAGCTAACAGCGGCTGTTAGGCTTTGAAACCTTTGAGGCTAGTGTTTTGCATCCAAAAGCGGTACCAAAGGAAGATCACACACACACACACACACACACACACACACACACACACACACACACGGTTCAACAGTTATGTGGTATGACAGAAGTTAGCTTTTACCTCCCAGGGAACTTTGGGGGAGGATGATGTTAACTGGGGAGTGTGGAGTTCAAGAGCAGCGATTCAGAAATCAATCACCCCTCCACAGTGGAGCTGGCCAACTGCTGGGGCAGGAGCACTGGCCCCTGTTGGGAATGGAAACACTCCCTCTCCAGAAGCAGGAGGGGGGTTTGGGGGGGGGCTCGAGAAGTCAATGAACCCCACAGGTACAGAAAAAGCTAAAACCTCCAAAGTCTCCAACAGGTGGTGCTGCCTGTGGGAAACTGTCACCAGTCAAGATGCCACCAATAGGGGGGGGGAGGGGGGGCGGAACGAGACAGCTCCAGGAAGGCCACCCAGGCTTCTAAGCCAGGCAGCTGCCCCTAAATTATATCTACTCACTGCACATGGGGGGGCAGAGATACACCTGCCATGACTGCTTGCAAGAGGTGGGTCCCAGGGATCAAACTCAGGTTGCCAGACTTGAAGACAATCCTGCTTATATGCTGAGCCATCTCTCCTACCCTGCAGCTGCCTTTAGGAAGTAACTCCTCCCTCGTGCTCCTCTCGAGTGAGCTCACTGCTTCAGCAAACTGAACTGTGGTCCAATCCTTAGCTTGATGCAACTGTTGGGTTTGTTCAAATACAGGGAGGAAAAGCTCACGGGACAACCCCTCACTGCTTCCCAGGAGCACAAGCTGAGACATCTGTCAGTCTGGTGGCAACTAACCAAGGGAGAATTCTCATTTAAGAGAAAGGTGAGAGAAGTAGAGACCACCAAGACGCCAGACCACCAAGGTTCCTGAAAAATACTTAGCATTGTGCTATCAATGTCCTGATGGGGATATATGAACACGGTGTATGTTCAGATGTTTAGCAAGCAGACATCTACCTTAATGCACCACAACCTTTATGCTAATGGCCTAGGTGGCTTCTTGGGGGAAATGGATAATGAATGCCAAAGCAATGATGAAGCCACAAGAGAGCAAGACTAATTTGAGAGAAGACAAAGGAACCTCAATCTGAAATGACTCAGTCTTTCCCAAAGGCGACTCGGTCTTTGCTTCTGTAAGGAAGCCTGCCGGGGACAGAACCATCAACAGGCATCCTTGCAGGGAGGAAGTATCCAGCAACCCTACCTCAGTGTCAGGACAAGGAAGTCCAAGCTGTCCTGTAGAGTCTGGGCCAGATACCTGTGTTTCATTATAGGTCTACTGTTTGTTGGAGAGCCTCAAAAATGGTCTCTCCGGTGTCATTTTTTAAAAAGTGGGATTTTGATTAGGTTTTCTTTCCTCCTACTTCCCAAAATAGGAAGGAACTTAGCATAGAATGTTGAATTGCAGCCTCCCCCACCCCCCACCCCAGTGGAAACCCATAATCCAAGATAAGTTGACAGTTGGCAAAAGAGACGAGCTACTGCACGGAGCTGCTTCTAAGGCCCAAATGAGGGGAAGTCCTTGAAGCCAGTGCAGGAGACAGACTTAGACAATTCTTAGGTGCCTTTAGAGCAATGACCTCAGACCCTGGGCAAAGCATGAGACGGCGTGAAGGATGGCTTGGTTCCCCATCAGAGCTGGCTAGTTCTTGGATCCGCTAAGATGACACTTGTACTTCAGTCTGGTGTGCTAATGCACTGAGAGAGGAGAAAGGATGGGAAGGACTGGCGTTGGCTAAGCCTCTATCCTGTGCCAAAGACTTTCTGTCACAACAGTCCACTGTGAGAAGAATCATTACCTCCATTTCTACTCATGAATCAACTGGAGACTCAGAAGTTAAGTGATTTATGCACAGCCAGAGAGCTTGCAAATGTTCAGAGCCTGCCTTCCCGGTGTCTAAAGCTACGTGGCGCGCGCGTGCGTGTGTGCATGTGTGTGTGTGTGTGTGTGTGTGTGTGTGTGTGTGTGTGTGTGTGTGCAGGTGTGTGTAGTGACTAGAGGCTGACCTCTGCTGCCATTACTCATGTGCTCAGAAGACACGACCATGTCTTCTGAGGCAATCTTTCACTGGCCTGGAACTCATGAAGTAAGCCTGGCTGGCTGGCTGGCCAGCAAGCCCTGGGAATCCCCCCTCTCTGCCTCTCAGCACTGACATTACAGGTGGGTACCAACACAGCTTGCTTTTAAAACAAACAAACAAACAAACAAACAGGGATCAAGCACTTGACCAGGTGAGCTACGACCCCAGGTCCTGAAAGCTAATGTTTCTAACATCCCTCGGGTGAGCGTAGACGGCTTCCAAGATGACCTATGCTGAGCCTTGCGTCCATCCCATGCGCACCATGAAAACCCAGTTTTCATAATCAGAATGAGATTCAAGAGATATGCTGCAGTTGGGTTCCTTTCTGTGAAAGTTCACCTGGAATATATTGAGAAGCAAAAAAGAACCAATTGCATGAAACACTATGTCCTTGGTACAAGCATGGAACCATCAGAAATGTCCCTTCCTGTCTCCTCCACCCTGTCCCTATCCACCAAGACCACTTACTAACAACTCCACAACAGTGATCAAGCATTTCCTCCATATGAAACAAGTGCTGGTCCTCAGAGGAGCCACGGGATGGGGCATTTAAACCGATGAGAGCAATCGAAGGGTATGAACTTGGTAATGATAGCGTAGAGTCTATCTCCTGCCCTTCAAGATCCCTCTGTACTGTTCTGACTCACTCTCCTGGGCCTTCCACTAGAAAGCTATATAGCAGCCATTTTTCAGTGTCAGGCAGTCATTAAATAAAACATAAACACCATACTCCATGGGGCTCAGCTTGGGCTCCAAAGGAAAGCCAATGTGCAAATAGCACTTAAAGGCCCTGGGTCTCAATTCTGTCTCTCCCGTCAGTAGCCCAGTTCAGAACCTCATAACTCGTCCTTTCCACAAGTGACATGGCTACAGAGCGAGTTGTTTAGAGAAACAGATAACAACCTCCCTAGAAAGAAATGAGGGAGGCATGTGAGGAGATAGGGTCTGTAGCGATGTGGCCATCAGACTCACGCGGGTACCCCTTGAGACTTGTCTCCTCTGGCACGGCTCTAATGAGGCTGCTCGTGGTCTAAGTGATGGACAAAGGCTCTCCAGCACATCTCAGGTATACGATGCCTGGGATTTTCTCTGCATTTGATTCATGGAGAACTGGAGAGGTGGCAGTGCTAAAGGACTTTCTACTTGGTTAATAAAAAGAATCTGAGATTGCCGGGAGAGGTTCAGCCTATTGTAGAGACTCTGGGCTCTAATGAGGCTTGGGAGATTTGCCTGCCTTCAGGCCAGGCCTTTCCTAAGCTACCCATGTTTTTAGACTATAACCTCTTTTTTAAGGTCCTCTTGGGAAAACTTTTTAACTCTTTTCCTCCTTCACAGGAATAGACAGAGGAAGGGAGGGCAACCTGTGTGCACCTCGAATCAGGACCTATGTTATTCAACATAATTAGCCAAGCGAAGCTGCATTCCATGGTGATCACGGATCATGAAAGTACTTTCCTGTTTATTGCCTGTTTACGAGATCGGAACTATGGAACTCCAGCCAAATGATTCCAGTCATCAGGATCATACCATGGCTCCCTTATATTGTAAGCAATCTCTTGTAGGAAGATGGGAGGAGGGAACCCAGTCTTAACCCAGTCTTTAGCTAATTCTCTTTTCCTTCAGGGCCGTATAAAAATGTCACTCCTGCGTGAAACTTTCCATTATTACCAATAAAAATGATAACGCATACATGTTCACACAGTGCTCACATACACACACACACACACACACACATGCTATACTTCTTTTTCTTTTGTTTTGTTTTCATATTTCTTTATTCACTAAACTATGCTTAAAGTATGTAAGAATATTCTATTAGTATCAGACATTGAAATTAACTTTAGTGGTTGTAACCAATGAACTTTTTTTGATTATCTTTTTTTTTACATTTTATTATTATT
>NC_034593.1:44156802-44180949 GCF_900095145.1 Mus pahari
AAGCTGTCCCACTGAGAAAAGCATAATTACTCCAGCCTGACCATGAGCCTGAAAACAATGGAAGAAAGTTGGGTGTAGGACCAGTGAGCACAGACTTCATTCACCCAACAAGCATCTCCAAGGCATTCATTTTGTGCCTGCTTAGGCCAGCCACCGGGAAGGCACTGGGACGCACACAACGAACAGACCCAACGTCAGCCGGCTTCCCGTGATAATAATAACCTTGGAAAGTGGCTGAAATCTGAGGAGCTCTGAAGGAGAATGTGTCCTGCCGGAGGCACCTGCTGTCTTCAGGACAGTGGGTCAGATGAAGCCTAAAGAGACTGACCTTCACTTTATGGCTTTAATAAAACCGTAACCTCTTGGGACTCTCTTCTCTCAACTATAAAACAGGACACTTGAAAGTCAACTGGTATGTAAAGACCCTCCCAAATGCCACACTGAATCTAGCTTCATTGGCTTAACTGTGCTGTCGACTAATCCATCTACCTGCTCCAAAGTCCATGCTGAACTTCAACTGCCTCCTTAAAGGGATCAGTAGGTGGGGGCTTTAAGAGTTGGTGAAAGTCCTGTAGGCTCTGCCTTCATGCCTTCACCTGAAGATCTCTCTCTCTCTCTCTCTCTCTCTCTCTCTCTCTCTCTCTCTGCCATGGTCTTGAACCTCCCTTCCAGTCTCCAGAACCATGAGAAATCAGTATCTGTCCATAAATTACCCTGCATGGTGTATTGTTACAGCAGTACAAAATAGACAAAGGCCTTGCACACCAAACAGGTAAAAATCAGTAGTTTCAAGTCATAGATGACTGAATACAGGATGTTTGGCCTGTTCATCTGACTGTTAATGTTGTACATGGTGCAGAGTGGTCATTGGTAAGCCCTCAGGGGAGTCATTTAAATTGATTGGTGTTCTCTTCCACATATGAGAGATTTCTGTCACATTGTCTAAACTCAACCTCAAGAGGTCCATTATAACTATGCTTAGAATCGGGTGCAAGATAATCCTGAAATAAGTTGTGGGTCACAGGCTTTGTCATTCACCACCGCCATCATGTTTGCTTTGCACTGGAAAGAATCACCACAGTTAACATACTGAAAGCAACATGCTTAGTCCTGGCAGACTTGGAACCAGGACAGATTTCAAGACATTTTACCCACCCCCACCCTCTATGCTTTCAAATCAGAACTAGCATGTCAGCCAGAAGTTCTTTCACTCTCGTCAGCTACCCAGGCACCAGAGATCAACAGTATAGCACACTGACAGTGAGGGCTTGCAGAATGTCTGTGTTGAGCTTTTAGATATGTGTAAGTCTCATAGTACTCAGGGAACCTGAGAATTTAGTTTCTGCCCAAAGAGGTTAAAGAAGATGACACTGGGGACTGGAGAGAGGGATCGGGGATTAAGAACACTTATTCTCGCAGAGGAACGAGGTTCGGCTCACACCATCCATCTGACTATTCACAAGCATCTGGACCGGGGATCAGATGCCCTGTTCTGGCCTCCATGAGCATTACAAGCATGTGGTGCACACTCAAGTTCACACATATGCACATCAATAATATTTCCAACTTAAAGAAAGTGCCTTTGCATAAAAAGACTCAAGTTATAGTAACACTCTGAAACTGGGTTTTTTTTTTTTGGGGGGGGGGTCTTTCCACTTAAAAGGGAACAGGAGAAAAGTATAAAGAAATATAAAGAGATATGCTTCAAGTATGGCATGTGCACTGGCTTGAATTATGTCATGCTGACACTGACTGACTATGGAATAGGTTCTCTGGGCTTTTTGGTAGGTGGGGAGAGTATTTAGCTACTGTTCTGCCACTTTTCAAGTGAAGGCAACAATACATAGATGAATGGAGATAGTATAGATTTCCAGAATCTTGTGAGTGAGCCATAAAAATGAGATAGAGCCACACAATGGCTTATTATCCAGCACTAATAAAAAGTAAAGCACTAATAAATGCTATTATATGGTATAAAAAACTATATCCTTAGTAAAAATAAGCCAATCACAAAAGGCGAGATATCAATGTTACATTTTATTAAAGGCCCAGTAGAAGCAAGTCTATACAGATGAAAAATATATTTGGGTTGACCACTACAGATAGAAAATAATGAATATGAGAGGGGAGACAATTAAAATTTTGACGAATTGGTTGAAATGGTGGCCATGAGTAGACCAGAATCCACTTATCACAAGCATCGAATTTTGTGCCTCAGAATTTGAATGTTGAAGCCCTAAGTTCCATGGGATGCTTCCCAGGGGTAGGTCTTTCACAGGACAGTAGTGGATCCAGATGAGGCTCTCACTAGAAGGCAATTGTCCTTAGATGTAAAGGGAGATGGGGACCACCACTGTGCTGCTAAAGGCCACTGCCCAAAGGCCACCATCTGCAAGCTGAAAGGTATCCTCACTAAGAATGGAGCTTCAGCTGGCCTGGAGGTACAGGCCTGTAATCCCAGCTCTTCAAGAAGCTGAGGCAGCAGGACCAACGTTCAAGGCCTGTGTGGGCTACAGAATAAGGAGAAGAGCAGCCTGGACAACTCACTGACACCCGGTCTCAAAATAAAAATGCAAGAACCGCTAGGGATATAAGAAGCTCGATGGTGGAACATTTGCTTAACACGCTAGAGGTGCTGGCTTCTGTCCCCAGAGGTGCAAAAGACCACACACACACACAAAAAAAAAAAATTCAAAGAACCACATATGTTAACCAATATGGATATTGGCCTTTCTACCCTCAAGAACAGTGAGCAATAAATGTCTACATCCTCCGGTTCTGAGTCTTAGCTACAATAGTCTAGTCTGACCCAAATACTATTTGGTTGAATGTTTTTAAATAGGTGAAGTGTATAGTGTGTAATTTACGTCCTGATAAAGCTGTAATTACAATACATAATAATAATAATTAACAAAAATAAATAACAATCAGGTTTGCTGTGGGGATGAGACCAGGGAAGAGGGCTTGGCTTATGCCTGTGACACTATGTTAGCACTATTGCCTTGTCAATCCCCAGACTCCTTCTCATGGCAATTTAATTTTCAAGGAAATAGACAAAAATTTTGAAGGAAATAAAACCACAAAATGCATGTGAAAACTCCTATTAAAAATATCCTGTATGATAGCTGTCTTTTAATTATGTTTACGTTCTCCTCAAAAGAGACATTTTCAAATCTACTCTATATCCAATAAGATCTTATGATCTTGGGATCATACGAAAGCTGTCAAAACGAGGGTTTGTCATCACACGATATACAGCTTTCAGTTGTCCTGTGTGACATATCTAGAGCTGTCCCTGAGAGTCAGTGCACCTTGGGGGTCCCGAGGTCTCCCTAGAATTCTTGTTCCACCTCCATGGTAAGGAGTTGTTGCTTGAAAATTGCCTCCAAGTTTGATAGATTGCTCTGAACATCTTACTAAAGTAAGAATTACCCAAAATTTGTCTTGGAAGTAGGCAATAGTAGTACAAAAAGGCAGTGTGACCAGATATATGTGAGGAAGGGAAGTTGCAGACAGATGGACAGACATACTGTTGATCCCATTCTGAGGCCCTTGTTTCTCTGGCACTGGTCAGATCTTGATGAACACACTGTCTTTTATTTCACCCAACAACTGCTCTTAGAGTATTAGTGACCGATGAGAAAGATGTTCAGTCAAGGTTGTCATGTGTCTAACTAGATGGAGCTGAATAACAAGGGAAGGGAACTTACTTAACTGCTCACTATAACACGTTCAGGAGTCTAGTCACTGCACCTTCTTTGTTAGAATGGAGTGCACACAGAACGGAGGGGTGCTCTGTGATCATCCATGGATTACCTCCACCAGGACCATGCAGTAACTGTCAGGTGTCAGCCCTATACAGATCTGCTCAAACTAACGTCAGGCATGAGCACCAGCTCACTGCAACCAGAGGACAGAAAAAAAGAGGGGACTCTTGCTTTCTAAAATTAGAAAAGCAAACGAGGAAAAAAAAAAAAAAAAAGACAAAATTTGATTTCCTGAAAACTCTTAAACTGCTCATCAGCAAAAGGCAAAAGATAAATCTGACAGTTGAAAAGCAAACTGGGAAGCTGATTGGGTAGTACACGACTTTAATCTCAGTAATCAATACCAAAGGTGGAGAGAGCTCTGAGTTCAAGTTCAGCCCAGTCTGGCCTATCTAGTGAGCTCAACTAGGCTACACAGAAAAAGTCTGTAAAGAAAAAAAGGGGAGAGGGCGGGAGGAACAGACAGCAAAAGAATAGAATGTTTACATCAAAAAATATATTAAAACTTTTAAATTGAAGTGAAAAGGGACAATCCAACAAGAAAATACAACAAGGGCTGGGCATGGTGACTCACTCCATTCTAGCACTCAGGAAGGTACAAGTTCAAGGCCACCCTGAGATACCTAATGAGTTCCAGGATAGAACTACATTGTAAGACTTTGTCTCAAAAAAAAAAAAAACAAAAACAAAAACAAAAAACAAAAATAAGACAGTGATGAGATTCATTGAAGAAGAAATACAAATAAAAAAATCTGAAACTAAGATCACCCATAGAAATAATCAGAGAAACACAAATTAAATCACTAGTTATGGTTTTTAGCAGACAGAAAATTGACATTTGAAAATGCCATGCATCAAGGTTTTAGAGGGAGAGCCATCAGTGAGGGCTGGGAGAATTGCAACCCTAGCTTCTCACCACCTGTTCAAGCAAACACTCTTCAGATCTGACCCAGACTTGCCATGGCTCTAAATATCTACTCATTCACAAAAACTGCAGCATACACCAGTGTTTGCTGCAATATTACATAAAATGGGGGGGTTATTAGATACAACATTGGCTACTCCAGCGGGGGAGACATTATATAATAAATAAAGGGAACAACTGCACATTGTACATTACATGATTTTGGCTTAAATTAATTTATATTTAAATGTGATTAAGCACAATATAACACTTTTTGTGTCACTAAACAATAGCATACATTTGATAAAATATTTTTGTGTGATATATGTCTATATCACAAAGAAATCGATCATTTGGAATAAATATAAACCAAGCTTAGAGTGTGAATATCATTGAAAACTGGGGCAGGGAGAAAGCAAAATTTAGTTAGAATACCAGGTATGATGACTCAAATCTATGGTCTCAGACTTAGGAAGCCAAGGCAGAAGCCCCAGTTCAAGGCCAGTCAGTGATATTTAATGAGACTCTGTCTCAAATCCAAACAAGATTTAGACGGAGTAGATGTGAATTTTCACTCTTCCTGAAATATAAAAGTTTTTTTTTAAAAAAATTTATGTACAGAACTCTAATTATGTTTAATGCACAGATGATGACTATAGCTAATGATAGTATCATGCTCTTGAAGAATGGTGGGAGCAGATGTCACGTGTCCTTACCACAGAGTTGGTGTTCACACAACACAGCACAACTGCTCCACAAGACGTACATATTTCAAAGCATCACATTCCGCAAGATGAATGCATACACGTAATTTTGCAAGTCCATTTTTAAAATTCAAAAAAAAACTTAAATGTTTTAAACAGAGTCTATGTTTAGCAAAAAATGGCTAAAAACACGTCTTCCCAAATGTTCAAGTGGACTGGGGGCATCGTTCAGTGGTAGAGGCCTTGCTTATCATGCACAAGGGCCTAGGTTCAATTCCCAGCACCAGAGTTGAGGGGCTCCTTAAGAGGTTTTCATGAGTGGTGGGTAGTGCATATATTTGAAGTTATTTTTATATATACATGTTTGTGGATACAAGTGAATTTTCCAAATCATTGAATAATAATAATAATAATAATAATAATAATAACAATAATAATAGCAAAAGTGACTGCTTTAGCTTGTTATTCAGTCATAAGGCAGAGGTAAGCCCAACTTAAGGATATCTGACTTCAGAGAGGCGAGAGTACTCCAGGCATAAAAGCATTTTCTATACTTGGAGGGCGAACCCACTAACTAACCCACTAATAGATGAAACATTAGTTTAAAACTCTTTATTAAGCAGTAGGCTCACCTTGGAAATCAGAGAGAGCGGACCTTTGAAGAAATGAGCAGAGCCAGGAGGTTTTTGTGATTAAACATTACCACATAATTTGTCTTAAACGCGTTTCCTTTTTAAAATGTCAAGATAATTATATGTTAAATATTATCTTAATAAGCCCTAGAAATTCAGATTTTAATTATACAAACTTAGGAAACATGAGCTCCTAGCCTCACACCTCTTGCCTCTGGCACCATGGAATTGTGGGGGTTACCTGGCTACAGGCTAGCGGCCAGCGTGACATTTGCTTGGAAATGATATAGGATAATCTAATGATAAGTAACTGCGCTTTTTCCATTGTGCTTCTCCTGTAAGGCCATAAATAAGTGAAACTGTGCTCCCTTGATTTATGTTTATAACTATTATGATGATGATTTATTTCGGGTTGAGGGCTGACAACGTACTGAGTGCTACACCAGGCTCATAAGAAGAAATGGCTATGCCCCGGAGGCCAACATACCAAGACAAACACTTCAGCCATAAAACACACCAGCTAAGGGATGCTTACTCTCGGCAGAGCAATGCTTCTCCGGGTTTATATGTAGGTGAAGAAAATCTCCTCCTTCTCAGGGAAGGAGGTTAATGGTCTTTGAAAGTCTTTGAGGCCAGTTCCAATAAAGACTTCAGATAAGGGTAGAAAAACCCCAAAAGCGGGTGCTCTGAGAGTGCTGAGAAGTGGGTGACGGAGGATCTCCAGCAAGCAAGCGTGGTACTGGGTTCAGTGTTGTAGTTATAACATGAATTATAAGATGGCCCTACAAGGTCAAGACATCTATGATCCGAGCTAGATAAAACAGGGTTACTTCAGCCTCGCAGCAGGTTAAACCCTTTCAGAAATAATACAGAATGAGAACATTCAACAGTTTAAACTGGTGCTTCAAAAGGCATACCAACCCAAGCACTTGCTTGGGGGGTATTATTTGACAAAAATAAAATCGTATTTGTGGACAGATGAGTTTGAAAAGTTCTGTTAGAACAGTCTCAAGTAGGGAACTTACGATTGCTATTTAACTAAGTCGACACCCCCATCAAATTGCCTTCCAAAGAGCTATGCTTGTACACATAAACAAATGCTGCTCTCAGCCTCCCTCAGAGAGTGTTTTAAGATGTCCAGTGGCCAGTGAATGCTGAGATGCTGAGTATAAGTGACAGTTGTGAGTTTACCCCAAGACACGACATTTATACCACACCCGCAAAGGCTCAGGGAACAATGCAAAAGAGGGAGTGGGAGGATTGTAGGAGCTGGAAGATAGGGTGAAGGGTTGTAAAAATGTCATATTTTGAAGGGATACAGTCATTGCAATCATTAACTCACAACTGTTCTCACCTGCTCTGGGCCCACACAAGGTCAGCCCCATCACCAAGCAGTCATGGAAGGGATCAGGGCTCATAAGACCCTTTGCTTTACTACTGAACTATTACATACTGACAGATTCTATGGAAAGGAAAAGTCACTGTCTTTAGTTGTGTACTCGTTGTTGATCACACCAGGCTCCATCAAACCATTCCCACAGTCATACAGACAGTCCTAAATGAGCCCAGCAGGTCACTGCTTTAGTAACTTTTCTATTGCTGTGAAGAGACACCATTCCAGGGCAACTTATTAAAGAAAGCATCTAATTGAGGGATAGCTTACAGTGTCAGAGGGTGAGTCCAGTACCATCGTGGTGGGGAACATGACCGCAAGCAGGCATGGTGCCGGAGCAGGAACTGAGAGCTCACACAAATTGGAAGCAAAGAGTGGGATGCTGGACCTGGAGTCGACTTCGGAAACCTCAAAGCCAGTGGCACACCCTCTTCCAAGGCCACACCTCTTCATCCTACCTAAAAAGAGTTCCACCAAGCATTCAGATATACGAACCTACCAAGGCCATTCTCATTCAAACCACCATGGTGACAAAACAAAATCAATAGACAAGAACATGGGCGGTAAGAAGATGGGAAAGCACGGGGACTGGGGGTGAGAGTTGCCAGTGTGTGTTGTACAAATGTGTGAAATTATCTAACAATAGATAATGATAAGAAACAGGAGGATCTCTAATGCAGGGGTTGAGAAAGGCATCGAGTGATTGTTGTCATCCTCTAAGTTTAATCACAGAACATTCCGAGGAAGCTCTTCACAAGACATTTTGAGGATACTCACAGTGGAAATCACAAAGATGATTTGCCAAGAGGATGAACTGAACTTCCAAACTGCCTCAACCACCGTGGTTTGGGAGAGTTGTTCCCCCAGTGTAACCCTTGTAACAAAACACTGGACCTTGTTCCTACCAGCTGAGCGAGTCCCAACTTCCCTCTTCTTACTCCCTCACCTTCGAGCACAGAAGGAGCAAGAAAGGAAAGGAAAGGAAAATAAATGAGTCTACACATCTGTGGTAGCCTGCTTCCTGGGTGGTCCCCCTTGATTCCTGCTGCCTGGTTTTCCTGCCCTGGGGTACTTTCCTCTCACAATAAACAGAGCTAACCTGTGGACCTGACAAAGTGTGACTGCCAAGGTCATGAGCAGCCTTGAAGCTTCTACCTTGCTGTGTTGGATGACTCGCTGTGGGGAGAGCCAGCTGCCGTGTTGGGAGACCACTAAGCAACCCATGGAGGGATGCGTGCAGTACCTACAGATACTCCAGTGAGTCTTTTTGGAAACGTCACGTGAAGTCTTCAGGTAACTACAGCTCCGCCAACATCGTGACTGCAGCCCCAGACCCTATGCCAGGGCCACCACCAGTGCTCCAAAATTTCTGACTCACGAAAACCACATACGATAGTACGTGCTTACTATTTTAAGCCATGTTAAAGGAATTTGTCCACAGGTCTCATGAAGGCATCGCAGTCCAAAGAGACTGTGAACTGAGGGAGCTGGTAGACTCCTGTGTGTAACTGAGCAGTAGGGGAGCGTTATGTCTGAGCTGTGAATTTGAGGGGTGAGTAGAAGAGGGGGAGAGAAAAGACAGTGCTATATGGGGTTTCACTGGTTGTTTTCCATCACTCTAACAAAATACCTGAGATAATTAACTTATAGAGAAAAAAAAAAAAAAAGGCTCACCATTTTTGAGGCTCCAGTCCATGGTTGATTGGCCTTGTTGCTTTAAGCCTACACTAAGGCATTAGATCATGGTGGTAGGATGTGGCTGAATAAAAAGGTTCCACCATCCCCTCATAGCACCACCCTAAGGACCAATCCATAATCCATGTGTTAATCCTCTTTAACACATAGACTTGAAGGGGGAGGAATATGCAAACTAAAGGACAATTCCCAGAAAGGACTTTTGGAAAAACATGTGTCTATAAAGCTGAATATAGACTTCTAGACAGAGATGTAAGCCCTAAGAAAAATAAGCCAAATCTTCCGGGATCATAGATCTGACCCAAAAGGACAGAGGCATAAACGTGTCCCAACTTACTTTTGTAATATTTTCATTAACATTGATAATCTTTAAAGAACTCTGTACAAGGAAGTTGGAATTATTTTCTCCCATTGCACCAAATCCAAAAATAGCCCATGACCAATGATCCATTACAGCTGCCAATAGAAATAAATTTACTTGAAACTTTGCAACAGACTCAATACACAGTCTTGCCCCTGGAAAGGCACGTAGCAGTAATCAGTATTCCTCTCCAGGCCTGGACCTGGTGGATAATTACAATTAAGCTTCAATGGATTAGCTGCCACGAGGATAGTAGAGAGTGAAAGGTGCGTTCCAGCTCTACTTTTTCTTTTGCAGCAAATTCAGGCATATGGGTTGGTTTTGATTTTCTTCTCCCCCACAAAAAAAAAAAAAAAAAAAAAAAGTTATTTTCAATTAATTCAGAAGCACATCAAAAAAGACCGCATGTTGTGCTTGGTGGCAGAATGAATAAGGTTCAGAGTGACTCTCTTCACTGTGTTAGGAATTCAAGGGTCACTCACATTACTTCCAGAGCCTCTAGTTTACATTTCTCAATTAAGAGATAATCAGGGTGTCATTATGAGTAAAAACTGTTGGAATGACCTTCTGCCTGTCTATTTTAGCCAGCAAATCTGCGGGGAGGGCTTGATGGAGCACATGACAGGAGAACAAGGCAAGTTATAGCAATGATAAATAAGGACAATTATCACACTTATTATCTGATAAATAATTTATTGTGAGTTGCCATTAATCCATCCCACACCGCCTCCTGGATGAAAGTGCAGCCCAGAGAGTGACTTCTCCAGCCTTTCCCGAGACGTGTCAGAAACTCTTGTCTGCAAAACACAAAGGAGACATTTACCTGGAATAGAAAGAGCTGTCATTGCACACTTGATCATTTTAATCGATGCAGATAAATTATGCCCCATAATAAATGGTAAGTCAGTACTTCTCACTGACTTTTAAAAGGGAAATCTTCAAGAAGCCATTTGAAGGAAAGCCACAGCCCAGCTCTTGGGGGTCTGCTCTGTTTCAATTCCTGTCGCCCATTCTCACTAAAAGGCATTAGTCAACACCTGAAGCATATCCCTGCAGACGGTATATCCTCTTACGATGGGATAATTAAATTCTTCACAGAACCCTAGGAATTCGGTTGTTGAGGATTGGCTGAACTTGTTAGCCTGATTGTAAATGCTAGAGCGCTGCAGCAGATGCCACAGCTTTTAACCCTCTTGGCTCTTCATAGTCCTCGTAGGCATGCACATAGTAGGCTCAACTCTGGTGCTGGATGAGAAAAGCAGACATGTCCTTTGGATGCACAAGTCATGTTTCTGACGTCAACTGTTGATTAATTTAATATTGGCAATACTGCTCAAAAAGAGACACCATCTCTCCTTTTTTATAAACTTTGTTCTTTTTCAAAAGGAGAGTTTGGGGTAAGTCATTTGATTTTTCTGTTGCCTCTCATGCTAAGGAAATAATTCCTTGTCTAATGTTGCTGTCTGGTTTCCTTTTCCCGTGACATCTGTGGTCACTGCTTTGTTTTTCTATACTTGATCATCCTACCAATGAGCCTGCCCTCATTTCACAGGCTCCTGGCAACACAGTAGTCAGTAGAACATTACTATAGCGCAGACATCCATATATCGCTATCAGAAAACACAAGCTGGAGTTACCTGCTATAGTCTTCCCTGCAAGGGAAAAACGTTTTGGAAGCATTGCCGGCAATGGGATTATACAAGAGCGTGAGCGATTTGACTGGGAAATTCTTCCTTATAGCTACCCACATTCCTCCAGCTACAACAGAAGCCCATTTAAATTTGCTTTTGAGATGTGGAGGCCCACTGGTTCTCTCTTATTCCACGGGCGGGGGGGATGCTAGTGAGGAAAAGGCACTGTGAGGTCTCTACCATCAGTAATTCCTCAGAAATATGGAACCAGCAAATGGGTTGTTGACCAGTGTCCCTCACTCGGTGTGCCTGTCAGCTATTGTAACTGTGATTAAGACCTGGCCAAACCAACTTAGAAGAAGGTATGTTTAAGCTCATTTTTTCATAGGTGTATTAGTCAGGGTTCTCTAGAGGACCAGAACCACCAGGATGAAGGAAAGAATGCAGTCACTCAACAAGCATTAAAACATCAACAGCTTCCTTACATCTGAGGCTGAAAACCCCACTAGTCGAGGGGTCAGTGTAGCCCCACGGTGGCTGCCTCACACTAGGGAGACTGACATGCTGGTAGTTGTTATGTCTTACAAGGCTGGGTGCTCAGCAGTCTCAGGCTGGAGCAGACAAGCCCAGAGATTTCCTAGAGAGCTGCTGGTCCTTAGTCTACAGTGGACGCCCAGAGATCCTGGTCCTGGATATCAGCAGAAGCAGCAACAGGGTAAATCCACCAGAGAGACTGGAGGGAAAGCCAAGCAAGCAAACGGCAAGTGTCTTTGCTTCCACTGCTCTTTTTTTTTTTTTTTTTTGTCTGGGCTGCTAGCAGAAGGTGCCTCCCCCAATCAGGATGGATCTCCCCATGTCAACTAAGCAATCAAGACAGTCCTTCCATTGAGCCTGCTACTGAGGCGATTCAAATTTGTAGCAAGTAGACATTAAAACCAGGCATAATTAGATGCTTCATTCCATGGTCCCTGTAGCCAGTGGTAACGCAGAAAGCATCATATCGGAGAGCAGCTGCTCACCTCGCAGTGACCAGGAAACAGCGACAGAAAGAAGGGACCAGGGATGAGATGTACTATCCCGAGGATGTGACATACCTCTCCAGCTAGGACTCACCTCCAAACAGCTCATTCGTCAATGAATTAGTCCACTGAGTGAGTGGTAGCCTTTGTGATCCAATCTGCACTCAACAAAGAAGTCACCAGATGGGGATCAAGTTTTCAACAAATAAGCCTTTTGAGGGACATTTCAAAACCAAACCGTACCACTCACCGTTGAAAGATCTTTTATCTACTATCAGGAAATAAGCCAGGATCAATATCATAGTTCCCAGCTAACAGCCACAAGAGACCCCAGCCTCACATATCTTAAGGAGCACAGTAAGAAAATGAAGGGCTCTCTGTGGCAATGTCATTTTAAGGGATGGGCAGGACCCTAAAATATGCGTGGTTTAGCTAAGGAACATCTCTAATACATCATACGCATGGCACCGTATATCTGAGTGGAAAGCCATGACTGTTCCAAGAAAGCTCATGCAAATCAGAGCAGCTGAAGGACTGTACCATATAGTGTTCAATATTTTGATGTCATTAACATAAGAATTCAGGGAAAGAAAACCTTTCCTTTCCCCTGTGTCCCTCCTCGACACCTCTATCTGTGACTTCAGTATGGTCAGAACACCCACATATAGTTCTGAAATGAGAAAGAACCAAAATTTCATATACATTTCCTACAGGTGTGCTCCCCTTCTTCAAAGATAATTCCCTCCGAAGCCCATTATCCAACCCTCGCCTTCTAGAAGCTCCGTGGAATTCTGTGAAGGAGCACCAGATTAGCAAGGTTTAGCAGACTGCAGAAGGGTGAGTATTCGCCTTGAAGCAAATCCAGGATGGCCCCATTGCCAAGATGCTTGAGAGGGTGCCCTCCAGCACTCCCCACCAAGAACGAAGCTTACGACTCCTAGGATTCCAGAGACCCTTGGCACCCTAGCACCTCAGCACCTGTGCTTTGGATCTAAGCAAACAGAAAACTACAAGAGGACAAATCACCGGTAAATCTCTCAGGCGTCCATCCCCAAATACGAGGAGCCAAGGGAAATAACCAGGAAGGCCTTGAAGTGATGCTACCAGGAGGGAATTATGAGCTGGTTGGCATCGGGGAAGCTGTTGGGATAAATCAAGTGAGTGAAATGTCAATACTGAGGAATGCAATCTGTGAGGAGAGGACAAAGGGGTGGGGAAGGAGGGCTTGCGCTATAGATCAACGAGAGTGGGGCTTGCAAGGAAATACAGATGGATGATAAAGGAAGTGGCAGTGTTGGCGCTTTATGAGCTAAGGTAGAAGAAATATATGAAATAAAGGGGAATTAGCAGCAGGTGTCCTCTATGCACTACTAAATCAGGATGAACTCACTGATAAATTACCAGACGGGGGTTTGGGGAACAGATACCATGTCCCCATAAATAAATAAAATGTATCATGCAGTATAAATCTCAATGCCCGTGGCTCACCTCCCCTGTGGCTCCTTCTGAAATGGCCTGAGGTTCCTGGAGTCTCCCCTCCATCTTTTCTTCCTTCCGACTCTCAAATAAGTGTGGTCACTTAGACCCCTGTTTCACTTCTTGCTGTTGAATGAATGACGATATTCTTGGTTTAGGTCCCTCAGGTCCCAGAGTCAGACCCTGACCTCTCTGGGGTTTAAAGACACAATATAAATAAACCAAACATAACTAAATACTAAGTGACAAGATCACAAAACTCTGCTACTCGAGATTTCAATTACTGAGACATTGTTTAAGGGATAATAAAAAAGGAGCAAACTGCAGGTCATCCGGGGATTTTTAGAGCAGGGCTGCTCTTGGTGCCTTGCTTCATAAAGTGGAAAGGGCAGCTGGAGGTGAGGTAATTTGGGCCTGCTCACGACTCATAAGGAAAAAACAATCAGGAATCTTGAGGTGAAGGGCACTTGGGAGCGTGACCTGATTCCATTTGCTATGCCTGACTTGTGCAACTTCTCATAGATACACAAAATAGGGGGGTGGGGGGGGGAACGGTGAACCCATACGAGGGAAAGTTAAAACTCATGGGGGAGGGGGGAAGGGGAGGGGGAGGGGAATCCGTGGCACAAAATTACACTGTGAAATGTTGTTCTCTAAAGGGCTTAAACAAGGAGTGTGATAAATGTTATTACTCTTCAGGGCCATAGGGATGGGGAGGACTCAATCACTGCTCTGATTTTGCCCAACAAGAGCAGAAAAGCAGTTACATGCACACAGACCCTGCTCCAAAGAGCTTCTGAGGCCAAAGGCTATCGAGAAGAAGCGAAATGGGAAAGCCACTAATATGGCCATCAAATGCACATATAACTTGGGTTCTTCACCAGCTCATGCCCTCTGGGTTTAAAAGCACCATAAGGTCAGGGCGAGCAAAGAACACATCAAGTTGAAGGTCAGAAAGGGCCAGAGGAAAACAGACAGGGACCACAGAAAAGGCAGCTCACACCAGCACTTAGCTTCCTAAAGAGGCTCGGCCAACAGTTGCAGGAACCCGGTAAAGTCCTCCAAGATCCGGAGAACAGCTGTGCTTCTAATATGGGATATAGCTCAAAGACTATCCAAATAGCTAGAAATCAACACCTAAGGTGGGGGGAGGGGGGGACAGGATCATAGAAACTTTACCAAGTTGTGTGTTTGTGTGTTTGTGTGTGTGTGTGTGTCCAGTACTGTCAAGAAACAGATGTCAGTGAGTGAAAATGTTGTTTTGAGCATTTTTTTTTTTTATACTTTGTTTTCAGCCTGGAAGATGGGTTGGTGTCAAGGGTACACCACCCAAGTACGATCAAGGTTTCCCAAGTTAGCCCCTCCGTCCCCAGGAGGTGTCCCACAAATAGACATAAATTAAGGGAAGGTTCTCTGTGTATCATTAAAGAGAAGGCAGAAAGAGTCAAAACGCCAGAAAGGCTTTGCATCCCCAATTCCCCTTGGTGCTTGAACACCTAGCTGAGAACAAAGTTTCCAAGTGTTCTCAATAAATCAGAACTGGCACCAAGGGCAAGGCAGAGGAGCTTGACCCAGACCAGGGGTCTGCAAATGGATGGCCAAAGTCCACTCTGAAATGGCTGTATAGCATGCTACTGTGCTTTCAAAAAGAAAATTACAGAATAATATTTATGGTATGGCCCCATGTTTGCTTTAAATTATATATAATTTCATATATTTTATGCACAGAGATGAATACCTGAAACCATGTCCCAAACTCTTTACCTCTTTATTCAGATGAAATCAAGGACTAGAGGGAGAGCTTTTACTTTGACTTGATTCATTTCTGTGTCTTTTCATAATAACCGTATTTTTTTTTTACAACTTTCATAATAATTCCCTTATTTTTATAACTTTAGTATTCTCAGAACTCAACCTTGGGACTCCCGCACTGGATTTTACAGTTGCTTGTTAAAATAACATTTGTCTGTTCAGCTTCCATGAAATCTCTAAAGGTCAAGAATTTACCCTCTCTGTGAAACAGAGAGTGACTGGCTTGATGATTGGGGTTAAGGAAGCAAAAAAAGAAACAGGACATCTATATCCAGTGCCTGAGCAGCGCCTGGACCCCGAGCCAGAGGAAAGTATGTTTCATTGTGCTTGGAGGGCATTACTAAAATAATTGGCAAATTCTGATGTGTCTATAGATTTAATAGTATCATTAATTTAGTTTGTTGATTTGGGTAACTGCACCGTGGTTATGCAAGAATATGTCTCACTCATAAGAATATTTATGAGAGTATTTATGCATAGAGGGATGTATATGTTTCTTGAGCAAGTCAGAAAATAGCATTTAAATACAGATGCATACACAAAGAGAAAGAGGAGGTAAATATGGTTAAAATTCAGGATTAAATTTAAAATTGTTTGTTCTGTTCTTGTGATCTGTCTGTAAGCCTGAAATTATATCAAGATAAAGTTTTGGAAACTCAGGAAGACAGGAAGGAAGGAGAGAGACAATGGAGCTCATCTTCTCGTCTGCTACCGTTTCTAAAGGCCGCAGTCTGCCTTCTATTTTGTTTGGTCGGTTGATTTCACTTATTTGCATAGCTTGATCTTGCTAATAAAACCAGATATGTATTCAGAACTCAGAAATTTGAGTTCTCAATAATATTTTGTGTGTAATGTATGTCTATGCATTCATGGGGAGGTACATGTTGTATGTATGTGTGTGTGTGTATGTGTGTCTATGTGCACGTGTGTGTGTGTGTGTGTGTGTGTGTGTGTGTGTGTGTGTGTGTGTGTAAACACATGTGTATTTGAGAGTGTATGTGTGTCTATATACACTCGGAGGCTAGAGGTTGGCATCAGGGTTTCCTCCTCCATCCTTCTCCGCGCGCCATGTTTATTGAGACAAAGATCTGAATTCACCAATTCAACTAGACTGGCTGGCCAGCAAGTCCCAGAAAGGCATCTGTCTCAACTTCCTCAGCATTAGGATCATGGGTGCTCACCTTACTGCTGCACCCCACTGTCTTTATGTGGGTGCCGAGGACCCACACCTCATGGTGTGGCAGACACTTTTTGTTTTAGGTTTTTTTGAGATAGAGTTTCTCTGTGTAGTTCTAGCTATCCTGGGATACTCTCAATAGACCAGGCCTGTCTCAAACTAAAAGATCCACCTGTCTCTGCTTCCCAAGGGCTGGGATTAAATGTATCCAGCTAAGTCATGTCCTTGGCCCCAGTCAAAATTAACTAATAGACACACTCAAAGATATTTCATGGATGAATAAATCTTGAGAGCCAGTATGATAATCCTAACCTGTTAGTGGAAAGAAGGTTGAGGAATTTTGGATGGTCGCAGACTAAATCTATGATCAGGAGAGAACAAGAGCTGAGTTTACTAGTAGCTCATTCAGTATGGTTTTTTTTCAAGATGGAATTTTGTGATGCAGTAGCTATCCTGCAGTGGGAAATTGCCCCTGGGAAACTACAAGAGTTCATCAAAGGCAGAGGGTCAGAGTCCTCTGTCGGCTATGGTGAAACACTGGTCATATTGCTATGCACCCCATAAATCACAAATAATAATATCCTGAGGCACTCACTTCTGTATTAAAAGATAAGAACTCTGTTTTTGTTTCCAGAACCATTGCTCTCTTTCCCTGCTTCACACAGCTCATGTAATTCAGAAGATAGACTTCATTCAAAGAATGAAAAATAGGTGAGTCTGAGTCCCGGTGCCTCACTCCATCAATTCAGCAAGCTGCAGAACGTTATCTGCCTTGTAAGTAGCCCAGCTCCCTCTAACAAGATGGATTTCTTGCTTCCAACAGGTCTGCACTTGGGGTTTCACCACCAATGGTGTTAGCACTACCAGGAAAAAAAGTTTGTGCTACAGGAAGTCCAAATGTGAACTTTATAGAGTGCAGGTAGACTTCATCTTTAAAGAACAAAAATATATATACAGCATTTGTAAATGACAGGACTGTGCAGAAAATTGATAAGGAAACATTGCCAATGCAGTCTAGCAAATGTGGGACCTGCTGAAGTCATCTCCAAAGGGGAAATAAGTCCACAGGCTATGTGTACACCATGTCCTCAGACTCTACTCACCAGCTGGGGGTTTGGGGGCGGGGCTTGTTAGAAGTACAATATCTCAGGCCTCTCCACAGATACATGGATCCGCCCACATTTTACCATGATCTGGCATCTTGCCATATAAACTATCGGAGTATGGCAAACACTGGGCCATGAGATGTGATGCAGTAGTTGGCCTAGCTTGTGCTTAAGTTAAAAATGAAGCTAAAGTGTGATGCAATAGGCCCACTATCAATTATCCAACCAGGAGACAAGGAGACAGCTGTACCCTCACATTCAGGCAGCACTGCTCACAGTTGCCAGTTTAAAAGGTTAGATGAAGTCGGTGTCAGTGGGTGAAATGAAAAAGGGAAACATGGAATATTCACACATTGAAACATTATTCAGCCTTAAAATGGAAAAAAATAAATAAATCCATTAATTGAGATAGAGTGGACAAACCCCCTGGGTATTATGTGCTGAGTCTGTGACCCTAACTCATACATGTGGAGAGTAGCATGCCGAGAGGTGGCAGGGAGTCAGGGGTTGAAGGGATGGTCGACCGTACAGTTTCTGGTTACATCAGCAGAATACACTTAGAAGGTCTGTTGCAATACAGAGTAAACTGGAGTTAGTACGAATAGACGACATCCTTCTTAAGATTTTGTTTTTAACTGTGTGTGAATGAGAGGGTGTGTTTGTGCGCGCGGGTACAGGTATCTGCAGAAGTGGACATCAGACCCCCGGGAGCTGGCGTTATGGGTGACTGTGAGCCATCTCGCATGAGTGCTGAAAACTTGGGTCCTCTGCAAAAACAATGCACGCCCTTCACCTCTGAGCCACTTCCTTGGCCCCTATCACAGTCTTCTTAAACAGTGTTTTTAACTGACATGTAGTAATTGAACCTATTTCTGCAGTGCACCATCACTCTCAAGACACGAAGACAATGTGTCATGATCAGACTTGAGAAATTGGTATGTCTGTTTGGCGTCCCTTTGTGTTACCTATGCAAAGTCCTCCCTGCTGGCTCTTTAGGAATACTCAGTTAATGGCTATCACCAATAGCATCTCACGGCTCCACGCCAGGACGTAAGAAGCCACTCACAGCCAGCTGTGCCCACCAACCACTGTCCTCCATCCCTTTCTTCTCTGGACTCTCCCCACGACCTGATAACTAATATCCCATCCCCTACTTCTTTGAGGTCAGCTTTTCAGCTCCATCTATGAGAGCATCCAGTACCTTTCTCTGTGTGACTTACATCACTTAACCTAATAACCTCAAATTCAATCCCTGTTGCCACACATGGCAGAATTTCACTCTTTGTGGCTAAAATATATGCCATTGGGTATTATCCCCCAAATTCTTTATCCATTCACTCAGTGATGGAGATATAGGTTTATTCCATTTCTTGGCTGCTGTGAACAGTACTGCAATAAAATTGGGAGTTTTGATATTTCTTTGACAAACCGACTTCAGTTCCTGGGGGGAAATCCAGTAGGAAGCTTGCTAAACCACCTGGATAGACTGTTTCCAGCACTTTCAGAAACTTCCATTCTCTTTTCTGTAATAGCTAACTCCTTTACATTCCCCGTACATGGGAGCACTCCTTTCTCTGGACCCAATGCCCATATTGATTATCTTTGCCTTTTTGTTCATAGCCATTCTAACTTGCATGAGAGGCCCCACTGAGCATTTTATTTGCTTTTCTCTGATGATCTGTGAAGTTAAAACTTTTCCCATGGAGCTCATTTATTTTTTTGAGAAATGTCTATCTGGGTCACTTTCCCATTTTCTCATCAGATTATTTGGTTCTGTTGTTCTTGTTAATGTGTTGTTGATCTGGGTTCCTCGAAGGTTCTGGAAATCAATCTTTTGCCAAATGAATGGCCTGTGGATGTTTTCTTCTGCTCTGTCGCCTCCCCTCCCCTCTGTAGACAGCTTCCCTTGTAGCACAGAATTGGGGCTTGATGGAATCATATTTACTGATATTTCTTTTGTTGTCTATTATTTGGGGGTCAGAGTCCAAAAAACCCTTTCCCAGACCAATGTTCAAAGGAGTTTTCTAGTAACTACTCAGTTTGGGGGGGGGGGTCTCACACTTTAGTCTTTATTGCTTTTGATACTGGTGTGGGATGGGTGTGTGACATAGTTTCTTTCCTCTGCATATGGGGGGGGGGTCCATTTACCTCAGTGCCACTTACTGATGAGGCCCTGCTCCCCTAGGACATATTCCTGCTGACACTGCTGAAGAGAAGCTGGAGAGCAGTGTGCAGACTTCTTCCTGGCTTCTGTACTCTGTCCTATCGGTCCATGTGACAGTCACTTTGTCAGAAGCTTGCTGTTCCTATAACATCACAGTATGTTTTCAATATCAATATTATAACGCCCCCAGCCTATGCCCCTTGGCCAGGACTGCCTTGGTATTGCAGAGACATTTTTGGTTTCTGAATATATTCTTGAAAATTGGTAGGATACGGGATTTTAAGGGTTTTTACATGCACAAAAAAAAATGCCATATTATTCTTATGTGAATAGACTCAATTTAGCCATTCTGTGTGTGTGTGTGTGTGTGTGTGTGTGTGTGTGTGTGTACGCGTGCATGCAGGGGGTGGGGGGAGAGAGGGAATATATATATATATGATTTAACAAGCTCTTTAGCAGACATACCTAGAGAAACTGGAGTCACTGTATCCAAGAGATATATGCACTCCGTGTTTACTGCAGCCTTGTTCACAGTTGCCAAGAAATGGTATTTACACAGATGTCCATCACTGGATAGATAAAAAAAATGTGGCATATACTAGACATCTATAAATATACAACCATATAATATTATATATACAAATATATATAGATTGCGTGTATTTGCAGACATATATATTTCAAAATAACATATACATAATAAGCCTTTTCAATTTTTCAAGCAAATTTTTCAAATTAAAACAAAAATAAGAAATGAAGAAAACAAAAATATTAAAACAAAAATAAGAGTGAAGTCATTTTTTGCAGGCCTCTGGGCTACACTTGAAGCCTCACGCAACCAATGCCTATGCTATATAGAGCCCCAGTCTCCAAATCTAACTGGCTTGAAGAATGAAATTCTGTTCCACTTTGTTTCTGTTCAAAGTCCCAGTCCCTGAAGAGCTTCCCAAAGTGCACACCACACTGCATTTTGTCCACATCATACGAACCTACCTTGTGTCCCAGTTACCTGCCATATGGTGGGTCCCCGACATCTGTTAAGTGGATGCTTAAACTCCACACCCGCTCAATGACGTCTGCAATGTTGTTCCTGTTGGAAGCTGCCCAGTCACCTTGTGATGCCATGTCACTGAGCACAGTGGTCATTTCCACTGACTAGAACCATGTCTGTCGAAACGCTGCCACATCCCAGTGGGCAGAAAGCTATTTGGCTGGGCCCTGGGCATCAGCAGTGGCACCGCTGGAGGGGCAAATACGAGCTTCTCCAAACATTCTAGCTTTCCTTGGCTGAGAGGTGTGAAAACTTCAGAGATGGAAGGGGGTACTATATGGCTCAGTGGGTAAGTGTGCTTGCTGTGCAAGCACAAGCATCGGGTTTGAAACCCCAGCATCCACGTAAAAGCCAGACATGGCCACACATGCTTGTAACACGAGCACTTGGGAAGTGAGGAGAGACAGGCAGGCAGAGTTCCAGTTTAGCATCCAGCTCGCCTAGCTGAGACAGCATACTTCAGGCACAGGGAGAGATGGAGCCACAAGAGAAAGATGGGAGAGTTACAGGAAGGTCCTCACACTTTCCTCTACACGTGCACAAACAGGTGCATACACCTATACATACATATACATACATATACACACACACGCACATGCGCATATACACGTACACTGTTTTATCCTGAGAAAACCTTCACAGGCTATGCTGTGCCATCTCACTGAACTGTGATGACTCTGGTACCTTAGCTTTAATTCTCAACTCACCTTCTGCCTGAGACCTGGCAAGAGACCACAGCCAGGCTTTGAGTGGCACGCCACCCAGGACCGAACCCTGAGTTGAAGGGTTATGCTTGTCATCTGCCTCCTTCCTTCCACAGGAATGAGATCTTCTAACTCTCAAGCACAGGAAGTCTTTGTATTAGTTGCTGCTGTAACAAATGACCACAAGCTTGGCCTAAAGCAGTAGAGATTTGCTCTCCCAGGCCCAGAGGACAGACCCCAGAAGCAAGGGGTCCCTGGGCTGTGCTCCCGTCTGATTTTCTGGGTCCTTTATGCAAATGGACCTTCTAGAAACCCTCTTCCCTTTCCAGGCTCTAGATTGGTGCCTTAGACAGACAGACATGTATTATATAGGATACAGGCTAGACTCGCAACCAAGACATTTTCCGCTGCCTTCACAACTGAGTTCAGATTGTGTGGTATGCTGTGTGTGGAGAATCACAGATTAGCTTTGTGGGACGGACCACTGGGTTTAGTGGCCACTGTTTAAAAGACTTTCCTTTCCAATTCTATCCCAGAAAGCTGTGGATATGACATAGAGCCACATCACAGTTCCTCCTTCATCTCCCTCCCCACTGAAGTCCACAAGCAGACATTTTACGTCTAACTGGACTTGGAAACCAATACAAAGGACTTCCATGTTTATGAACCAATTTTGTCCTTGAAAAAAGAAGAAAGGACCCAGACACCATGGGAAAGGCCATGTCAAAACAGAGGCAGAGATGGGCATCACAAGGCCACAGCTAAGAGTCACCTGTAAGGCCCCAGAAGCTGAGAGAGGCAAAGAGAGATCTGCACATGGTACTTTAGAAGGGGGCACAGTGCAGGGACCCCTTGTTTCTGGGGTCTGTCCTCTGGGACTGGGAGAGCAAATCTCTACTGCTTTAGACCACCAAGCTTGTGGTCACTATTCACAGCAGCAACTAATACAAAGATTTTCTGGGCTTGTGAGCCAGCCTTGTCTTTGAGTCATTCCTAGCCCCAGACAAAGATTTCCTGTGCCCCAGCACTGTTACTTTCCACTGTCCCGGTGTATCTTCCACCTGTTGAGTGAGCTTGGTGCCAGGCCCTGTGCTCACAATGACATAAAGGGAACATCAACAGTCACAACTTAATTGCTAAAGGTCTGGTGTTTGCTTAAAACCACATAAAAAGTACGTGTTCGAGATAGAATCCAATTCTAAACTCTATGTTCTCTCTTCTATACTGCGGCTGCATAGGAACTGTGCATCTTTTTTCATTCTCTAATTTCTGAAAGGGGAAAAAGTAAACAAATCCAGACAATCCTTTCACGACTCCATTTCCACAGGAAATTAGAGTCTGCCCCAGGCAGGACAGTTAGTTTTATCGGGGCCGGAAACTGCCTGTGACTTGCCATTTGAGAAGCAAGGAGATGAAAAGCCATGGAATCTTTGGCTGACATCATCTAAAGGTCTCTAGAGGTCACCTGGGCCAAATGCATCCTGGCCTCCACAGTCCCCTGGAAGTGACTTCTGTTCACTTTCCCAGGAAGCAGCCTTTTCTACCTCAACTGTTGTTCTCTTCCAACAGAGCCAAAACGGGCTCCATTTCCTCCTTGGAAGTCATATGGAACCATTCCAAATCCTTCCCTACAGCCTTGGAAGAGCTGAAGTTAATAAATAAGACAGAGACAAGAGCAGAGATTGCTCTTTGGCTGCTAAATGAGCTTGATCTTTGATCTCTTCCATGTACACTACAATCTCTGGTCCCTTCCCCTTCCTGGGTGGTCTTCCAGCCACACACTAATCAGACCTTGTTTGACCATAACACAGGAGCCCACAATAGGTCTCAGGTTTAGCTGTGTGGCTGGGGCATCTCCACCCCTCTCCATCTGGACTGCAGCCCCAGTCCCTCATTCTGTTCCAAAATGCCATCCATCTATGCAAGGGTGGCCCTGCTGCTGACAGCACAGCGTATTAACCCTCCCAAGCCTTTCGCCAGCCCACTCAGCCACCTGCCTCGGAAGGCTCCCATTTTGAAGTGGCAACGCGATTCATCATGTTCCACAGCCCACACGGCACAGGGGGAAATTAATGACACTGACTGTTCTTGCTTCAGAAGCGACTCAACTAGACAGCGGCCCTCACGACAACGTTCTGCAAAGGAACACCCCGTATTTGGTCTTCAGTAAGAAAAAGGAAAGGGAGAATCTCTCTCTCTCTCTCTCTCTCTCTCTCTCTCTCTCTCTCTCTCTCTCTCTCTGTCTCTCTCTCTCTCCAATCCACAGACCCAAAGAAGCTAAGTAACAAGAAGAGCTCAAGGGTGTGTGTGTTTGACTATTACTGAGAATGGAATCTCATCTCTTGGATGGATGGGAGGAGAAGACTGGATAGACTTGAGGGTGGGGAGGTCAGGAGGAGAGAGTACTGGCAGAGACTGAACCACAATTGATTTTCTTCACATGGAGCCCACCCAAGCAGCATTAAAATGTTAATGTATTAGTCCTAACCAGCATGTACTATTTTTCTTATGTAAGTGGCTTTATGGTGTAAAAGCAAAACCTTGACTGAGA
>NC_034593.1:44182017-44248337 GCF_900095145.1 Mus pahari
CACACACACACACACACACACACGCACACACACAGAGAGAGAGAGAGAGAGAGAGACCCCATTTCTGCTTGCCACGAAACAAATAGGACTAACAAAGGCCTTTGTGTTCAGGGGTAAAAAGCCACAGGCAGGTACAATGTTGACTGCTTCCACTTCTCCGGGTTCTTAGAACCACAGAATAGCAGAGAGCTTGAGATGAGGAGATCTGGCCCTGGTCACTGAGCGGTGAAGAAGGTGCCCACAAAGGCTAATGGTTTATTCTATTATTGAAGAGGCAAAGCCACTAGCAGTTGCTCAGAGATACCAGGCACTTGGGATGGAAAGGATAAATGTTTACATGAGTCCTTTGTTCATCTCTCCTCAGTTGGCTCCAGGAAAGAGATTCGGGGATTTTTCTGAGAGGCAGCAAACAAGCTAAGGCACTAAGGCAGGGTGAAGACAGAATACGTGGGTGTGGCCAGCACGTTCACATCTTACACTCGAGCTCCACAAGATTGCTCCTTGCTACCTTGCGGAATCAAGGCTATAAGACTCAGGGAATTTACATTCCCGAGTCCACTTTCCTAGTCTGCTCTATATTTTGAGTGACGAATGATTTTCTACTTAGAACTTTTAACTACCGAGGGGGCAATGAGGACTTGCAGGCAATGGCGTTTCTTAGTGGGGGATAGCTTGTGGTTAGGTGGGATCTTCCTTGACTCTACTAAAACCTATCTACTCTTCTCTCAAGCCCAGTGCCTTTCCACTTACGCCGGCTGAAAGCAAGCAGAGCTGAGATATAAGAAGCAGCCAGCGTGGCCAGGAGAGGAGCTACAAGAGGCCCGGGGTGAGAGGTGTCCTGTATGGGTGGCCTCGTGGATGTGCAGATACCTCACAAACGGGTACATCTCACGTCTCCAAGGTCTGCTCACAGCCAAGCAGCAACCACATGGCTAGGAGTTTGTCCAAAATGTAGGCTCCCTGTGTCACCAAGGCCCCTGAGTCAAGATGGACCTCCTAGCGGGACGCCTGGTTGATCTTAATCCACATTAACATTTGATACATAAACTCACTGATGCAGATATTTAAAATTCAGAGGTAGAATAATTAAATAATTCCTGGACCATTTTTTTTTCATCATTGTGAAGGCATTTCCATTAGCTGGGGAGTGGGAGGGTGCATTTATCACAGCAGTTGTTTGTTTGACTTTTGTTGTTGTTGTTGGAAGTTTTGCTTTGTTTGTTTGTTTGTGAGTGTCCTTTTGCCATCTTCTTTGATCTGCAGCGGAAAAACATCAAATGAGAGTTAAACGAAGGAAAGGTGATTTCAGAGCCAATTTGTTTAGTCATCCTTGGCACATAGTGACAGAGATATTCACCCCCAGGGGCCATAATTGTTCTTGAGAAGTGACTTTGTTGTAGAGAGAACTTTTGCTTCCAGAGGCACAGGCTACACAGCACGGAGTAGAATAGAAATATGGCGATTATCCAGGTCATTTACTTGCTTTACACAGCACACCAACCAATCCTGGTAACGGGGCTATAAAAACACAATCCAAGGTACCTGAATCCTCCAGGTTAACTGCTAATGTGGCTCAGATAAATTGGATTTCAGCCAGCCTCCAACATCACATTTTGCACTTAAACATATAACAAAGGGGGCTGCATGCACAGATGTAGGAAGGGAGGGAAGGGTTCTCATGGCCCCAGATCTGAAGGGATGACATAAGGCTTAGATCTCCAGCCCTGTTTGTAAAGCGATTACCACACAGTTTGCCAAAACACAGACACGGAGACGGGCCTGAGGATTACTGTCGTAGATCCCATATAGGGAGCAGAGACAGAGACCTAACACCCCACCTAACTGGGCAGCAGCACACTCAGGACTCCATGGAAGAGCAGCACACTCAGGACTCCATGGAAGAGCAGCACACTAGCAGCACACTCAGGACTCCATGGAGGAGTCCAACAAGAACAGGAAGGCTTTTTGTTGGGCTTGCGTCTGTCCGTCCATCCATCTGTCTGTCTGTCTGTTTGGAAAGGCTCTATGTGTCCAAACAAGGTTCAGAAGGCAACCTGAAAGACATGTCAGTCAAGGGTGATGTTCTCTGCTCAGAGGTATCTCTGTCACTTGGACATGACAGATTGTCAAAACTAAATATAAGGGGAAACTACAGATACATGTCCTGGGGGCAGCATGGAGTCTTTTCTGCTTGCAATTTCGAAAGCCGGTAGTGTGGTATTTGTTCAGTCTCCCCTAAGCAACAAGAGTTCTTTCAGGTATATTCTGTCTGCTGGTTATTTAAAGAGGAGGCAATACCCCTAACAGGCTCCTGCTCAGACACCAGGGAGCTCAGACATTTCTGACACTGCACATAAATGGTTGCACCTACTAACATTTTCTTTCCCGTGATGAGATCCATGATTTTTATCAGATTCTCATATAGATCCGTGATCCACACAAGGTTAAGGATCACAATTAAGTAGCTGGGTGTGGTGATCCCAGGACTGGGAAGGTAAAGACAGATTGTAAATTCAAGGACAGCTAAGACTACATAGTGGCTGAGCACAATGGTCCATACTTTAATCTCAGCATTTGGACGGCAGAGACTGACAGGTTGCTGTGAGTTCCAGGTCAACCTGTCCACATAGTGACTTCTAGATTATACAAGGCTGTAGAGTGGAAACCTTTTATTTTTTTTTTATTGGATATTTTATTTATTTGCATTTCAAATGTTATCCTCTCTCCAGGTTTCCCCTCTGCAAATCCCCATTCCATCCCACCTCCCCCTGCTTCTATGAGGGTGCACCACCCACCCACCCACCCACCCACTCCTACCTCACTGCCCTGGCATTCCCCTACACTGGGGAATCCAGCCTTCAGTCCCCTCCCACTGATGCCCGACAAGGCCGTCCTCTGCTGCATATGCAGCTGGACGCGCGGGTCCCTCCAAGTGTACTCTTTGAGAACCTGTCTTTTAAAAAACGGGGGAGAAATGATTTGGTGGTTAAGATCACCATCTGATCTTCTAGGGGACCCCAGTTAATTCCCAGCACCCATACAGCAGCTCACAACTGTCTGTAACTCCAGTATCAAGGGATCCAATGCCCTGTTCTGACCTCCTCCACAGGCACCAGGTATACACATGGTGCACAGACATACAGACAGACAAAACACTCGTAGACATAAATTAAATTAAATTAAATTAAATTAGATTAAATTAAATTAAACAGGGTCTAAGAGCACAGCTTAGTATAAAGTGCTTCCCAAGGCCCTGTTTTCAATCCTCGGAGCCACGAAATAAACAAATGAACGATCCAGTTAACAGAGACTTCTGTAAAGGGAGATGTTCTCGCTGCAAAGCATTCACGGGTGACACCAACTCTCCCAAACCCTAGTGTCAGGTATTAACTCAAAACCTTACCTCTCACCTCAAGGGACTAAGGAAGTTTATTCTGGAGCCAAGTGTGAGTGACACAGCCATAGAATGCAGATTTAGGTTACCCGAAAAATCCATGTTGCAGTATGGTAATGGTATATACACACACACACATTACAAGCAGGAAATGCAATAAGTCAACGGTTATTTTTTTTTTTTAATTCAGAGGTGTAAATACCAGGTAGGTGGTTATAACAAAAGAAAGAAGTCTCTGCTACGGGTCTCAAATAGTTCATGGTGACATTCTTAGCCTTCAGGCTGGTGAGAGTTAGCTAAGGGTCTGTTTGTACATTCCAAACAAGATTTTACCTGACAGTCATAAGGACGCCAGGTCACGTGCAGAGGTGGCCAATAGATGTCTATTAAAGAGCAGGTAATTGTCTCCAAGCCAGCAACATCTCTGATCTCCGTGGTCACAGGCATCCTAGTAATTGGACCAGCCCTATAGCAGCTTTTCTAGCATGTGCTTGGCCACTTGGTACTTTCTCTTGCGGTAGAAAATAAGTTGCAAGATTAATAACATAAGACACTGAGGACGGTCAGTGTGGGAATCGGTGTAAACCTCAGCGGACCCCTGAGCTTCTGAGCAAGTGAAGCCCAGACATCTGGCCATGGGAGGAAGCCTGAAACAATGGGCAGGAAGTCTGAGCAGTGGGAAAGAAGAACCCAGTGCTAACAGAGAGCGTCCCCTTCCTCCTATTGACTGAGGTAGAAATCATGAGACTTAAGTGCATCCAAGGATTAAACTTCCAGCCCATTTAGTCTTAAATTTCCTGTCACCCAAACCCACTGCAACCAGAGAATAGCCTCTCCTACCAGAGACCCTGACAGAAAGCTCTGGAGCCGCTTAATGCCAATATCGATTCGAGCTAGTGCGTCTGTTTACTTCTAATGCATAGTGAGCAGAGGACGTGGGGTTATTGCAGGTCAGGAAGAAGCCAAGCGCTTACCAAGGGCCTCAGAGCCCAGACAGCCATATGCAGCATCCCTGGGGGGGGGGGGGGGGAGAATGATCACCCATTACATCCATTAAGTATGTGGGGTTTACTGCATCTCTTGTCCCACAAGACGGGCATTGTCTCAACATAAATAATATCCGGAGACTGGAATATTCCATGCACAGAGCAATACATTTAATCAGGTTTTTAGACACGCATGGACTGTTGGGATATCCTGCTGCCGTCTGAAGCAGAAAAGCCATTCAACAGAGGGACTATAAGCAGAGAATCCTATGTGATTGAATTGTGGGTTTAAGTCCTGTGACTAACTGAAACCAAAGTCCTGTGTCCTGTGTCCTGTGTCCTGGGGCTTCCCCTCCTCAGACTCAGAGACACCCAGACACCCATGTGGGCCATCACTGTCAGCCACGAATCCTCCAGTGGTGTTATTTTTAGTAGCATACTAATGCTCTTTCCTAAAAGGTATTAACATTAGTCAGACAAGAACTCCAAGAAAACTTTTCATTGGCTCATAAAAAAAAAAAATCTAAGTCTTTAATAAGTCAGTCTAATTCAGCATCCCTGAATGGGAATACTTGAGATTTTTGTTTCCCACGAACAAAAAGTAATAAAATATTTAAAAAGTAAAGTGGTACAGTCTTGACCTTGTGGGGTGGACTGTAAGTTCCTGGAGGGCAGGGCGGGATGGCTGATTGGCCAATCTAATACTCATTAAGTCCTAGACATCTTCATGGATCCTACAAGTAAATGTATCAAAAGGGGTGGGGAGACACATGGCTGCTTTAGAAAAGACAAATGCTGCATTCTCTTTGATGCCTTCTTTCCTTCAAGCTGATTAACAATTTGAACGAGCCGATGCTATTCTCAAAACCTGGGCATAGAGAGCACTGCATTCTATTTCATGGAAGCAAACAGAAATTTCTCTCTTTCTCTCTCTCTCTCTCTCTCTCTCTCTCTCTCTCTAATAATAAGGTGGTGAAAAATGGATGGGCTGGCTGGGGGTAGGAAGGAAGTGAGGGGCTCACTTCTCCCAAAAGCATTCCACTTTCAAAGCACACAATGTCAAAAAACTGTGCATAATGAAGTTTCGTACTTGGTATTTCGCAAGCCATGGTTTCGGCTCCAATGGATGTGCTGTCTAAGGAAACCTAAAAATAATTTTAAAAAAAGAAAAAAAAAAAAAAACCCACACACGAGGAGAGGCAAGTTTCTAAGAGTTACTGTCAAGGCCAACAAAGCATGCCTCTAAATAAAACTCCCTGCTTGTGCCCACCATCAAGTCATCTGAAAGAAAGAACTGTAGTCAGACAATGACTGGCACTGGATGAAGGGGACAGTTATCCAGGGAACACCCACCCGGGGACCACCTTCCGGGGGCTGGAAGTACCCCACAGGCTCCAGCAGCTTTCTATAAAGGCTGTGTTTTATCAACACGTCTAATCTGGTTTTAAATTTTGACCCTTGAAGTCATTACCAAAGGCCTCCGGGCCACTGAAGTGACGATGGATCTACAGCAGAAGGAAACCCACGGTGAGATTTGCTGCCCCCACTCTCTCGGCCCCCTTGACTGCTTTCTCCTCCCTGGTCCTCTCACGGAAGTATTGACTCTCCCCTCTGCATCTTCTTCCCCTCATGCCAAAGGTTTGCTTCCTGTGCGTGCGTGCGTGCGTGCGTGCGTGCGTGCGTGCGTGCATGCATGCGTGCGTGTGGCGCGCGCCCTTCTCGTTTAATCCACTTCTATACAAATACATTGCTTTTTTAAAAAAATAATAATAATAATAACGGCGCAGGGTCTCATGTACCCCAGGCTTGTTTCAAACTCACTATGTAGCCAAGGATAACCCAGAGCTTCTGCTCCTCTTGTTGCCCGCTCCTATCCCAGAAAGCTGGGATTAGCATGCCCTACAGTGTCCACTTTAAGCCGTGCTCTTGCCGGGCCTCTTGCATGCTTAGCAAGTATTCTACCAACGTGTGTGTGTGTGTGTGTGTGTGTGTGTGTGTGTGTGTGTGTGTGTGTGTGTTCTGATTGAGAGTCTCTCTCACTCAAGCCCTGGCTAGTGATGTAGTCTAGGTAGCCTCAAATTCTTGGCAATCCTCCTACCTCGGTCTTGCAAGTGTTAGAATTCTGTGAGCCAGCGTGTCAGGTAACCCCGGAACTCACTGTGCTGCCTTCAACTCTGACCTTCCTGCCTTCCCTTCCCTAGTACTGGGACTGAGGTCACACATTACTGTACCCAGTGATACAGTGTTAGGATCCCACCTGGGGCTTCATTCTTGATAAACAAGCACTCTACTGACTGAACCTCACCCCTCTCTGCTCTCCCTACCCCCCCCCCAACAGAAATATCCAGCGCTGGCTGAGTTTAAAAGAAATAATCTTAAAGAAGTGATCAGGAGACCGACTGACAGTCTGCCTGTCTGGCTCATCCGCATCTCATCTGTGGCCCTCCTTTGAGTTTGAAATCTGGCAGGTAACTAAGCATAACATGAGACAATTTTTTTTTTCCCCCTGCTTGGAGAACAAAGGAGATTCTCAAGTCATACCATGCAGTTTATTTAACAAGCCATGTACCAGATGTGGTTTTAAGGGATTTATAAACCTGACTCATTTATTCCTCATAACAGCCCTATGCAAAGGGTTCTGTTCTCCCCATTTCCCAGAAGACCGAGCATATACAAGTTGGATAACGTTGCCCAAAGCCGTACAACTGGGAAGCAGCTGTCAGTATGTCCACACACATAGTCTGGTTTCAGAATCTGTTCTCAAGTTTTTAAATTATTTATTGTGTGACGGCGAGGCTTGTGGCTTCACAGCACACACGCAGACATCCTAGCCAGCCAGATGGCTTGCTTCCTGATGACCTGAGTTCAGTCCCTGGGACCCACACGGTAGAAAGAGAAAACCCAAGGCCATTTTTTAAACTGTTGCTTAGGAGTTGTCTTTGGCTAAAGGGTTGGGGGGCACTTTCATCCCCCCATGTATGCATTCTGTCCACTGTTAAAGCCAGTTTTCCTCTATCGGGAAACACTGGATTGTTTATGAGTCAATCGGTTATTACCCTATTTTATTTCTCCTGTTGGGCAAATATTTACCCTATTGTGCAAATCAAGTATGCTCAAGAATCAAGATTACAGCCTTGCCGTTAACACGTGTGCTACTCCAGACCCTTCCCCGTCCCCTGCAGCTCAATTTTTTTTTCATTTGGTTTGGTTTGGTTTTTCGAGACAAGGTTTCTCTGTGTAGCCCTGGCTGTCCTGGAACTCACTTTGTAGACCAGGCTGGCCTCGAACTCAGAAATCTGCCTGCCTCTGCCTCCCGAGTGCTGGGAGTAAAGGCATGCACCACCACGCCCAGCCAGCTCATTCTTTTTGGCACTCCCCGTACATAACCATCACATTCCCTTTCCAAAAACGCAGATTTTTTTCACTGGTGCTGAGAACCCAGAACCCAATCTTGTGTTGGGTAAGTACTTTCCCACTTAGCCATAGGTCCAGATCCCCAAAGTAGCTTGGTGGTGCTCACAGTACTAACAGTGCTCATGCCACTCATGGTGCTCACAGTGCTTACGGTGCTCACGGTGCTCACAGTGCTCACAGTGCTCACGGTGTTCACGGTGCTCATGGTGCTCACGGTGCTCCTGGTGATCATGGTGCTCATAGTGCTCACAATGCTCAAGGTGCTCACAGTGCTCATGGTGCTCACAGTGCTCATGGTGCTCATGGTGCTCAGGGTGCTCATGGTGCTCACATTGCTTACTGTGCTCACAATGCTCATGGTGCTCACAGTGCTCACGATGCTCACAGTGCTCATGGTGCTCACGGTGCTCATGGTGCTCACGGTGCTCAAGGTGCTCACGGTGCTCACACTGCTCACGGTGCTCACAGTGTTCACAGTGCTTATAGTGCTCATGAGGGTGGGGTTTTTGTTGTTGTTGCTTTGTGTATTTTAAAACAAAATCTCAGTATATAAACTAGGCTAGCCTCAGACTCACTATGTAGCCTGGGCTATCCTCAAAGTCATGATCCACCTGAATGCTAGACATATAGGTGGAAGCTATCACACTCAACAAATATGAGAGGTGGGCAGCGGGGGGGGGGGGGGAAGGAAGGAGGGAGGGAAGAAAGGGGTAGGTAGCCTCTTAAAGAACCATCCTCAGAGGCTTTGCCCTACTCTGAGTGATGGTTAATAGAGCGCCAGCAGCACACATGCCCAGGCGGCCCGGCAGCCCCCAATGCAGAAGCCAGGACGCTGGCACAAGGGAGAATCCATGCTAATCTCAACCATTCCTGTCCTGTGATACTGCATGGTTTCCCAAGTGAGAGTGGGCAAAGCACACCCGGCCAATCAGGGAGTCAGAGGGCGAGGCCACTCCCCTCTGCATGCTGCAGGACTGGTATTTTTAGTGAAGTTTCTTCCCAAGTATACTGTGCTTTGGGATTTTAAAACCCAGAGGCCCCAGGATTTTTTCCTCCCTTCAAAAATGGATGGTTCTGCTTTTCATTTAAGGTGCAGTTTAGAAAGAAGCAGCCTGTGAAACCAATTAACTAATTGGAAATCACTTAATGGCTGTGGCAGCGTTTTGGGTTTCTGGCGTTGGTTCACAGCAGTCAAGAGAAATTGCTTTCCAATATTATGATAAGGTGAGCCGTGGAGGTCTCGCAGGGGGCGGCTGACGGCTGCTGAGAGAAACAATCAACTCTAGTGTGCCCACCAAAATAATGGAGACATTATATAACTCGGAGCTCAGTGATTGAAAAGTAAAGAAAAACATAAAAGTCCAAAGATATGTGGAGATCTGCTGAGAATATGTGCAGCCATGCTTCTTGTTTTTTGTGATGAATTTTGAGAGCTTACAATCTTGCAGAGAGAGAGAAAGAGACAGAGACAGAGAGACAGAGAGAGAAGCACACACAGGCACACACACATTACTTTGTGGAAACGTCTCTCACTGAGCCAGCCAGGCATATGTGAAGAGGGAAGTGACAGGCAAAGGGAGAAGTAATAGAATAAATGCCCACCCCGGAACAATTGTCCAATTAATTGTTTGAGTATGAATACAGCCATTGTTCACGTTAGGGAAATAATCTAGCTAATTGCTCAAGAGTTAGTAGAGCCAAAGAAAATAAATTAGCCCAGATACAATGTTTCCCCCATTTGCCATTTGTTTGTTTCAAGGTAGCAAATCTTCTCTTTGCATATTTCCAAAGAGTTTATTTCATTAGAGCTAAATCATCACTGCCAAAAACAACATCAGCAACCCCAAGGCTTCTAATGCCTTCTGACTTTACATAAAAGGAAGCCAGAGTTAGCGGCACAGCCAAAGGGCTTTAAGACTGCTTTGGGGTGGCTCTGGTCCAGGGCTTCTTACCTATTTTGAACATGGAAATTCTTTTTATCCCCCCTTGGTCTTAGTTTGCTCCGCTGCCAAAGGGTCTGCTAGAAGAGATGGTTTGCCCGATGATGGTCAGCTATCATGAACATGAAGATGCCACCGATTCTTCAGCAAGGATGAACTTTCAGCCCTCCCCTTTGCCACAGGAAGCACAGGCCGCAGAACGACTCCAGGAAAGAGTGGCTCTTGTTTTCTAACAGAGCTGGAGAGAGAGCTCTGCCAGCAGCTAGGGGCACTTACCCTTATCGCAGAGGACTGGAGTTAGACCCCAAAACCCATACCAGATAACTCAACACTGCTAGTTACTCCAGCTCCCCAGGAGTCAGCACCTTCTTCTGGCATCTACAGGTACCTACATGAATGTGTGTGTATACAGAGAGAGAGAGAGAGAGAGAGAGAGAGAGAGAGAGAGAGAGAGAGAGAGAGAATCTTTTTTAGATGGAAAGTCACTATCCACCCTTGTCATTCCACTACCTGCATCTAGGTTCACGTAAGCCCCAGCTGAATTAACATAGCCCCTCCACTGAGCCTGTCCTTAGATGGTTGCTATTACAGTTTAGATGTGAAGTGGGCCCCAACAAGCTTGTATCCTCAACACTTGGTCTCCGGCTTGTGGTGCTATTTTGAAAGCTGTGGAGAGCCTTTAAGAGGTGGGCCCTGGCTCTCAGAAGTGGGTGACTTGGGGCAGACCTTTGAAGATTATACCCACCCCACCCCCCCACTCCAGTCCCAGCTGCTGGCTTTCTGATCCCTTGACATGAACACACCCCGTCCCCATGCTCTCTCCACATGACTGCTCCTGCAGTGCCATCCCACAGTGGACTGAAATGTCTGAAACCGTAGGCCAAAATTAACCTTTTCTCCCTTAAGTTGTTTCTGTCAGGTATTCCTGTCATAGGGACATAAAAGTCACGAATGCATTTGCTTTGTTCTTGGTAATTACCAAAAAGCCCAAAGGATGCAACATGTTCCCCTTGTAAGAGATAAATGAAGACAGGTGCTATTTGCATAAATCACTACGCCAAGCATTAGATGACACAGTTCTTTCTTCTCTTCTATGTCTTTAATTTTTTTTTGGGGGGGGGGGGGGGTTTTGGTTTTTCAAGACCCGGTTTCTCTGTATAGCCCTGGCTGTCCTGGAACTCACTCTGTAGACCAGGCTGGCCTCAAACTCAGAAATCCACCTGCCTCTGCCTCCCAAGTGCTGGGATTAAAGGCGTGTGTTTCAAAGATGACTTCCCAAGAAGCCCTTTACACATGAAAACAAGGTAAGAAGACAGCATTAACCCCATTATAAAGAGATAGTTCTCCCTTTAAAACATATTTCATTCTGTGTTGGGAGATATGCTATGATTATTTCCTTTCTTGGGTCTTAATTTCCAACTTGCATTCCAGAAGGTGGCAATATCAAGATCCTATTGAGGCATCGATGCTGGTGGTCTGATTGTTAACTGCCAATGAGAACTGATCGATAGGAATTGGGGAAATGGCTCCATGGGTAGGAGCACTTGCTGCAAAAGTCTAATCTCCAGCATGGAAAATGATGGTTCCAGCCATGCCTACAGCCCCAGTGTCACGGGCAATAAAAAGCCAGAGAAACACTGGGACTTGCTGGCAGCCAGCCTAGCTCCAGATTCAGTGAGAAAGCCTGCTTTAGAGGAACATCCTCCTCTAGTCTGCGCACACACATGCAGGCCTAAATTCCTGTGTACACACTCATGTACATGCACCACACACATACACCATCCAACTTCATACACACACACACACACACACACACGCATACACAGAAGTCACTAAAACAGAATGACAAACCCGCAGTAAGGGTAAAATCTCCCTAATGTAAGCAGCACCCTGGAGGTGGAAGCAGAAGGATCAGAAATTTCAGATCACCCTCCACTACATAGCAAGTTCAAGCCCGCCTTGGCCAAGTGTGACTCTGAATAATGACAACGATGATGATGATGATGGTGATGGTGATGGTGATGGTGATGATGATGATGGTGGTGATGATGATGGTGGTGGTGGTGGTGGTGGTGATATAATTTCCCAGATGTGAAATAAAAGGAAAACATTTCAGTTCTCTTAGTAAAAAAAAAAAAAAAAATCTCCAATATTTCAAAGGAGAAAATCTAGAAACTTAACCTGGGTCAGGTCAGAACCTTTTCCAGACTGGCTCAGCCTAAGAAAAGCATGCAGGCAACAGATAACAAACCTTCCAGGACTGCCCCCATCTACAGCGTGTGGCAAGGTGAGGCTGCTCCCATGAAGGCAGGCTAAATGCCAGAGCACAGCCTTGTTTGCAGAGCTCTGCACTCTGGAGTTTAAATGTCCCTGTTTAACAAATGGTGAGCCATTTAGCCCGTCGCACAAAGACAAGACCAAGGCCAGAGTCTAACAATAGCTCTCCTCTCTCTGAGTCCTTGAATTAGTGAATGCTATTACAGAAAGGAAATATGCTTTTATCTAGGTTGTTGCTTTTCCTTGTGCTCGTCTGCAGCTTTGGCTATAAGCTCGCAGTGCGTAGTTAAATTGGACAATTACCAAGCGAGAAGTACATAATTAATGAACAGTCACTATATATGTTTGGGAAACTGTGACCCAATCAGATAGCACTGCCGCTGAAATAAATTACTTGTTCCACTCATTACCTGATCAGCATTTGTTTAGAAGTTCCTTGGTGCCCTATCAAAATTCTAATCAGTTCTATTTAAATTACAATTTTTTTTGCACAGCATTGTTAAAAATGCTAATTTATGCTTAGAACCGAACGGCTTTATTTCTTACCTCCCGAAGAAACGGATGAATAAAAAAAAAAAAAAAACAAAAAAAAACACCCTTCTACAGGGCATAGAAGATTATCAAGGGTTCAATGACTATTGGATTTTGCACTTGCCAAAACACATTCTGCAAGTAGGAGCTGAAGCTTGGGGAAACAAGAAGGACGCTCAGGTTCTCCCTCAGCCAAGCCATCATTTCCATGAGGGAACACAGGACAGTTACTGCAGCATCAGCCACCACCCCTGAGACTCTGCCTTCAGGGATGGGACCAGCTTGAGGAGTGGGGAAAGCCTTAACTGCTGCCGCAAAACATCTTAAGGATGACATGGTTGCTTCAATCCCTAGGCAACCTTCTTGAATACAGAGGAACATCACCAAGCCCAGTATCGCTCATGCCCTGGATGATGTGCCCAGTGACTGTCCAATGGTAACTCCACATCCTTTTTCTGCCGTCAGTTAGGTATCCAAATTTAGGGCCAAAGCAGTACTCTAGGCAAGGAAAGTAGCCTCACCCAAGGCGAGATTCAAAAGCCATTTTCACTTCCTCTAACAAACAAGGGTTAGAAGAAAAAAAGACAAACAACAATAACAAAACAAAAACAACAACAACCCATCAAAACCCCTCCTGGTCAAGAGAATACTTTCTCTGGCTTGAAAGGAGACCTGGCGTTCCAGTTGCGGCCAAGCTGTTCAGAAGCGAAGGTCTGCCCTCCCCACACCCCAGGCAGGTTCTCAGCAGTGCAGTTTGGTTCTCCTGCAGAGACAGGTGGAATAATCAGTCCTGTGCGGAGACTTCCACCCTTTGCCCCTAGTACAGTAACTTGCAGGGCCACGGGGCTAAAGCATGAAAGCTTGCCTGCTAAAGTGTGATTTCTCTCTTCCTTCCTTTTTCTAAAAAAAAAAAAAAAAAAAAAAGCTTTTCTTAACACTTTGGGCTCTTTTTTCAACCTTCAGAACTTCTTCACCATCTCCCTAAAGCATCTCTCCCTGCCCTGTGTCTGACCCCCCCCCCCGCCCCGTCCAGTTTAAAAAGTCATGGGTTTTGTTTGTTTGTTTGTTTGTTTGTTTTGTTTTTTCCTTCTTCTGTCTTATATCCTCTTCCTCATCCGGGCCACTGCAGAAGTTTACAGTTTACCTGCCCTGGGGCTTTTTTTTTTTTTCCAACATGAGCAGATTTTTTTCCTTGAGCTTCCATGTGAGTCCATTCATCATAAGATTCTCTTATTATGAAACTGAGAACCCCAAGAGTGTGGGCCCAGGGGCCCCCTGCATCACAAGGCCAACCACTTGCCGTTTACTTAGGATCTGGAAGAGCTCAGAAGAATTGGGAAAAGATTGAGAGCTATAGCCTGAAAGTTGCTAGAAATCTGCTAATGAGATCTTATAGGTCACAGCTTCTGAGCCGAGACTACAGCCTCGTACAGAATTTGCCTAGCATGTCTGAAGCTCTGGGTTTAATCCCCAGCAATATATAAACCACACAAGAGTGGTGAGTGCTCGTAGCCCCGTGCTAAGAGAGTAGAGACCGGGAGATCAGAAGTCCAAAGTCATCTTTGGTTAGCTACATGATGAATTCAAGGCCAGCCTGGGCTACGTGAAACTCGGTCTGAAATTACTTTTCTCACCAAATGCCTTCTACAGTATTATGTTCCCTACCCAGCCTAGGCTTGGTGTCTGTGGAAGTCAGTGAGCCTGTCATTATTCAGCTTAGAGTGGGCGGCATCCAACTCAGAACTCACTACTGAAGTTTTTTTATAAGCTGAGGAATTACCTTGAGAGGACTGAATTTCCGAGTGCAAGCCAGCAGCTGCCCCGATCCGGAGGCCACCTCAATCATCCACACCAGCTGGTCTCTGGTGGAGAGAGGGCAAAGTAAGGCCGGATCAGCCTGGCTTAGGGCCGCGTGGCCAGAGGGGTAAAAAACATAGGTTCACACAGGCATTTAACCTTGATTAAGCAGTGTGGTATGGCTGAGGCTTAAAACAAGGCTGGAACATTTTCTCGCTTATTATCACCTTGATAACCTGTTCTTGTAGCTAGGAAGGGGTGTCACAAAGAAGGGAGGGTGGAGGGGAGCCACCAGAAGGGAGGGCGGGCCAGCCATAGCACTAAGCCAGAGGAGAGGAGCTGCTGTTCTCAGAGGACAGTTTGGAAGAAAGGAAAGATGTTGCTCTTTGTGTAGTTCTCCTTTTAAGTAGAAATTGTTTTCTCCAGGCTGCATAGCTAATCGCTTCATGGGAAGGGGAGGAAAGAATGGCTTTCATTCATTTTCTTTGAAACCTATTCAGCACAGTTTGAAAGCAGAATTTCCCTATGAAATACCTACAGCGTGGTGGAGGTGTGGTGGAGGTTTTATAAGAAGGGAGGGTGAGACTGGAGAGAGTGGAGATGGGTGAAGTAAAGCAAAGGCTTGTAATTGCACTGTTCAGGTCATTGTGAAAGACAGGGCCACCTCTGTCCATCACAGATGCATGGCTCCTGCCAGCCACCATGGTCATCATGCAGAAAGCAAGAACACGGGCCTCTTCCTCTGTACACCCTCCTAAAGAGAAGCCAGAGCCATAGCATTCATGTGGCATAGTATATGTGTGCACGAGTTTGCGGGTGCACAGGGTCTGTGTGTGCATGGTGTATGTATGTACAATCATGTGTGTGCATATGCATGTCTGAGCTTGATACTGAGTCTCTTCCATTAACATGACCCACCTTATCTTTTGAAACAGAATCTGTCATGGGACCTGACCTTCACCAACTGGCTAGAATGATGGGCAGCAAGGTCTGGGAATCAGCCCGTCTCTGACACCCCACGACACCCAAGTTCTAGGGTTACACACTCATGAAACAAAACTGGTATGGGGGAATCCAAATCCTGAAACCTCGCCCACTGAGCATCTCCCCAACTCTGAGAAGTTCAGTTCTACAGTCCTCAATCGCATTTAAACTGTGGTAACAGGTGATCCTGAGTTTTTAGGATAGTAGCTAGAAGGATGGTCCGGGAGGACCTGTGTGGGATCTCCAGCACACATATAAAACCTGTGTGGGAGCATGTGTCTGTAACCCCAGCAGAGACAGCCAGAGTCCTAGCCAGTCTAGATGAGCCTGTGAGCTCGAGGTTTCGGGAGAGACCCTTTCTCCAGACATAGGGTAGAAAGTAATTGGTGAGAACAGCCAACAGTGACCGCTGGCCTCCATATGTATGCACACATACCCATAAAAACACACACGTATCCCATCACCACTCCCACTAACGTGTGTGTTTCCTCTTTCTCTACAACCTATTTGCCCTCAGAAGGCAGAGGCAGGTAGACTTCTGAGTTCAAGGCCAGACTGTTTAGTCTACAGAGTTCCAGAGCAGCTAGAGCTTCACAAAGAAACCCTGTTTAAGGAGTTGGGGGGACTGTTGAAGGGGTTGGGGGGACTCTCTGGACTAAGCACAAATCAAAGCTCTGTGATGCTGTGATGGGCCTGTGTTGGCTTATCAGCCTCCCTGCAACTTTGACCAGCAGAAGATGCACATATCTGTCACCACTCCACTGCCTGAGCGTCTTGAGACTAAAAGTCGGGTACAATGAGTCAGGGCGTTAAGGCACTTGCTGCCAGACCTGACAACTTCAGTTTGATCCCCAGTATGACTGTGGAGGGGGGGAGAACAGACTCTCACAAGCTGTCCTTTGACCTCCACAAGTGACTTCCACAAGCATGCACACACAGACACATATTCACATACACTACACACACACACATGCACACACATACATACAAATAACTGTAAAAAATACAAATTTTATATTTGGACAAACTTTGTACTCTGGATTAAAAGTCGAGAGCACAATTTTTTACTATTCCCAGATCCTTTTACTATTTACATCTGAGTTTCAAAATTTAACTTTTTCTAATCTAAAAAAAGGAAAATCAAGTCATTGAGAGAATATGTGCTGTAGAATTTGTTTACTAGCAGATTTTCACGGACTGTCAGGCCCATTTTATATGTCTTCCTGGTGTCTTGACAGGAATTGAACACTAACTCGGTAGCCACAATTTTCCTGATTTGATCCAGAACAAATGATGAAGGAATCTCACAAAGGTATAGCTACCTTTGACTTCAAGCCAATGGTGTCATTTCTAAAGGGGATATCCTCAGTGATGACTTTGCTTATATAAGAACACAAGGAAAGAGGTGGAGGAGAAAAGATGGCCAATCTGTGAAATGACCCCGTGAGTAGGTCAGTCTGGCCTCCGTCCGTACAGCTGACAAACTGTTGAGTAAGCAGAGATGGGGCCCTCTGATTTAGCTCTGGGGGCATCATTCCAGACTGAACTTGGCCATTAATCAGCATTACATATACCTTATTGCTCAATCGTCTTAGCAATTACTTAGAAGACAAAATAGGTCATGACTCTTAAGCTTGAAGAAAGCATAAATCTGGAAGAGAAACTTCATGCTCTGAATTCCAAATTACTCCAGCCTTCTTACCTGTTCAGGGCAATGAAAGGAGTTTAATATGAGATAGTACAAAGATAAGCATCTTCTTGATTTAAGTGGGCAAAATTAGGTATATTATGTTTTATTGGAAGTCATGAAAGATCAGAAGGGTCTTAATTAGCTGTAAAATCAGTACAAGCTAATGTGTTGTGACTAATCAACATATCAATTCAATTTTAAGTGGCATTGATAGAGATCTAGTCCAAGGTAGAAGTAATATTTTCCTGTATTGTGGTCAGATGTCAACACCATTTGGAGAAAAGAGTTAATACAATCTCTGCTGTCAATGCACGAATTTAAATGAGTCGAGTGATTCATGCTTTGTGTCCTCATCTGAAAATGGAAATAACAACAGCTGACAAACATATCCCATAAAATTATAAAATCAAATGAGTCACTTCCATAAAAGCATTTTTGAAAATCACAAAGTGCCATTGTACTGGACATCTGCTGTTGGTTAACCTACAACCGCCCGCCTCTTGCTGATGGACACAGCCCAGCATCCCACGGGTAGCCTCGGCCCTACTCCTCACCACCCGCAGAATCTCAGCCCCACCCAAGAGCCCCACATCGGCATTCAAACTGCCATGCCAACCCAGGCACAGCCAGTGACACCCAAAGACACTACACCAGGGCTCCTGGGGAAGGTGTTTGCTTTTCCTAGCCGCATCTTAGTCAAACAAGAAGTTGAATCTTGCAGTACCATCTGACTACCAGGGAAATGTCAGCCTAAAGACGAAGCTGAACTGTGCAGGGCTTGGTGGCTCATGCCTGTAAACCCAGCATGTGGAGGATGGAGACCGGAGGGGTCAAGAGTTCAAGATAGTCCTCAGCCGCATATGAGTTTGAATTTGGGCTAAGGAGACCTTATCTCAAAAACAACAAAAACTTGTCAATAAAGCAACACAAACGGAAGTGGAAGTGAATGACAGAAACCCGCCCCCATGAGCCCCTTATTTGGTAGACCTGCTCAGGCTTGCCCACCTGATGTCCACTCTCTGCTTGGATTGTCTAGACCCTAAGCCCTTCAACTATCCCTCAAGTCAGTTGAACAAGCTTTCTGTGTCCCTTTCAGCAGGAACAGACCTAAAATTGTACATTCATTCAAAGTGGTAGGAGAGTTATTCAAATATATGGAAATAATAAATGAGTGTATTCAAATGGAGATCGGGTAGGTACATTTTAGATAGAAAGAGATTAAAATCAAATCTATAAAATAAGGCATGAAAGGAGAGGGGGGACTTTTGGAGGGTGGGGAATGAGACCAACAGGCTGCTGTTGGAGAGACAGCATCACTGAGAGCAATGGAGGGCGGAAACACCATCAAGGTGCAGGTCCTGCACGGGCGAAACATCCTACTGCAACCTATCATGTTTAGATTTTTTGTTGTATTATCAGAATTATGTTGGGTAGAATTATCGTAATTATATTAGGTATGTCATGAACATTAGAATTATGTTTCATTATCTTGGATCCTAAGACTTGCATAAGGAGTTATATAAACAATTCTTTCTAAAAAGAAACTTTTATGTTTGCATTCTGCTCCTGGGACATCCATGTCTCCAGCCTACCCCATGGAAGCGTCCTTGTCCTGCTGAGCTAATGGCCCGACTTCTAACTGCAACAGTGATACCCCTTCTCTGATTAATGAGACCATCCCATCCCCCACCTTCTTTCATGGCTCCCGTCGCAATTTCAATCAGAATATTGATGAAGTCCTTCTATTGCCTCTCCAGGAGGCACATCTACTGCCAAATGGATGGCTTAAAAACAATATTCATCCTGAGAAAAAGTGAGAGACATGGCTTCTTACTCCCCCCACACTAAGATCCAGATGACATGTGGAGAAATTATAGCATTTTCTGAACAGAGGTATCTACCCAAATCATCTGTCCCAGGGGTTGATAATGGGTCACACCCTACTTACTCAAGTTTTATCACAAATGTCTTTGTCAATGTACTGGATAGCTTTGTGTCAACTTGACACAGCTGGAGTTATCACAGAGAAAGGAGCTTCAGTTGGGGAAATGCCTCCATNNGATCCAGCTGTAAGGCATTTTCTCAATTAGTGATCAAGGGGGGAGGNNCCCTTGTGGGTGGTGCCATCTCTGGGCTGGTAGTCTTGGGTTCTATAAGAGAGTGGACTGAGCAAGCCAGGGGAAGCAAGCCAGTAAAGAACATCCCTCCATGGCCTCTGCATCAGCTCCTGCTTTCTGACCCGCTTGAGTTCCAGTCCTGCATCCTTTGGTGATCAACAGCAGTATGGAAATATAAGCCAAATAAACCCTTTCCTCCCCAACTTGCTTCTTGGTCATGACGTTTGTGCAGGAATAGAAATCCTGACTAAGACAGTCAATAAAGTTTTATTTGAATGCAGCTGTGCCTTTCAGTTATGTTATTTTTCTGATTCTATACGGCAGCAAAATTGAATAGTTGTGACAAAGATTATATTGTTTACAAAGGCTAGAATATATATATCATACGACCTTCTACAGGAGAAAGTTAGTAGCCTGCAATCTAGTCTAATCCTACTTTTGAGAAAGACTCTTAGACCCATAAAGACTAACGAATGATAGACAAAAGTCTGAATCTAAGTTTATTCCATGAGGCAGCATATTCAGGTTCTATTCCTATCTGCCTATTAGTTCGTAGATGCTGTGTAGACAGATATCATGCTTCATATTCATATTGAAACCCACACTGAACACTGAAGACTCCACTAAAACTAGTTAAATACTTGAGCATGGTAGTGCATGCCTATAATCTCAGACTCTGGAGGCTGTAGCAGGAGTATGAGTTCAAGACCAGTCTGAGAAACATAGTAAGCCCCTGTCTCAAAACAGAACCTAACTATGCAACAGGGGTTAAATAAAGAATCATGTGGGGACTTCAGTGGAAACCATCTCCTCTTCTAGCCACAAATGAATCGTTAGCAGCCATCTATGATATACATCTATGATATACATAAAATGATACCAGCACCCACCTCACAGAGCTGATGGTCAGATGGGATGAAAAGCAAGGGTCAACACCGAAACAGACTAGGTTATATGAGGGCAATCATAAAGATGGAGTCTCATCTGCTGAGCTACAGATTTGTCTTTGGTCCCGCAGAATCAATGGGGACAGTACACAAGGTGAGTTCCAATGCAATGTATGTAGATGACTGAGATCATCTTTAAGTACCATCACCCAAGGAAGTGAGGATGCAAATGAGGGCATGTGTTCCCCATGTACTTGGCCCATGGAGCTGGAAGGACAAAGAGAAGATTCTCTCCCTCTGCTCTTTTAAAAGGTAAATGGAAGCCTGGCAATGTGCCAATCAGCTCAGCAGGGGAGGAGGCATCTATGGCCCAGAACACATTACCTGACTCTCCTCACAGTAGACAATGTTGGCGCCCAACACTGGGGGGCTTCCCTCAGGCCACATCTGCTCTAAGTCACCTTTGCTTCTTAGGTTTGTAGCTGTAACTCTCTGTCTGTAGGGATTGGCTGTAGAGACAGCTCAGCAGCATTCTGTGTGCAATACATGAGGACTTTTAGCAAGGGGCAAAATCTTTCTACCACCCAGCCTGTGTTCTGCAAGAATTATGCTTATAATGTTTTTGTTTGATTATATGGGAGGGGCACATATGTCCATATATGTACGTGCACATGTATGTGCAGATTAATGCACACGAAGGCCAGAAGTCAGTGCTATGCATCTTTTTTGCTCTCCACCTTGCTTTTCTATGTAGGTCTTTCAGTGAACCTACCATCCACTAACTTGGCTAGACTGGGTGGCCAGTGAGTCTCTGGCTTCTCTTGTCCCTGCTTGTCCCATACTAGGACTACAAATGCATGCCATCAAGTAATGCTTTTCCATGGGTGCTGGAAACTCGGGTCCTTGTGCTTACATGGTAAGCAGTTTACCTAACGAACCATCTCCCCAGCCCCTATAATGTCATTTTATATTTTGATAGTCCCTGATTTGGAAATCTCGGGGACTCCTAAGATGTGTGATCCTGGGAAAATACTTACCACCAAACTCATTCTCCATCCATCTCTCTTCCTGGTCTAAGCTGATAGGCAGTGATCCCCCCCCTTAGCCCCACCGTTAGATAAATGGTCCTTTTAGGATCTAACAGGGACATTGGGAACAACAGAGTCTGAGCCTATCACTCTCAGCTGCACTCCGTTCCTTCTTTTGATGCTAATAACAAAAGGTTTTTCCAGAGATGCTTAGCCCATATTGGGAGTTGAAGCCTGTATATGCATGTACGTGTCCATATATTTTTCTGTGTAATGTGCTGAACACATCTCCTTATATCCTGGCTGCTGGGAAAGATGGCTGGGACTAATAACCAGCCACCTTCCACATTCAGGGGGCCTTTCCCACCCTGCAGCCTTCCTACTGCCTCCATCTGGGTTTGTTCTTTTGCTGCATAAGAACTCAAACTGGGTGACAGGCCTGTTATTTTTAAAAAGCCTTTAGTAGCGTCTATCCCCAGAACTGTCTCATCACAATTATCCGCACCAAACGAGGAAACTCACATCGAGAATGGATATGGGTTTCAGCCAGCACCAAATGTCTCTCCTTCTGCCTTTTTGTCTTTCCGATCAGTCAGAACATGTGAAGCCCCAAATGAAGAGTAAACACACAGCCCAGGTCCCTTTCATCTCGGAACATATGTCATGGCGGGGGAGGGGAGAAGCCCTATTCCCAGCTTCAATCAGCCATCCGTTCTCTGTGACTTGAACCTCAAACTGAAAGGAATGTTGGGGGAGCGTGAGTGCTCGCTGCAGCTGACTCCTTGGAAGATAATAGGTATTCGCTGCATACCTGAGTCCTGGACTCATTATCCCCCCTGCGAGCGCTTCTGTATTTATACATAATGAGATCATTACCAGGCAGCTATTCCAATTTTATTCAGACTTTAATATTTCTTGAAGGGAAAAAAAAAAAAAGCCTAGCATACAAAAGGGTTTGTGATGCCAACTCAATCAGACGTGCCGTTGATGGAGAATTATTCAAGTGCAAGCCAGACCGGGATAAAAAATCATTTCAGAGAGGCCTCTGTCGAAGCCAAGTTCTCCTGCGACGATGTTTCAAGTGAATGTGCGAAACTGTCCAGAGGTGAAGGAGGAAAATAACAACGACCAGAAGAGAGGGCTGCTGGGGGATTTAAAAGGAGGCTCAGCCTAACTATTCAGGAGGGGAGGGCGAGGGTCTCCTGCAGAGACTGGAGACTCAGTCCACCTGCTTTCAGAGAGTCATTAGACCAGTAAGACAGTCTCTTCACTTGAAGCGGTTGGGGTCTGGAAATTAACCATTTTGTGAGTAGTCTGTCCTTGGGCAGTTAAACCCTGGACTAAATCGGTAGGCAGGACAATGCCTTCCTCCTCTCTCCTCCCTCCTCCCTCCTCCCTCCTCCCTCCTCCCTCGCCCCTCCTCTTTCTTCCCTCCTTCCTCCTCCCTCCCCCCTCCTTCCTCCTTCCTCCCTTCTTCCCTCCTCCTTCCACAACGACAAGCTAAAAAAAAAAAGTCTTCCTAACTCCTCATCCACATTGCATCTGCAAGAAAGAACATGGGGAGCTTCCTTTTCCAGTAAATCCAATTCATAGAAAAATGGCAGGAAAACTCGGGGACCAGCTGATCAAACATTCCAGGTATGGCTCCATTAGCTGGGAGCAAATTAGAAAACCAAATGAAATCAGTCAAATACTAAAAGTGAGCACAAGAAAGAACGTCTTCCTGAGGATCCAAACAGGACCTCAGGGCTGGGTGGAGCCCTGAGTGACGGGCTCAGACTTGCTTGCCCCAGCCAGCACTCTGAGAAATGCTCACCACTAACTACAGTGCCTGCCATGTTTGCGCTCTGGATAAACGGGAGCTTTGGATGTGTTTCTGGGATCTGCATTTTATCCCGAGATTACAAATCCCCAAAAAGCATCCCTTTAGCTCTTCTCTCCCTGTCCTGATGCCGTATATGGAAATGAGCAGATGGAGCAGGCACTCGGGCTTGTCATCCCAGAAGCATGGAAGGAAAAGGAAAGGGTTCACATCTTTTCTTAGGGTGATGTAAAGCACACACCATCTTCTCCATGGTACTTCCTACCGAGCCAACCCAATCTAACACTGCAGGGAAAATCATAAAATAACCCCACTCTCCACTGAGTTCTCAGTGTTACCTGAAAAGAGGCCCCGTAGGCTTTTCATATTGGTATTATCCTACTGAGAGATACCCTGTATAGAAATCAGGTCTGGTAAAAGTGTGGAGGTTGTGGCCGGAGAGGTGGCTCAAGAGATCCCCCAGAGCTCCCAGGGACTAAACCACCAACCAAAGAGTCCACATGGAGGAACCCATGGCTCCAGCCATATATGTAGCAGAGGATGGCCTTGTCAGACATCAGTGGGAGGAGAGGCCCTTGGTTCTGTGAAGGCTGGAAGTCCTTTTCTTGCTGAGGACCCAGTGTAGGGGACTGCCAGGACAGGGAAGTGGGAGTGGGTGGGTTGGTGAGCATGGGGAGGGGGGATGGGCTAGGGGATTTTCAGAGGGGAAACCAGGAAAGGGGATACCATTTGAAATGTAAGTAAAGAAAATATCTAATAAAAATAAAAGAGTTAGGAGCATATAATGCTCTTACAGGGGGCCAGGGTTCAGTTCCCAGGGTTCACGTGGTGGCTCGCAACCATTTGTAACTCCCATTCCAGGGCATCCAGCCCCTGTTCTGGTCTCCGAAGGGATCAAGGATACGTGTGGTGCACAGACAAACATGCAAGTAAAACATTCATACATGGAAAATAAAAATAAATACTTAAACATATTTTTTAAATATGGTTAATTAATAAATCCTCGTTCCTAGATGTGGGGAAGGAAGGAAGGAAAGACAGGAGGGGAAAGAGGGTGAGGAGGGAGGAGGGATAGAGGCAGAGGGATCTTGCCGAGGACCCGGGTTCAGTTGCCAGCACCCACGTGGCAGCTCACAACTGCCTGTAACCGCACTTGCACAGAGCATCCTCGCCTGACCTCCACAGTGCACATGCACACACGCAAGCAAAACAAGTGCTTTAATGTGTGTTGCTCACAAACATTAAAAAAAAAAAAATTCTTAAAGCAAAGAATTCTTCCTCAAGGGGTTACCGAATCAGCTCAAGCTATGGTTCATGATAGGATAGTCATAAGTTGGGGGTATTTACGTGTGTGCACGGTCACATGTGTGTGCCGAGAGAGAGAGCTCACTTACCATCAACATAGATCCCCCCCAACCAAGGACCACAGATGCCCAGAGGTGCCCTTCCCTCTGTGCTTGTATTAAAGGCATTCGCATCTTTGCCCAGCTGGCGGTTTCCAAGGCTACACAACATCCCTCTCCAACACCTCCACTCCCGTGTCCTCCATACAGAGTGCTCCTCCACACCATCTGAGTGATGAGCCCTATCTTCCAGCTGAAGAACTGCATCTCACAGAATTTCCTATCCTAAGACTAAAATACTTTTAAAAGTTTGTGCATCGACTTGACGTGTACTAGTATAAATTTTGGTTGGTAGATAGATAATGTTACTTCAGAAACCACGAAGCAGGGTGTGAGGGAGACAAGGCCTATTCTGAAGAAGTCAGAGCTATTGGCCAGTGGGACAAAAACAAAAGCGACTTCAAGAAAATGAATAAATTTTAATGCTTGTAGAAACATTGTTCACATAATTAAAACAATGTAGCAAATTTCCACCAGGCTTGGTGGCTCACCCCCATACTCCCCACACTTGGAAAGCTAAGAGTGAGTTCCAGGACAGCCAGGGCTATACAGAGAAACCCTGTCTCGAAAAACCAAAAAAAAAAAAAAAAAAAAAGAAGAAGAAGAAAGAAAGAAAGAGAAAAAGAAAAAAGAAAAGAAAAAAAGAGCAAGCCTGAGTGTGAACCAGCATGCCTCATAAATAATTAAGTAAATAAGTAAACAGGGAGAGAGAGAGGAAGGAAGGAAGGAAGGAAGGAAGGAAGGAAGGAAGGAAGGAAGGAAGGAAGGAAGGAAGGAAGGAAGGAAGGAAGGAAGGAAGGAAGGAAGGGAGGGAGGGAGGGAGGGAGGAAAAGAAAGGAAAGGAAGGGGAGGGAGGGGAAGGGAGGGGAGGGGAAGAAAAGAAAAGAAAAGAAAAGAAAAGAAAAGAAAAGAAAAGAAAAGAAAAGAAAAGAAAAGAAAAGAAAAGAAGAGAGAAATTTCCCTAACTGGCCACTAGCCTGAGTATTACCAACTCTCCAGATGTCCCTCTCAGAAACTCAGAGAACTATGGAGAAAGAAGGTTTCTGGGGGCACTAGTTATCAATATCTACCTATGAAGGTTCCGAAATGCCCTGACAATCGACTACTGAAATGTGAAAGAGCTTGTTAGTGCACACCTGTAATCCCAAGTGCTCAGGAGGCTGGGCAGGAGGATTCAAAGTCTAAAGGTAGAGTGAGCTAACCTGCAGACTGAGTTCGAAGCAGAGCCTGGGTAACTCAGTAAAACCGAGGGCTCAGAGCACAGCTCGGGTGGAGTGCTTATGCAGAGTGTGTGTGATCTGTGTTTGGTCACCAGTAGTCCCCACCTCCAAAATGACAGGGGGGAGGGGCATAAGAGATAATTTTCTTAACTTACTAAATACTGTGGGTCTTTTTAAGCCACCCTCATACACAACCAGAAAAAATGAAACCGGTTTGGCTATGAGTCCTGATTGCTGTTTATAAACAACTCCGCCGTACTTGTGCTCCACACACAGACCTGTAGCTGCAAATAAAGTCCTGCAGCCTCACCCCCATCGAAAGTGCTGTCCCTAACGGCCATGCTCAGCGCAGAGCCACGGGGTGTATGCCTATCATAGCTCACACCTTAATTTCTGCAGCTGCCCAGGAATTTTTTTTCCCCATAGTCCCAGAACCTAGATCAGTGAGGAGGAAATAAATTGTCTAGATATGGTATGTGAGAGGGGCCAAGATTAAATTTCCCTGCCTGCAAGATGTACTCTGATAGCAGATTAATAAGATTACATCTCCACTCTGGAGCAAAGTGCCACCTTTAATCATTCTCCAGAGTGGGCCACCCAGTCTCTCACTCGTTAGGTTCATGAACAAGAGGAAAAAGATCACCAGGTGGGGTCAAAGGTCAAAACACCTGGTCCCCGAAGGCCTTTTCCTTACGAAGGGTTCTATGAATCAAAGCAAGGGTATAACCAACCTCATATTTCAAACAAGGGAAGAAGAATGGAGCCCCCCGTGAGTTTATAAGGGAAGCGGGGCAAGCTGCTGCTATCGGAAGCAGACCACATTTGCAAGGAGAATCTAAGTGGTATGCATGCATCACGGATGGAGCGAAGCTGAGGTCAGCGCTTATGGGGTGAACTGTGGACCTGACTGTACAGTGAGCCCTTGGGTCTTCTACCTGTTTATGAGCCGTGGCTACTGGGAAAAATCAGTCCGTGGTCAGGATGGAAAGCAAACCTCTTGTCTAAGTAAATCGCACCATGAACAGAGTCTGGAGACAGAAGCTGTGCCCCCGGGGACAGAATTCTTTTGGTCTAGGTCAATGCTAGCTCTGTTCCTGAAGCAACAGTGTTCTCATCTTCCAATCTTCTCTCCCCACCCCTTTCTCTCTTCTCTCTCTGTTTCTCTCTCTGTTTCTCTCTCTGTTTCTCTCTCTGTCTCTCTCTCTCTCTCTCTCTCTCTCTCTCTCTCTCTCTCTCTCTGTGTGTGTGTGTGTGTGTGTGTGTGTGTGTGTGTGTGTGTGAGTGTGTGTGTGTGTATGAGAGAGAGACAGAGACAGAGACAGAGAGACAGAGAGACTCATTGTGTACGCCTGCCTGGCTTGGCACTATGTAGACCAGGCTGGCCTCAAACACAAAGATTACCCCGCCTCTGCGTCTCAGTTGCTGGGATTAAAGTTGTGCACCACCGTTTCCAGCCATCAAAAGGTCTTTCTTCCAAAAAACATAGTCAGTGGTTCATAATTTGTCTGTACCCAGAAAAGGCAAACTATGATTCAAAAGCCACACTGACCGCACGCACTGCCCATCCTTGTTAATAAACTGGGGCCGGGCGTGGTGGCACACTTCTTTAATCCCTGCACTTGGGAGGCGGAGGCAGGCGGATTTCTGAGTTCAAGGCCAGCCTGGTCTACAAAGTGAGTTCCAGGACAGCCAAGACTACACAGAGAAACCCAGTATTAAAAAACCAAAAATAAATAAATAAATAAATAAATAAATAAATAATAAACTCGACTGGAAACCATCCATATTCCTTTGTTTACATGAGGCTGCATTTCCTGCTACAACAGCAGAGTTGAGTAATCAAAAACACAGCTCCCATGGTCTGTAGAGCATTAAATACTCATTATTCACACCTACTGACTCCAGCCCTGTATTTTCTACGGCAAAATTTTAAATAATTGTGATAATGGTCAATGCACTATTAAACATATTACATGAATTGTGTCATTAAATCTCTACATCGGCTATGGCAGAGGTATTTTTGTTCACCCCACTCTACAAGTGAAGTACCTGGGGTTTATGTCACTAAGTTTCAAGGACTCGGATGTGCTGGAAACAGGGTTCAAAGGGTATTGCACAGATTCCAGCGTGTGTCCTCCCAACCAGGAAACAATCTTCATGCTAAACTAATAACAATAAATAATACCTTCCCCTTTCTGAGCATTGATTTTATACCAACCTTTCCATATGTTGTTTCTAATGTTCATCTCTAGCTAGGATAGCCTTTGCAAAGATCAGGGGACAGGAAGTTAAACTAGTTAAGCAACTTATCAAAAAGTAGGCAGCTCAGAGCACAAGTTGCTGCATCCAAACTTAAAACATCAAATCTTTTCCTTATATAAGCCTCCTCACCAGAGAGAGATCATATCTAAGAAATAATACAGGGGCTGGAGAGACAGCACAGCACTTAGAGCATGTGCTGCTCTTACAGAGGACCTGAGTTTGATTCCTAGCAACCACATCTAGTAGCTCATAACTGCCTGTAATGCCAGCATCCGGGAGATCTGACAGCAAGGTACTCAGGCATACGCAAACCCTACAGGGACCCCTGCATGTACACATAAATAAAATCATACCCTACATGGGTTCATGCATGGACCTGTCATACTGTACACAAGATCTATGCATGTACACATAAGTAAATAAAAACATACCTTCACAGACCCATGCATGTACACATAAGTAAAAGCCACAAAAAATACATTTTGAAAAAGAAATAATACAGTATGAAAACTTTTCATGACCTAATGCTTAATTCTCTATCCTGTTGAGAAAGACTATGGTAGTTTAGGCTATAGCTTAGTGATTGAGGCCCTGGCTTCCACCCACAGAACTATAATTTTACATACACTTACACACACACACACACACACACACACACACATACACAGTTTAAGAACTCATGAAACTCCAAAATATGTAGACCTTAATCCCCAGTACAGTAATATCAAGGAATGGGGGCCCATCAGGTCATGGGAATTCTGTCTTCATGTGTGGATTAGTGCCTTATAACAGAGCTGGGTAAATAACAAGGCCTGTATCAGCCCTTCCTGCATAGGATACAGCAACAAGCCCACCACCACCACCCATCTTTCAGGCAAAGAACAGCCCTCATTGGACAGTGATTCTCCTGACACCTTATGCTAAGTTTCCAGCTGCCAGGGCTGTGAGAAAATAAATTTCTGATCTTTATACAGTTACTCAGACCCAAGGTATTTTGCTATGGCATAGCTGGTCCTGGCTAAGAAAGTCACCACACTGTCTCTGAGACCACACTTAGTTCTGAGCTATCTATGTGGCACATGGCAGGTAATTTAAATCTCTTTAGCTCCATTTTCTGTTGCCTCCCCCAGCCTTGAAGCAGGCTGATTCAGACCTTGTTGCTCACTGTGCCCAATACGATCTTCTTGTTCTTCCCTTCTCATGGATAAGACAGTGTTCCCTCAGTCTTGTCACGCCATGTTCAGGCCCCACATTGGGCGCCATCTGAGTGTGACCACCCACAGCCACACTCGAACCAGGTACTCTTGAAAGGTGGGCTGGGGATGAAAGAGATTAGACAGTGAACAAGGAAGGAAGGCTAAGACAACATAGCTGATCAAAGCCCCCTAGTTTACTAAGATTCTGAGCTTATATAGAGGGAGGAGGCCCATCCCCCACCACTCCGTTCTTGATGCCCTTTGCCAGCTGAAGGTGATCTGCAGGAAGGGTCTCAGCAGGTAGCCATATTGTTTTGGAGGAAAGCAGTGGCAGGTGTAGACAATAGAACCTGCCTTGTAAGTCGGAAGGTTCTACCCTAGGTGGTCCTGTGCTTAGTGGCAACAAGGTCTGAATCAGCCTGCTTCAAGGCTGGGGGAGGCAACAATTTTCCTTGTTTGAAAAAGTAAGGAGTCTAGGTGAGTGTCTTAGTTAGGGTTTTACTGCTGTGAGGAGATGCCATGACCAAGGCAACTCTTATAAGAACAACATTTAATTGGGGCTGGCTTACAGGTTCAGAGGTTCAGTCCATTATCATCAAGATGGGAGCATGGTAGCATCCAAGTAGGCATGGTGAAGGAGAAGCTGAGAGTGGAAGACTTGCTTCCAGGCAGCTAGGATGAGGATCTTAGAGCCCATGCCCACAGTGACAAACATACTCCAAGAGGGCCACACCTTCTAATCATGCCACTCATATACATCTAATCATGCCAAGCATATACAAACTATCACAGTGGGCTGGCTTCTCAGATCCAAACATTGTAAACTCTATCTGCTCCCTCACAGAGTCGCATTCACTCTGAGTGTGCCTGGTCATAACCATTATAAACTCTGAAAAATGAGTCAAGCCCTAATCAAAATAACTTGCCTTGGGGCTACACAGATGGTGGTTCAGCAGTTAGGAGTGTTTGCTCTCTCTCTCTGTGTGTGTGTGTGTGTGTGTGTGTGTGTGTGTGTGTGTGTGTGCGCGCGCACGCGCGCTCGCGCGTTTAAAAGTAAAATACTTTAAAAGGTTTAAGCTGGGGCTTACTGTGGTTTACATCATGAGTTTTAAACCAGCCAGAGCTATATGATAAGACCCTGTCTCAAAGAACAGGCTTCACCAGGGAAGGGGGACAGAGTAGAAGAAGGGATGTACCACTTTGTAAACTAAAAATTTTAATATAATAAAATCATTTATAAAAAGGGAGGCGTTTGAACATAAGTTCCCTGCCTAAGTGCACAACACTTTCCCAGAGGACATGGGCCAATACCTTGAACATCTCAGATGAGGTGTAGGATACCACTGCACAAGTATTGGTCAAGAAGGCCCCAGAGGACCCCAGAACCACATGGTGGGTGGCTGTGAATGCAGAGACTCACAACTTGTCAAAATGCTGGGAATAAATAATAGGAGTGTTTAGGTCAAGGCTCAGGGGACATCAGGGAAGACGAGCTAGAAAGAAAGTATGAACCTGAAGATGGGGAGGTAGGCTACGAGTACTCTCTCCTGGACATCCGTACCTGTTGTACTCACCACCTCATTACAACTGTGGCTATGGGACAAGGACAGATCAAGTCAGTAAGACCAGCTAAGAGGCCAGTGGGCAGTAAGAAGGAGAAGGATATAAAAAACAAAAGGAGGAGACATCTTAAGAGGTGTTCAGAGGGAGTTGGGGTGCGTATGATCAAGATATAATGTGTACATATATAAAATTGCCAAAGAATAAATACAAGACATTATTAAGATGAAAATAAACTTGAGAAAGCCTAAAATGTTTAGAGAATAATAAAGTAATAAATAAATAAAAACAAGCGCCAAGTGTGGTTGTGGTGCTTGCCTGTGAGTCCAGTGCTGGGGAGCCAGAGACCAGCAGATCCCTGGTCTCCACACCAGCCAGCCCGGCCTGTGTGGTAAGGCCCAAGCATGAGAGACTCTGTCGCAAAAGCAAGGAGGAAGGAAGGCTTCCAAGGAGCCACAGTCAAGGTTGCCTTCTAGAATACTGACTTCACGGAAATAGATTTGAATAGTGGTCACCACCGACTAGGTAAGGGGAGGGAGAGAAGGTAACTAGGTGTCTGTCAGCACCAACATGTAATCTGGCGGTAAGAATTAGTTATAGTGATGTTGGTGCACTGGGGCATCTACTTTATGACAACACGATATATTTTATAAAGAACCAGGAGATTTGAATGTTGTCAACCCACACACACAAAAATGTAATGTCTAAGGCTATAGAAATAGCAAGCATTAGCCAGTGTGGGTAATGGCACTTGCTGGACAAGCCAGGTGACCTGAATTCAAACCCTGGAATACACATAAAGGTAGAAAGAACTGACTCCGCACAGGAGTCTTCTGATGTGCACACACTCATACGCACACTCACACACACCATATAATCACATATACACACACATACACTCACACATACATACAAACCTACAACATACACACATATATACACACATTCATACACACACATATACCATACCCACAGACCACACATTCATATATACATAAACACATATACAATATACACATATATACACACATACACATGCACACACATTCACCACACACACACACATACACCACACATACTACACATACACATATACCATACACGCACACCACACATTCATACATACCACACACACATACAACACACACACACACACACACTATAGTAAGACAGTAGAGAAGTTGGGGACATGTCTTGGTGTAACAGTGCTCTTAATATGGGTGGAGTGAGAAAAGAAGTGCCTATCTAGATGGCTCAAGGCTGGTGGTTCCTGGAACAGGCTGTGGGAAGGATTTCCCAAAACTGTCTGGTTGTGAGAGTGCTTGCCTTGCATGCTCGAGGCCCTGGGTTCGATTCCCCAGCACACACCAACAGGCCCAGTGTTGCATAACTGTAATCTCAACACTCAGAAGATAAAGACCAGCAGATCAGAAGAGCAAGGTCATCCTTGGCTACTGAGCAATTGGCAGGCCAGCCTGAGCTATGTAAAACTCTGCCTCAAAATAGACTTTTTAAATGTTTTTAAAATGATGGCTCTTTTCTGCCTTTGCTTTAGCAGATAGGCAGAACTGATGTAAGGAAACACTTGTGCTGGGTTTACATTTTTAAGTGGCATGGTTTTAATAAAGGAAGGAGAAAGAAGTAAAAGGCCATCTTGCCAGTAATCCCTCTAAGCCTTTTTAATTGCAAAATTCTTTTTTACAGTGTCGTTGACCTAGCCTTAACCAAGTTCACGCTGCAAATGTGCTGAAGTGGGTACCAGCTCCGACAACTAAGGCTGAGAAATGTTTTAAGCATCACGACTCTACATTTTTCTCCTGTCTGTGAGGTGCAGGGATTCATCCTGTCTCAATCATGCCTGCCCTTTGTTTATGCATGAATAAGACATCTCAGACACGGAGGACACAGACACCAGCCCTTCCAGGAAAAATAAGAACCAGCCCTCAAATCAGGGTGAGCGTACTGACTGTTCCCAGTGCCAACTAATTTCTCAATGTGAATAAAGACACATGGGCTTGCCGGCTTCCTCCAAGTCGCTCGCTGGCCCTTAACCTTTAGCAAGACAAAAATGTCACATAAAATGGAGCCTAAAATTAAGGACACATTTTGCTTTTCAATGGATCAGACCATGTGAGAATGAGGTCGGCGTCCTACCTCCCCCAGATAAGAGCTGTCATTGTGTAAGAGCATTCAACAGTGTCACTGTCATTAGGCCACAGAGAATGTCTGATGACTTAGAAACTCAGAACATGGATCCAGAATCAACCTACAAAAAAAGTCATTCAGCCTTGTCCCTAAATTCCTGATAGGGCTCTGGGTAAAATCATCTATTCCTGGGTCACAGAAATCATGTCACTGGACTTTGCTCCCTCGTTAACCGATAGCCATTTCTTAGGCTCCTAATGTCAGCACGGTACTATTCTTTGTGTTCGGGATGTTCTAAGCACACTGGACAAGTCCGGGGCTTAACAGACTCTACATTGTGGTGGAGACAAGCTTGGTAAACAAAGGAGGAAAATGAACAGAAGTTTGTTCTGCTTTGATGGTGAAGCAGGCCTGTACTCCAAAGGGGCTTTAGTACTTCAGTCATCAGGAGGGGTCCAGGGGCCGGGGTTTGCCTAGCAAGGGCATGGCCCTGGGGTCAATCCTCAGCACTGAAGAAAAAAAGATTTCCCCTAGGTTCTCCCAGCATCCTTCAGTCTCTACCTGGCACACCTACCTGAACTTTCCAGCCCAGGGAGGGGCTCAGTTGCACTTCCCCCAGAGGCTCCTTCCTATATGATCAGACATCCTCTCTCTCTCTCCCCTCCTCCTCCTCCTCCTCCTCCTCCTTCTCCTCCTCCTCCTTCTCCTCCTCCTCCTCCTCCTTCTCCTCCTCATCTTTCTCTTCCTCCTCCTCCTCCTTCTCCCTCTCCTCCTTCTCTTCTCCCCATGATCCCCCGGGCATCAATCATTGAGGCCAGTGAACTCACACAAGAGCAGCTTCCCAATAATCCTGCCTTTAATATAATATAATCTGGTTTGAAGTGGCTCATTTCACCAGCAAAGATAATCTATCAGAAACATGAGCTTTTTTACTTGATTTCCTGTAACAATCGGGCTACAGGAGACATTCCAAGCATAGGAAATACCTACTACAGAGCCCAAAAATAAGAAGGGGAGAGAAGACGTTTTCTTTCTTTCTTTTTAAATGTTTATTTTCTTTTTGATTCTATATAAACATCAACATCTATCACTGTAGAGATGTGTTCACATGAGTTCCCCAAAGAGGCCAAAAGAGGCCATCAGACCAGCTGGAGCTAAGGTTACAGGATGTTATAAGTCACCTAACATGGGTGTTCGAAGCCAACCTCGGGTGTCTTGGAAGAGCAAGAAGCTCATTTAGCCACTAAGCCAACTACCTCTCTAAACCCTCTGTTTTGTTTTGTTTTTTTAATGACCCAGTGAGTTTAATTAGGGTTGCTAGTATGCACATGGGTGTCGGGTTATTTACTGGAGCATAGAGAGCTTACCAGTGGCTACACCACTAAAGAAAATCAATTTTTCTTCCCCCAACAGACATTAGCTGCCTCAGGCAGGAGGGCTTGGGGGTTGAGATTCTGTTTTTATTATCATATATTAATTCTAATGATGGGTTCCATTATGACATTTTCATGCGTGTCCATAACACAGTTCAGTCATATTCACTCCCATTAACACTCTGCTGACCGACCGCCTTCCTTTCTCTTCCCAACCTATCCCTCTTACACTTCCTGTTATTTCTTTTCACTTAAATTTTTAAAGAAACAGATGGAAAGAAGAGAGGAAGAAAACGAGAGGTCAGGAAGGCAGGCAGAGAGCACATCTCAGAGGGGCCTGAAGACGGCTGAGGTCTCTGCTTAGACATACTTAATACAGGATTTACAGGGAGGCTTTTCAAATGGGAGCCTTGCGGTCTGATGGGCTTTTAGTCAGGGTCTCTGGCTGCCACCAGGATGTGGATTTGCAGGAAGGTGAAACAGAAACAGGGAGGCCACTCAGGAGGTAATTGCGGTGGTCCGGGGGGAAGATGGTGGAATCCTCCAGGGTCGATCGCCGGTAGAGATGAGGTATGCTCAGAGAAATGTTTCAGAGACTGGGTGACAGGATTCACTGATGAATTTGCTATGGGGATAAGGGAGGTAGGAGCGGATCCCAGGTTGTTGGCTGTCTCTGGGCACACTGGAACAGCTTACTTGGCATCTGAGATGCTGCTGCTTCAGCCAAATGGAGCCCAGCGCATGGCCAACTGCGCTGTGAATTTGAACTAAGCCCGAGGAAAGTAGGATGTTATGTTAACTAGCATCAGAGAAGTATTTCCCACACCCACACCCTCTCCTTCAGAGCAACTGTGTCCCTGTGAGCCCAACTTCACAGAGTACTCTTAATCTAAAGAAGGGTACGCCTACTCTGCGTTTCTGCAGCTGGTGAACCCGTGAACTAGAAAGTGGGCTGAGGGCCTTGCACTTGGTTAAAGAAAAGAAACAACAAGCACCAGGATGATCAGCCACGGCAATCCAGAGGACTGTCTAAGGCATATAATGAGAAAATCCAGACAACTGAGTGGACTTTTCAGCTAGAGACTAAGAGGCCAAATTTAATCATCTACCTAAACTTGTCATCCAAAGGGATTGGCCCCTAATTCTCCTTGCAAAAGCAAAGAACCTGACAACGACTATTCAGCCAAGCAGGTGCCTCGAGGCAGTTAACCAGCTGGCTGAAATCTTCACCAAAGCGAAAGATAGTAACATGATTGATTATTTTCTCATTGAATGAGAAAAAAAAAATCTTCCCCCAGCCTATCGGCACGCAGAACTGCTAACAGATTATCACTGACCTAAATGATACTTAGAGAAGATGACAAAGGTACCCAAACCCCAGGTACGGGCTGCTTGGGAATCCATCCACCAATTCAGTTCCACTTAAATGCATTGATTTCTAACAAGGTTCCATTCGTTTTCGAGTTGCTAAGCACTGGCTTTCATCTTTAGACTTTGAATAGACAGCCTCTCAGTCAATCATTTTAATGCCTCTGCTTCAGAGTTGCAATCGGTCTGCCCCAGGGAAGGCCTCTCTTCCAAAAATCTTGAAGCAAAGAATTGTGACTGGCTCACAGATTCCTCCTCTCCAGCCCTATTCCGAAAGATGCGTGCATACATCTCATTTCATCCAAAACACACAATCAAGACTCAGCGTGGCTACGTTTTGTGTTGCCATGCAACACAAAGAGAAAGATGGCCTCCCGGGAACATCGAGCCAGAAGTTCTTTACATGGGAAACCACTAAGTAAGAGCAGGGCCAAACCATACTGTCCCATGAGATGACACTTTGGAAACCCAGTGGGCGTCCTACATCTGTGCTGTGACTCCCAGGACGTTCATCTATGATGGATTCATAAGCCCAGGAAGAACACACAAGTGTGGGCCATGTGATCATCCCAGAGCCAGGTATAAGCCAGCAATCCCAGCACTTGGGATGTGGGAGATGATTAGGAGTTCAGGGTCATTTTCAGTTATGTAGTGTGCTCAAGACCAGACTGGGTTAAAAGAGAGGGCCGGGTGGGGGGTGGGCTCTCCTAATAAGCTGGGAGCAAAGGTTCCTGTTGCACCTGCCTACTTACCATACATATTAGCAATTTCCAACTCCTCACAGGTACCTTGTAAAGAAAGAGCCACAATAATAAGACAGCAGACACAGGAGTAGAAGGCAAGAGAGATAAATGAAAATCCTCCCTAAGTGTCAGAATAGCTCCTTCTCAAACCCAGTAATCGAGTGCTGTCCCCTCTTCCTGTCGTTTACAGGAATGTCACGTTTCCTTCTCTGTTACCACTAGTGCTATGGTTGGTGCCATTTGCTGTAAGCAAGCTGTACTTGAGCTTAAGAAGGCCCTTGTATCAAGTTGTCACGGGGGGCAAAGAGACTCAATTCACCACCCATTACTCTCAAAAAAAAACTTCTTCCTTCCACACACCTTAAGGGAGAAGAGTCACCTTGTCACAGCGTGAAACTCTTCCCCTCTTCAGCTGAAGGTTAATTTACCTCTAAAAACCCGAACACCATGGGGCTAGAGGGACGATTCGGCAGTTAAGGACACTGGCTGCTCTTGCAGAGGACCTGAGTTCTGTTCCTAACACCTGCATGGTAGCTCACAACCACTCTGTAACCCCAGTCCCAGAGGCTCCAATGCCCTCTTCTGGCCTCCACAGACAGCAGGCACACATATGGTGCATATACACATATGCAGGCAAAACAAAATCCAGTCACATAAAATAAAAATAAACAAATCTCAAAGGCAAAACGAACAAAAGAAAAAAACCCTGCACGTTAGACTTGACAAACATTTTTCCTGAGCTAAGGCTGCATCTCAGTGGTAGCACTCTTTCCAGGCGTGCGTGAAGCCTTGAATTCTTCCCATACTGCTGGCAGCAAAAGAGAAAAGAAAACCTTAATCATTCAAACAAGCAGAACATCAGAGCTTAAAATGACTCCCAAAATCTCTGGGAAAAGCTGAGATTCTAACGATAGCATTAATCTTGAAGGTGTGAGAGAAGTTACGTGAAGGTACAGGTAGGTTCGAAACACCATCCCAGCTTAGAGATGTGAGCCTCAAGACTCAAGACAGGGATTCAAGGATGTATGGGGGCAGGGCAGAGAAGGGCCTGAAATCCAGGTGACAGAGAGCTTGCCTGGCCACTCTAGCAACACTCTGTCAGCGATGAAATCACAAGAGTCTCAAGGTTCCTCTGACTCTATCTGCATTCTATGCTCCCAGGCAAAAACCCAAATACATCTTGTGAGGAAATGTAATACCAGAAAAGAGAAGAGAAATCCAATATTCACAAGACCCAAGGGAACCTTAGCTCAGTCGAGAGGCTCCATACATAGGAAAATGTGGGAGGAAAGCACATTCTACAGGCTACACAACCCTGGGATGGAAGAACTCAAATGTGGCTCTGTTTACAGAAAAGGGGGTTACACAAGAGCCCTTTGGTGGTTTTGTTCCTCAGTGGTGGTATCCTTCATACTCTGTCATTTTTTATAAGGAAGAGAAGGAGGGAAGGAGGAAGGAAAGAAAAGTAGGTCAAAAGACTCATAAAGTTAAGAAATTGATAAACAATGGGGTCGATAACTCATTGGCTAAAGCAGGAGACCCAGAGACCATGTAAATGGCATCCCGCCTGTGATGCCAAAATGGTGAGTTCCAGCCACAGTGAGAACCCCTGCCTCCATATATAACATGGCGAGCAAGCAGAGAGGACTCCCTATATATGTGTGTGTGTGTGTGTGTGTGTGTGTGTGTGTGTGTGTGTGTGTGTGTGTGTGCCCACAGGCATGAAAAGTCATAGTTATACATACCCCACACATATACACATGATAAGAAAGAGAGGGGGGAGAGGGAGAGGAAAGAAGGAGTGGAGACGGAGGGAGCTGAGGGAGGTAAAGAAGGAAGAAGAGAGAAGACAGTGACAGAGCACATTTCCTCAACTGTCTAACGAGGCTGCGGTGGTCACTGCTGCTCTCTGAGCTTCTCAAACCAGCTACGGGCACAAGAAGACAAAGACAACGACCTGTGAACATGTCTGGGGCCCAAGAGCAAAGCCAGACGAGATCTGAAGGCCAAGTTCCTTCAGTCCAAGCTCAGTAGACTGAGGTTGTTCTACAATGACACTGGGACATAAGTGCTACGCAAGTACCCAACAGGCAACCCGGGTAGCTGTGGGTCGTGACTAAAGATCTGTGACCCTCTGACCAGCGTGACCCCCCCCCTTGAGGAGTTCCTTAGTAAAGGGCTTATCAAACTGATCAGCAAAGCTCAATTAATTTACATCAGAAATACAAAAAATAAAAAATAAAAAAATGGGGATGCCCCAGCTGTAAGTATGGGAGCCTAGAAACTTGCGACACATTTGCAAATGTCAAACTCCTAACAGAGAAAGAGAGGACTGGGAAGAGGAGGGGGGTTGATGTGGTGCCAAAGCACAGCATCCAAGAGGACCCAGCAGAAAGAACCAAACGGTCTTAACTCGGGGAGGAGATGCGTTAGCTACTTTCACCATTGCTGCAACCAAATATCTCACAAGAAGCAACTTCATATGGAAAAAATTTATTTTGGCCATGGCAGGAGGGCAGAGCTCACTGTGGCTGGGAAGACTCTCGATGGCCAGAGTGGCTCTCAGCTGTGGCCCGGAATGAGGCTGCTTGCTCATATCTGAGCAGATGAGGAAGCAGAGGACAGGGAATCTTTGCTCATCCGACCTTCATTTGCCCTTGGTATTCAGTGCAGAACTTCTGCCTAGGGGATGATGACACCCACTCCCCCCCTGCCCACTTCGGCCCCTCTCACTCCAGCCCCGCTCACTCCGGCCTATTTATTTATTATATGTAAGTACACTGTAGCTATCTTCAGTCATCCCAGAAGACGGCATCAGATCTCATTACAGGTGGTTGTGAGCCACCATGTGGTTGCTGGGATTTGAACTCAAGACCTCTGGAACCATGACCTCAGTGCTCTTAACCACTGAGCCACCGCTCCAGCCCCTGACACCCACTTTTTAGGGTGGTTCTTCCCTCTTACTCTTCTCTGGAAACATTCTCGGGGACATGCTCAGAGGTGTGTCTTGGGTGATTCTACAGCCACTCACACTGGCAATGAACGGCAAGTGGTGAGAAGAGGGCTGAAGTCGCTATCACCGTCAGCAGCGTCTGGGCAGCTTTCCCACAGTCCCACTCTTCTCCCCCCCCCCCAGAGATCTGGACACCAGTGGACAGCTGAGAATGCAGAGAGCTGTGAAGACGTGGAAAGTGGAAAAGTCTAGATGCAGAAGAGTCCCTTCCTTTCTGTCAACAGGACCATCGGGATGGATGCTCTATTTGCATGTCACTAAAACAACAATAGGAGACACGGGAAATGTGGGTGTTGGACTGTTCTAAAGAATGTGCACTCCTAAACTGTTCATACTGGGATACTGGGAGTTCTTAGGCAATGCTTCTCTTGTTAACTCGACTTATAAAGCCCTGAACCAGCACCCTGGTGGGAACTACACAGCACAGGACAAGAAGTGAGTGTAAGGACTCTGCTTTGCTTTTTCCCTGCCTAATATTCAAAGCAGGAAAATTCTGCTATATGCAAACACCCATAAGTTTTAAGAAAAATCCCCACGGGCTCAATGGAGAAGTTTTCACTGAGAGAGGACAGGGTGGCAAGGAGATACCAGGACTCCATATACATGGAGCTTGCTGGCTCCAGCAGCAAGCTATGATTGCCTCATCACCTCTTGTCACCAACAGTGGTTTGTCACCCACAATGCCGACCATAAGAGGTAATGGCCTGTTCCCTTGAGTTGACCCAGTGGGATCTCCACACCTTTCCCCCAGCCACCCTCTGTGCCCCACCCCCATCCAGCACCACCAGACGCTCCAAGGCCTCCAGAGGAGCTGGAATGGCAGGCCTGTACCACCAGATCACGCTAAAACATTCCTGTTTTGAAAGTTGACTCCTTACGCCCCCTCTTTCTCGTTCTGCTGTGTGTGGTATACAATGTGTGTTTACATTGTGTAGTGTGGGTCATGCGGGGTATTGTGTGTTGTATGTGTAGTGTATGGTATGCAGTATCTTTTTATGTGAGTATAGGACACAGTATGTAGTATGTAGTATGGTGTATGGTATGTGCGTTGTGTGTTTTTGGTGTGTGGCGTGTTTTATGTGTGGTGGTACACATCTTAGCTTTGTCTTTCATTGCTCCATGTATGTTCTTTTGTGATGTGAAGTCTGTTCTGAAAGAAACCAGCTGCTTGACCCTTCACAATTCATCAGCTCTCGCCTCCATCAACTTAGGACAAGCCACTTCCGTGTCTAACCACCTGACGACACCTTTCCCTATCCCTTGGCACATAGACACATACACACACAGTACAGCACAAACCACATGCAACATACCATAAACACACGATGTGTGCCATACATCACACTCTAATTCATAACGCATACCCAACACACACAGCACCAGAAACCAGATGTACGTCACAAACACATGAGATAATGAACAACATATACCACAAATGCACACCAATTATCATACCACACATCGCCCTAAACACACTGCAAGCCATAAGTATATGACACCCTTCGCACTATATAGGTATGTATACACAAACACACCTCATTCACAACACACACACACACACACAGTTTCTTATCACTCTCATTTGCATTTATTTACTCTCCATCCTCTTACTCCCTTAGGGATTAAATGCTGACCAGATTTCCCCTTGGGCATCAGGAAACAGCAGCATTCTTTTTCACAGTTGCCTGGTCTCTCATTATTTGCCCTCACACAGCTTGAGTTGGGGCAGCCCCTCAGCAGGCCGGCTGCTTTCTGCACAGAATCACAGATCCCCATTTACCACCAACCACTGGATCTGATGGTGTTTGGAATGAGCTGCTCCATCTACAGACTTACTGACAATCCTCAAGTCTATGTCTCCATCCTCTAGCAGTGTCTCCAGAAGGGATTCGGGGGCTGTAGAAGGGCCTTACGCATTCTGTGTGGAACCACAATAAGGCTTCATTATCGGGTCAGCTGAAGGGAGGAAGATGTGGATGAGCCTCCCGGATGCACAGAACTTTGCAGAGGACACTTCCCCCATTTGGAACTCACTCCCTGACACTTGCTGCTCCCTGAGGGATGGGGAACAGAAGAGACCCTTCAGGCCTCATTGTCTAACAAGTGACCAAAACCCAATGCTCTGTGATGTCAGACCCCCTCTCATGGAGTCACCGAGAACCAGTCCCAGACCGGAGACCTACTCCTTCAGTCTCTTCTACTTAGTTTCCATTTCAAGACAAGACCTCTCTAAGGTGCCTGGACCTGGACTTGCAGTATTTCCATCGACATTTAAAAAAAAAAGAGGGTGGATTGTGGTGAGGGGTTCAGGTAAGAATATATACAGAGCTATCTTTGTTTTTGCAGTGTGTGTGTGTGGGTGGGTGGGTGTGGGTGTGTGGGTGTGTGTGTGTGTGTGGGTGTGTGTACAGCACATTCGCATGCCATGTCCCACACATAGACATGTTCAAGAAACAGTTCTCTCTTTCCACCATGTAGGTTCCAGGGATTGAACTCGGATTGTCAGACTCAGTCGGTGGCCATCTTGCTAGCCCCAGAACTATCTTTGGAAAAGCTGTTAGGGCCCAGGTCGGAGTCTGTACTGCAACTGCATGCTCACACTCTGACCCGAGTGGGCAGTTAGCACAGAAAGGGAGGGCAGCGAGCCGCCTAATGGGTCAGTGGTAGAGTGCCCTGCTAGGATGAGGAAGACCCTGGGTTCAATCCCAAGTGCAAGGGAGGGAAGAGAAGGAAAGAAGGACAGGGAGGGAGTTAGTGACCACGAGAAAGCTCCAGAGGTAGCGTTGTTTAGGCTGGGAAGAGAAGTAGAGGCCAACCATCACCCCTACTGGGAACCAAAAGTTCCTCCCTCAGCCTTGACTTGACGTCTCTCTTCACCAAGTGGGGTACAGCCTGGAGAGGCAGAAGCATCCCCCACAGACCTGAATCCATGTTAGCTCCTTTAGAAGAAACAGACACTTGTTCCCTGGGCTGAAGCGGGGGGGGGGGGATGAGATGAGGGGGTGGTGCAGGTAGAGAGACATATCCTGGACCAGATGAATCACCTGCTTCCTGTAAATTCTATTTCTGGAAATGAAGAGGAAACACTGCTCTTGCCTGATCGAGAGTGGCTGCTCAGTGTACCTCAGGCTCTAAACAGGAAGGCATGCCCAGGACGTACTGACATCCCTTTTGTAAATGAACTAAATATGGAATCACTACTTAATATTATGGAAACTGGTAAAACACCATCAAAGCCTGGCAAGCAAGAATATTAGCAAAGTAAATGCTTCCTCCTTGAGATAACACAGTAATAAAAACCAGGGACTAGGAAATGGGCTGAAAGCCAGGGTGGGAGCGCACACCTTTAGTCCCAGCACTTGAGAGGCAGAGGCAGACGGAGCTCTGAGTTCAAGGTCAGCCTGGTCTATAAAGTGAGTTTCAGGACAGGCAGGGCTATACAGAGAAACCCTGTCTCAAAAAAGAAGAAGAAGAAGAAGAAGAAGAAGAAGAAGAAGAAGAAGAAGAAGAAGAAGAAGAAGAAGAAGAGGAGGAGGAGGAGGAGGANGAGGAGGAGGAGGAGGAGGAGGAAGAGGAAGAGGAAGAGGAAGAGGAAGAGGAGGGAGAATAGGAATAGGAGGATGAAGAAGAAGAATAGGAAGAAGAGGAGGAGGAAGGGGAAGAAGAAGAGGAAGAAGGAGGAGGAGGAGAAGGGGAAAGAAGAAATGGGCTGAGAAGGAAGGAGCACTTGCTGCCCTCAGACAACATTAGTGTTTGGTTCCCAGCACTTACCTGACAGTTCACAGACACTCTAGTTCCAGGCATCTCATGGCCTCTTCTGACCTCCTCCAGTACATACACGGAGACAAAATGCTCACTGTTAAGAGCGGTGACCACCCAGAGTCAGTAAAGTCCTGTGTAAATGGGCACAACCACGTCAAGGACTTCACAGTCTTGGGCTCAGAAGGACGACAAAGCCTTCCACGAGGGACCAAGTGCTCATACTGACGGTGTGTGCATACAACGTCCAGCATGGCTCTCTCCCTCTGGAAAGTTACGGCCTAGACTGTTCTCCTCAGAGACCACGCCTACCCAGGCTAGCTAAACCTGTCTCCTTGATCCAGTTGTATACCATAGGTCTTGCCTCCATGTTCATCTGTACAGAGAAACCTGCTTCTTGTTCTTCTGTATGCAGCAACCCCACCTCTCTATTCAGTTCTACATAATAAACATGTTAAGCTTCTAGGGTGTGGTGAGCTCTCTAACAAAGGTCCCAGTCCACCTGGTCCCAGCTTTCCTTCATTCCCTTGCTGTCCAGGTTCAAGTCCTGGGAGCCAGGCTAGGATACAGCAACTCATACACATAAGACAAAAGCAAAAATTAAAACTTATTAGAAGTAACTTGCCACACGCTGGAGATGTGTCTCGTGGGTAAACTGCCTGCTGGACAAACACAAGGACCTGAGTCCAGATACCTAGAACATACATAAAAAGTATGAGGTGTGATGCACGTGCCCAGGATCCTGGTGCTAGGATATAGATAGGCAGAAGGACCAGCTGATGAGCTCCAGGTTCAGTGAGAAAACAGGTCTCAAGAGGTAAGGCGACGAACAACGGAACACCGATGATACTGACCTCCAACCTATTCTCGGGAGCATGTATTCGCGCGCGCGCACACACACACACACACACACAAATGGCTTGCCACATTCTTCTTTGAAAATCTTGTCTTGATTTCTTTGAAAAGCTCACAGTTTGTCCCCATTTGGGGAATGAAGAATGATGCTGGCTATCCTAGTTGTTCAAGTCACAACTATTGGGGGCCTCTCTCTGTACCGGAAGCATCCGCGTGGAACAAGCAGGCTTCAGAAACCCACACCTCCACAATGTGGAAATGAGCATGTTCTCACCGTGCCAGGCCAGCAGCCAGGCGCATGCCACTCACTCGTCAGGCAGGCGCTGACCCCACTCCATCACAGAGGGCGTGCCAAGAGCTGGGCATGGCAGAGTGGAGGTGACACGCAGGACACCTGCCCTCCCGCTTCCGTGCCAAGCAATCAGTGTGAGGATTCAGCTGTGAGCCACCACCGCAGACATGCCAAAGGAGCTGTAACTCAGCCACAAATTAAATGTAGCTATGTTAGCTGCTCTGTTACAGGTTTTTCTACTTTTTTAGTCTCACATTTTGCAAATGATAAGCAAAGAGTTCGCCAATAAGGTGCCAAAAAGCACATCACAATCAGGAAGTTTCAGTGCTTTTGTTGTATGCCACTACTAATAAAAGGATTGATAATGGGAATAAACTGGGAGGTAGAGGAATGAATGGTACCACCCATATGTACAAATACACACACACACACACACACACACACACACACATACACATAGATTCTGCTGATAATGTTTCATATCTTTTTTTTTTCTTTTCTTTCTTTTCCTTTTTTTGGGGTGTGTGTGTGTGTGTGTGTATGTGTGTTACAGTTACAGTCCAGGCTGTCCTCAATCTCAATATGTAGCCAGAAATGGCGTTGATTTCCTAGTCCTCTTGCCTCTGACTCCTGGATGTCTGTATTATAGGCTGGCTCATTTTAGCACTAATTTTAATGTTCATGAGACCTGTTTCTCAGTTAATACCAAAGGGAAGTTAAGAAGCAGAGGCAAAATAAAAATAAATGTATCTCTGTCCCACCAACACATTATTGTCACACTGTCCAACAGGCAAATGTGTTTTAAATGAAAGATATTAGTCACTGGTTTTCCCTTAACATCTCTTCCAAGTGAAGGAGATTTTTTTGGTAAACTTGTCTTTCTAGCCTGCACATTCTGTCTCAGGCAATCAATGAGAAAACATTTTTTTTGACAAGTCAAATGTCCATGATTAAGAAGAGAAACAGCCCTCTCTCTGCAGAATATATGACTTACTCCTTCTCGGACCCTCAAGGTATCAATCTGCATTTCACTGCAGACGCAGCCCTGCGTCTTGGTCAGTGCACACATTAAAGGCTCCATCATCCTCTGCTACTTAAGAGAGAGATTTAGCATTAGCTCATGTTAGATGTAAAGGAACAACCTTCTCCATTGAAAGAGAAATTTTATTTCTCGGGGAGAAAAAAATACAGCATGCAGTCGCTCCGGTGCATTATGAACCTGCTACTGCGTGTGGGATTTATGGTCGAGGTCTCTTCTCTTAGGTAAGGATTCTTCACCTCTAAAGGCAGAATTAAAGATCTCAAAGCCACCAAAAAAAAAAAAAAAAAAAGAAAAGAAAAGAAAAAAAGAAAAGTTTCACGGACCTTTAGTGCCATCTAGTGCTCAAAGTCTGTCATGCCTCGCTTCCTCTAAGAATTTGAAGAGGAAAACTCTGAGAGTAGGCTTGGCAGTAAACAGCGTTGGCCCACACCAGAACTGTTGTGCCTAAAAACAGTGTCCTGGATACATGACATTTCCACACTGGCTCCCATAGAGAGCTGCTACCGGATCTCATGGCTGCCCCCTGCTTAGTCATCTGCTGGAAGCAAGCTGTCTAGAGTGGATGGGGTGTGTGTGTGTGTGTGTGTGTGTGTGTGTGTGTGTGTGTGTGTGTGTGTGTTGCATACACAAGGGGAGCCTGAAAATGTTCCATGCTGAGAGCCTTACACTATTCCAAGTGGCATCAGGAAGGGACATATGCAAAATCACCCCACGTGACTTCTACATTTAGATCCTGGTGTCAAGATCCTGCACTAGAGAGGCCTCCCCCCTCTGTACTCTGGTTATAAACAGAAGCCAGGTGTAGGCTGCAAGAAAGTAAGGTTAACAGGGCTTTCTGAAAGCACCATCGACGGCAGCTTCTGTGGCTGGTGGAATGTGATCTAGATACTGCCATCCCCACAGAGGTAGCCACTAGTCATTGCCACTTGCCAAAAGCAGAGGAACATAGTGGTCAGAGGCTTGAAGACTTAATCTATAATTTCCCTTCCTTTCCTAACAACCTCTTTAAGCTGTCCTTCTAAGAATCAGGTTTGAATGCTAGGTCCCAAACCTATGGCACCGTGGAAAGGCAGTGTAAGTTATAAGGGGTGGGGCCTAGTGGCAGGAAGTTAGGTCACTGGGCACAAGCCCTTGCAGATGCTATTAGAACCCTGTGCTCTCTCCTTCTTGTTTCCAGGCTGCCTCATGGACCTCCTGTATCATGTGATCCCACCGAGGCACAGGTGAGGACACAAACTCAAATCAGCAAGTCAACCCTATTCCTTAGACATCCTTTTGTCTTCTTATCTCAAAGTATCTAAAAGCTGGCTAACTCTTTGTCCCTAAACTTTAAGGGGAAGGTCAGAGGGGAACAGATGGGAAGATGGTACCTCAATCTTTTGTATCTGTGAGGAAGAGAGTTGGTGATGATGGGAAACCATTGTTGGCATTGCAAGGTCCAGAACACCCAGGATACAAAATTCAAGCCACGGGTATCTCAGGGTTGCTCTCAGGATCAGGCCAGCGGCTGAGTGTGGTCGCAAGCACCTCCCCCACTTCCTTCAATGCAAAGACAGTGCCTTCAGCAGTCACGACTCTTTTTCATTCTGTGCCCTATTTTTAAATATCTTTTGGTTATTTTCTGATTATGAGCAGAGAATATTAAAGCAAAGGGTAGGTAGAATGAACATTCACTACTATAACCCCCTATTTCATCTCCTAACAGAATGTATGCCTCCTCATCAGAAGGACCCCTAGTTTCTTTACTCACCCTGTCCTGAAAAGCAGGGTTACTAAAGAACCTGCCTGGCTGGGTTGCTGTCAGGATCAAGAGGGCTGCCATATGTAAAATGCTCCTGAGTGCACTAAATGCTCTTAACAAACGTTTGCTGTGGCTACTAAGACTAGGAGCACGCACGAACAAGGCTGCGGGGGAGCCAGGGATGCTTTGCTCTCCAAAAAGCCTGTGGTTGAGTGAGTACATTTGCTTTCAAAAAAGGCATGTCTCCTTTGTCAGACTTTAACCTCCCTAAGGAAGATATAGTGTTAAGGGAACCGCCTTGTAACTCGCACCAGGGCTGAGCCTATTGCTAATATTTAGCTCAATGGATATAATATCAAACTGCCTTCTAGAATCTTATCTCCATGTCCATAATTAGTGCAGTTCCCGGGCCTCATCAGAGACGTTTCTTTGTGAACTGGACAACAGTTAACAACTGAAGAAGTTCGCAACTCATCAAAGGCACAAATGACACATCTGTCACACACACACACACACATAGAGACAGACAGACAGACAGACAGAGATAGAGAGACAGAGACATAGAGACACAGAGACAGAGCTCAGGGACCAGCACAGAATATGAGACAGAAGATTTTGAGTCAGGGGTCGGGAAGGGGCAAAGCAAAACAGTGTTGTTGTGAACATGACAAGATCTGGTCCGTTGGCCCATCACTGATCTATTGACAGTCGATGGCTTCTGTGAGAGGGTGTGGCTCCTGGAAGATGAGTGACACTCCAGTGGAGAGACCACACCCAGGACCATATGGGCAGCACACGCTGTACTCAATGGGTTGGGGTTTTGTTTTGTTTCTTGTGAGGACAAGAAGTTGGAAATGGGTGAGGAGACGGAGGTGGGTCTGGGAGGAGTTAGAAGGAATGTGGGATAAATATGATCAAAATACACTGTGTGAAACTCTGAAAGAATTAATAAAAATATTATATTAAGAACTCTGTGGGACTCTACAGCTACCAAACCCCACCCACAACTCAGGAGGCAAAGAAAGCTGAATGCATCAGGTACCTGAGGCCGTCCCCTTGAGAAGCACACCAAGAGCCCCCAGGGGCCTTCAGAGGATAAAGCCCTCACTGTGAGCAGTACTGTACAACTCTCTTGGAATTTCTGAAAACCCTTAGGAACCATTATGGATGAATGTCTCATCTTCCAGGGCAGACCCAGAATTTTTAATTTGATGAAGCTAACAGTTCACAGTCCACTCAGGAGGGAGATTGACAGACCACAGGTGGGAAACACTGATTCATTATTCATCTTTCCCAGGAAGACAAGCAGTTTCAGCCCAGCAAGACGAAAATGAGAAGAGGCAGAGAGAACAAGAAAGTAAAATAAAAAAGACAGAGGAGCGAGCAGACGCATGGATGGAGGAGAGGTAAGTTTTGATTGACAGGCCAATAGAGAGAAAGACGACGGGGATAGATGATAGAAAACTTATAGAGAAATAGAAGATATGTAGATGACTTATAGATATGTAGATAGATAGATGACATATAGATAGATGATAGAAAGATAGATAATTTAAATGGACAGATGATAGATAGATGATAGATTATACATAGATTCACATGATATAGATGATAATGATAGATAGATGATAGATTATACATAGATACATATGATATAGATGATAATGATAGATAGATAACAGATTATACATAGATACATGATATAGATGATAGATAGATAGATAGATAGATAGATAGATAGATAGATAGATAGATAGATAGATAGATTATACACAGATACGTGTAATAAATTAGGTAGGTAGATAGATACATAGATAGATAGATAGATAGATAGATAGATAGATAGATAGATAGATAGATAGATAGATAGATAGATAGATAGATGGATAGATTGATAGACAGACAGACAGACAGACAGATCGATTATACATAGATACATGTGGTAAATTAGGTAGGTAGATAGATACATAGGTAGATACATAGATACATAGGTAAATACGTAGATAACACATAGATACATATGATATAGAAGATAATGATAGGTAGACAGACAGCAGTCAGATACACTCACACATGCCTGCATATGCACATTATGCACATTGGTACTCAGATCCATAGCAGACCAGGTCTTCAGAGCACTGAAAGGGAAGAGCCCCAGTAAATCAGCCTTTTGTTCCTCACCTAAGAGACATGTCGGCATCTGAAACTTCAGCCCACATATCCTCCCCTGAAAAGCTCATTGAGAAGTTCAGTTGTGATCCTGTCCTTGCCCCAGAGCTCTTGGGAAACCCTGCCATTACCTTCTACAATTGCTGCACCTGCTCATTCACTCCTGGGAAAATGTCAAGATCTTTTTCCCTTTGTGGAGCAGAGGCTATGAGGAAGGCACTTTGCTTTCACTGAGACTTTTTCAGAAGGGCTTTTTTCCACCCCCTCCTTCCTACAATTCCACAGATTTTATTTTAGACACACTGGAAAGCACAAAGAGGCATTCAGCTCGGCCTGCAGATTGCTAGAAAACCCTTCACGTCCCACGGAAACTAGCGAGGCAGCGTGCACTCATCAGCAGTCTGTATAAATTTGGAAGGAGTGATTTCATAGAATCAGCCCATTTCAGGAGGAGAAGGGATGTTCGTACGTCCTCTTCAGCTCCAAGATGGAAGCCGACGAACTCAGGATCTAATCTCTCACTACCTGGTGCCTCGTTTTTGTTTTGTTTTGTTTTGTTTTGTTTTGTTTTGTTTTGTTTTGTTTTTCTCATCTGTGAAGCAGAAGCAGGATGTGCGGGAGCTAAATGAACAGCAGGTTGGCATTTGGGGGCTATGCTATAAAAGAGACAATGTCGCCACTTTCCAAGGCCATGAGGACCCAGCTGCCATACCTTTAATGGCTTCAAAATGGGTCATGGACCAAAGTGGGTCCAGAGAGCTGGCCTGGGAGCACCCAGGCCACAGAGTGACTGCAGTCCTCACTCTTAGTCACCTGATGACCGCATGCGGCACACACCTGTGGTGGGGGGTGTTTAATACAGATGTTTGGGAAGCGGCATTGCCAAACCATTAAAACACATGAGAGGGAATGATCCTCCGGGTCCGGTGCTGGCTATTCAGCCTTTGATAGCCTCAGTACTGAAGTATTTTCTTTTCTAATGACTCCTCTGTGGAGGCTGCTGTGAACAGAGAACAAGACAGAGGAGAAAATAGAGGGGAAATAACACAAGAAGGGCCTCTGCCTATAGAATCTGAGTTGGAACATCCAGCCCGTTCCACCACGGCTCCACAGAGAGCCATGTCTGCAACAGACAAGAGCATGGACTGAGGGGAAACTTCCGGAACAGCAAGAAGATGCAGAGGGATCAGCTCTTATGAAGAAAGGTGGCCTCAGGCTGGGGATGCAGCTCAGGACTTGACTGTTTGGCTAGCATACGTGTGTCACTGGGTTTGATTCCCAGCACAGCAGAACCTGGATGTGAAGATAAACTATAGTCCCCAGGTGGGTGGGTGCAAAAGGATTATCTACCCAAGGTCATCCTTAGCTACATAGCAAATTTGAGGCCAGCCTGGGTTACATGAGAGCCCTATCTCTGGAAAATAAAAATTAAGAAAGGATAAATGAAAAAAGCAAGCAGGTCTCTCCCAGCCGGCCAGGCTTTTGGGGAGCGAGCCAATGACACGAAGTAACAAAAAGACCTGGCAAACTACAGTCACTGAATGAACCGCTTAGCTAATGAGAAATAGCTTGAAAATAAAAAAGCACAGCCAAGGACCAGGTGAGGAAGAACAAGAGACTCCGGGGACAGGGGAAAAGAGGAAACCTTAAAGAAGCTTTGGGGACCAAGGTAAACATACCAGGTTTCTCCAGGGGACAATGGGGAAGTTTAGTTTTCTAAGGATAGCTACAAGGTCACAGAAGAACAGAGGAGAGTAAGAATGGGGACAGAAAGACAGCTTTATGACTTCGGATCTGGAATGTTCCCCCAAGGACTGTGTGTTAAGGGCTTGGTACTACTGACAGGCAGCAGAACTCTAGAGTCTGTGGGGAATCCTCTGTCACTGGAGGCTAGTCCTGAGAAGAGGCTATGAGATCCCACCCCCTTTCCCCCTTCCCCTCCCCCTTCCCCTCCCCCTCCTTCACCCCTTCCCCTGCCTCGATCTCCTCCCCCTCCCTCTCCCCCTCCCTCTCCTTCCCCTCCCCTCCCTCTCCCTTCCCCTCCCTCTCCCCTCCCCTGCCTCAATCTCCTCCCCTCTCTGCTCTGAAACTGCATAATAAGCAGCCTTCACTACCAAGTGCTTCTCCCACAATGACCCAAAAGCAACAGGGTCAACTGTGGTCTAAAACCCCCTATGTATGAGCCAAAATAGCCTTCTCTGTACACTATGTTATCTCCGGTGTTTTTACAATAATGGAAGCTGAACACAGATGTCTTATACAAGTAGAATATACGCCTCCAGACCCTCTCCAAAAAGGATGAATCAACGTCTAAAATATGACTTGCACTTTGAAAGCTCCAGCACGGAGCTTCACAGTTGAACAATAAATATGACTGACTTTCCTCTGTATTCACTCCCATCTTAGAGGTAAGACGGCCTAGGAGTAGCTCCCCCAGAGGACTGCCCCTAGAACCGTCTCAGGCAAGGGAAGTCCGTGTGATGATTAGTCTTGTCTGTCAACCCAACTGGGTTTGGAAGCACCAAGGAGATAAAACACACCTATAGGTGGATCTTTGAGCCCCGCCCTCCCTCGAGCCCAGATGCTGAAAAGGGAAAGACCCACCCTGAGTGTGAATGGTATCATCCCTTGGGTGGGATTAAAAACGATGAACTACACCCTTTTAAATTATAAGGCAAAATAAATTGCTCTTTTAAGTTGCTTCACGCCAGGCGTTTGGTCACAGCAAAGGGAAAGATAACTAAATACAAAAGAGGACACTTCCAGAATCAAGGACACAGAGTAAAGAAGTCACCTGGCTGCCGTCAGCCTTGAAGGACACAGACACCTCTATGTGGTAGTTTGAGTGTCTCCCACAAGTCTCGGGTGTCTGAATACTTGGTCCCCAGTGCCGGCTGGATGGGGAAGGTTAGGAGGTGTTGGTACATGGTCCCCAGTGCCGGCTGGATGGGGAGGGTTAGGAGGTGTTGGTACGTGGTCCCCAGTGCCGGCTGGATGGGGAGGGTTAGGAGGTGTTGGTACGTGGTCCCCAGTGCCGGCTGGATGGGGAAGGTTAGGAGGTGTTGGTACGTCTCTAAGAGTCAACACTTCCTCTCTCAGCTTCCTGTCTGTGGTTTGAGACATGAGGTCTCCGCCTCCACCTCCAGCGGCCTCCTGCCTGCTGTCCTTACCATCATGGATTCTAACCCTTTAGAACCCTAAACCCCAAACAAACACTTCCTTCTATAAGTTGTCTGGCCTTGACATTTTATCACAGCAATAGAAAAGTATCGACTATGCAATGTAGGAAAAAAAAAAAAAAAAGGATGGTCAAGTACCCTGCCCAGGCTGGCCAGTGACCACGCTGGAGTTTTGAATGTGAACCAAATGGCAAAGAAAAACAGGCTGCCCTTGTATTCGTGCATATACTCGGAGGGACTTTGGGTTGGATGTACAAAAGAGAGAAACAAACACACAACCTCCATGCGCAATTGTGTGAACCAGTCCCTATGAGGAATTTCAGGGAACTGGAGGGATATCCAGAAAGGTTAAGAGGTGGGTACCGCTGAAAGCTTCGTTGAGTTTATCCATGCTGGTATATGAGCATCCAGCCCCATCAAACCTGGGTGGCTACAACTGGCCACATAAAACAGGAAGGAATCAGAAACTCCCCAGAGGGATTTCCCACACAATCTAAGGGACGGAAGACAGACTGGATTGTGAATCGCTGCTATAAAAAAAAAAATGTTATAAAATTCTTTGAATCTTTCCTATATATGCCTTGTTCTGTGTCCCAAATGGGAGTGGTAATTTATTCAAGCCTTTAAAACAGATGTTCAGGGAACCAGGAACCCGGGGGAAGAGCCTCCCACCTACAGTGGTGATCTGGTTAGCTTTTCCTCAACATAAGCTAGGGTCATCTAGGAAGAGGGGACCTCAATTAAGTAAAGATCGGCCTGTAGGGAAGTCTGCAGGCATTGTCCTAATTCATGATCGATGTGGGAGGACTCAGATTACGCTGGGTGTGCCTTGGGTTATATAAGAAAGTAAACTGACTAAGCTATAGGGAATTGCAGTAAGTAACGTTATTCATGACTTCGGTTCCAGATTGTGCCTCCCGGTCCTTGCCTTGGCTGACTTCCATTTATGGGAGATTATGATTGGGACTTGCGAGTCAAATAAACCCTTCTTCCCTGGGTTACTTTTGGTCATGGAAATCAAACTACAACAAATGGGGAGGGAGCAAAGACCTTAATGGAATAAAAGCAGAAGGTGATAACTCTGAGAAGAGGCCTGAAAGCCAAGCTGAATCTCCCAGTCTTCGAAACTCTTGTCAGTTAGAAAGCCATTATAGGGGATGAAGAACACCTGCAGTGGGAACCAGGCCCTGAGCTATAAGAAAGCACGCTCTCCTCTATGGCTCCTTCTGCACCCACCTCTGTGGCAAAGGGCAGATCTCACCTCTCTGGATCTGCTTTGATCAGCAGTATGGGATCTGTCTCCTTTACTAAGGAGTTGGCCAAGATGGGAGCACCAAGGTGGCCAAGGTGGGAGCACCAAGGTGGCCAAGGTGGGAGCACCAAGGTGGNTGGGAGCACCAAGGTGGCCAAGGTGGGAGCACCAAGGTGGCCAAGGTGGGAGCACCAAGGTGGTCAAGGTGGGAACACCAAGGTGGCCAAGGTGGGAACACCAAGGTGGGCAAGATGGGAGCACCAAGGTGGCCAAGGTGGGAGAACCAAGGTGACCAAGGTGGGAGCACCAAGTTGGCCAAGGTGGGAGCACCAAGATAGCCAAGCGGGAGCATCAAGGTGGTCAAGGTGGGAGCACTAAAGTGGCCAAGGTGGGAGCACTAAGGTGGCCAAGGTGGGAGTACTAAGGTGGCACAAGGGGTGTATTGTCATTAGAGATACTCTAAACAACACAAAAAACAACTCAGACACTCAGAGTTTGGGGGGGTGTTTGTTTGTTTGTTTGTTTGTTTGTTTTTTTCTAAAATCATGGCTAGCAGGCAACAGAAAACAATGCCTATGCTAAATCGCTCCTCCCTGCCAGGGTATTTTATCTCACTCCTCACCCCTTCGGTATGCTTCAAGGCCAGAGAGCCCTAAATTGGCAGGCAGTCCCCAGAAGAGCTTTCCAGTGCCACTCAACAATTACCAGCGATTAGAGCTACACTCACAGTGAAATACGGCACTACAGAAAAATTAACAGAGGTGACGTCGCCAGCTGCAGGGTGGCCCCAGGGGTGGAGCTACTAATACCTGGGCCCTGTAAATGTTACCTTATCTGGCAACAACTTCATAGATGTGATTAAGTTAAAGATGTTGAGATGCAGAAATTATCCTGGATAATCTCGGTGGGCCCTAAATACAGTCACAAGCATCCTTACAAGAGAGAGGCAAAGCCACATAGCTGCTCTGGGCAGCCACTGGAAGCTCAAAAGGATGATAGATCCTCACTCGCCGCCTCTGGAGAGTGTGTGGTCCTGCTGCTGGCATCCTGGCTTTAAACCAATGATACTAATTTCAGACCTCTGGCTTCCGAGTATATAAAAGGGGAAATTCCTGTTGTTTGTGGCGACAGCAGTCACAGGGGATGAAAATGGGTAAGCAGAGAAAGGCAGTTTCCAGCAAAGGGAGAGCCCTCGCTTCAAAGGGGATTCTGTGGTGTGGGAATAGCTTCCTGCTGTTCACCTCACCTGCATCATCTCCCAGAGTCTGAGGTTTCTACCACTTCAGAGGTGTTGCAATTTCAATATGGAGTGTCTCTTTCAGGCTCAGGTATTTGAACGTGTGGATAAGTGGTTGGAGGGGAGGGGACTTCAATTGGGAAGATACTTCCATCAGCTAGAGCTGCAGGCACACCTGGAGGGCATTTTATAATTAGTGCTTGACAGGGGATGGCCTAGTCATTGTAGGTGACGAGAGCCCTGGTTTGGAGGGCTTGGGTTCTATAAGAAAGCAGCAAGTTCTATGAGGAGCAAGCCAGTAAGCGGCACCCCTCCAAGGCCTCTGCATCGGCTTCTGCCTCCAGGTTCCTGCCCTGTTTGAGATCCAATCCTGATTTCCCTCAGTGATGAACAGGCACGTGAGCCAAACCCTTTCCTCTCCAAGTTGCTCGGCCCCCAAGCCCTCACGCAGTGATGGACTGTATCCCTCAGGCTGTAAACCAGAATAAACCAGTTCTCCCTTAAATCTTGTCTGGTCAGTGTTTGATCACAACAATGAGAAGTGCAAGTAAGTCAGCTGCATAGACTCCCAAGGAGAGGAGAAAACAGATAAAGAGCCCCCTCTAACCAAAGCTCCCTGGAGTTGTGTTGCCCTCCCCCCACCCCACCATTCAGACCCCCATGGCGCCGAGTGTGAATCTGTTGCCAGATGAAAGTTCCCTTCATTTGACCACTGAGCTGAGGCCAGGACGTTTCCGCTCAAAATGACTTCCTGGCCAATTCCTGGAAAGTGCCCAGTTGGCTCTGTTGTCTGATCTCCAGGTCTAGCCTGTCACATCCGTCAACACCCTTTGGGTGCTGTTCTGGTGGCAGAGCATTTATTCACTCTAGGAAGCATTTCATGAGTGACCTACTTTCTCACTCCACACATGGCAGAAACTGAAATTCTCACAGGATAGAGCCCTGGGCCCAAATAACCAGGTGATGTTCTAAACCCAAATAACCGGGTTATGTTCTAAACTCAAATAACCGGGTTATGTTCTAAACCCAAATAACCTGGTTATGTTCTAAACTCAAACGGGCCGAAGCAAGGTAACAGTCACCTGGGCTTGACATCTCTGGAAGAGAAACTTAGCGCGCAGTGAAATTCCAAGAGAAACAAGGATCAACACTGACTAATGAACTCGCTGAGTCTGGGAAGCGCCCTGCAGGATACCCCAGCTTACCTTACCTGAGCTGCCAGGAGAAGCCCTGTTGGTAATGAATGAAGGTGACTCAGACATTAAGACAGTTGCTCACTAGGGAACCTTCCTGGGGAGTTCCTTCTTAATGTGAGGACTCCATTTCTAATGTATTTCTGATGACAGTCTGGATTCTTCCCATCACATTTGCTTAAGGAGAGGTGCATATTTACAAATACAAATCCCCTCCGTGTCCTGTTCTACTGCCAAGGTTAAGCGCCGTCCTCTCGAGGACAACCGGGCGTCTCGGCTTCCACTGTGGCAGTTTGCAAACACCAACTTGCCTGGCCCTAACACTGAGCTGCTGTAACAATTTCCACATCTTACACACAGAGCAAAAAGCATTAGGTCCTCTCAGCCAGAAAACCAAGAGTCCCCACGATAGAAAACTGTGCCTAACTCTGGAGTGGGTGTGTCAGTGAGCAAATAATAAAAGGTGATATTGCCATTGACGCGACGCAGTCTATCATCCTCATGAGAAAATATAGCTTGTTGTAAAAATAAGAGAGACGGGGTCAAGAGGTATCAGGGAAAAGAATGGGGGGGGGGGTGGAGGTCTAAAATTAATGGATACCAGCCCAAAGAAAGAAAAGCCAATAACAATGAGGATCCCTGGTCTGTCTCAGCATTAGATTGCATGTCCAGTGTACAATGGCTTCAAGGTCCGGCATCAAAAGTAAGACCCTAGCAATGAAAGCTATGAGGAGAAAAAGTAAACTGGGCACCAAGTTTAAAACGCCTCTCAGCTACTAATAGTCTACATCGGGCCAAGTGCAGAAGTACATCCCTGTAATCCCAGCACCTGGAAAGTTGAGGCAGAAGGGTCAGAAGTTCAAGGTCATCCTCATTGACACAGTGGGTTCAAGGCCAGCCTGAGCCACATGAGACCCTGTCTTAAAAACAAACAAAAAATGTCTTACATCTGTACTATCCTCAAACAGCCCTCCCACTGGGCCTTCATGCCGTCATGATAGGCCTAACATCGGGCAAAGTACAACACACCCTGAAATCCTCTCATACTGCTCCTGCTGCTCCTGGGCAAATACCTTGACATCACCTCCAGACCATTTGTTCATTGCCTGTCCACATCAGTTCCAGCTGCTATAACAAAATGCTGCCACAATAAGGCAGTTCTCAGGGCTGGGAAATCCAAAGTCAAGATGCCGGGATATCGATCTCTCGGTTTATTTTCTTCTTTCTGTGATAAAATATCCTAACAAAGCAACTTAGGAAAGAAAGAGCTTGTTTGAGCTCAGAATTCAAGGAACATTCCATCATGGAAGGGAAGTCAGGCAGCAGGAGCCTGAAGCAGCTGCTCACAACACATCCACAATCAGAAAGCAGAGCGGGGCCAGCAAGAGGGCTCAGGGGCAAAAGTCCATGCCACCAAACCCGACGACCTAATTTCAATCCCCAGGGCTCATGTGGTGGAAGGAAAGAACTGGACACACAAAGTCATTCTGTGACCCCCACGCAAGCCATGTGACACACGACTACCCACACACATACCCACATGAACTAAATAAATGATTTTTTTTTTTTTTTTTTTTGTAATAAAAAGGGGTAACTTGGCAGTGGTAGCGCACACCTTTAATCTCAGCACTTGAGAGGCAGAGGCAGGCGGATCTCTGAGTTCAAGGTCAGCCTGGTCTACAGAGTGAGTTTCAGGACAGCCAGGGCTACAGAGAAACCCTGTCTTGAAAAGCCTGGGGTGGGAGGTGGAAGGAGAAGAGAGGGACGGAGGGAGGGAAGGAGGGAGGAAGGAAGGAAGGAAGGGATGGAGGGAGGGAAGGAAGGAAGGAAGGAAGGAAGGAAGGAAGGAAGGAAGGAAGGAAGGAAGGAAGGAAGGAAGGATGTAGCTGTTCAAATTCCCCTTCTGTTTATGCTGTCCAGGATTCCATACAGAAAATCCAGAGAGGAAGTCTCTGGTCTCAGTAAACATCATGAAGATGATCCTCAAATTATACCCAGCAGCCTATCTCTAGATGATTCTAGATTCTGTCTACTTGACAGTTGGCATCTCATCACAATTAGTACCAGGTATCCTTTTTTTTTTTTTCTTCAAGAAATTCATTGTTTGGGCTGGTGAGATGGCTCAGTGGGTAAGAGCACCCGACTGCTCTTCCGAAGGTCCGGAGTTCAAATCCCAGCAAACCACATGGTGGCTCATAACCATCTGTAACAAGATCTGACGCCCTCTTCTGGAGTGACTGAAGACAGCTACAGTGTACTTACATGTAATAAATAAATAAATCTTTAAAAAAAAAAAAAAGAAATTCATTGTTTAGTAATGTGTTGGTGTAAAACTTACGACGTTTGTTTTTCGTTTGTTTGTTTTTGTTTTAGCCTCTCCTTTAAATGTTTCCACCACCCTACAGCAGTTCCAAACCACCAGTGAGCTTCGCACACACCGACCTTCAAGGGACATTTCAGATTCCAACCACGGCACTACCTGTGCTTCTAATGCTATGCATCTAATCGAAAGCTTCTATTATTTAATACTTAATAACAATGATGGTGCTTAACAGCTTGGCCCTCTGATTCCCAAAAATATAACAAGGGACTCCTTCACCTGCAGCCATAGCCCTCACCACCCCCACCCATGGCTTCTGCTCGGCTGTTGTGACTGTTTATTGGTGACATTTTTATGTGACCTGGGAAGCAGATCCTAGAATCAAATTTCAGGAAATTCTGCAGATCTATAAAAGCACTACCTCCTTGTCTCCTCTTGAATTCTAAGTGATTTTAGGAAAGAACTCCGCTACAGACAGATAGATGGCGGCCTCCAGAAGAGACCTAGTGATTGTGGTCTTGGATTCCATGTGAGCATGAACACATTACTCCCAAGTCCACGTGACCCTCAAACAGGACAAGAAGACGAGAGCCTTGAGCTCGGGCGGTCGCTCAGTTGGCTGTGTGCTTGCCTACTGTGCACAAAGCCCTGGGTCCAATCCCCATTACTGCATAAACTTGGCATGGCGGTGCACACCTGGAATCCCAGCATGCATGAGGTAGAGGCAGGGGGATGAAAAGTTTAAAGTCACCTGGGTGACACAGCAAGTCTGAAGCCAAACAGAGTTACATGAGACCTATCTCAAAAGGAGAAAATCCAAAAAGGCAAAGAAAACTCCAGTCAGTCTTTGTTTTAGTGGCACAGTGCCATTGCCACCGCTAAGATGTTTTTCTCCTCTGAATTAACAGGTATTATCAAGCCACGCAGACAAGGCCATGTTCCTCAGAACAGCCAGTCAATGCCACCTACCACCTACCTAGTTCTTTTAGAAAAGGGCTCGCATGGCCTTGAGATCTGGAAGAAGAAAAGCAGGCGGCTTGCTCCTGCTCGCCCCCGATGTCCTTGAGGCGAGGTTTAGTTTCTTAGCTCTTCCTGCCAAGCGCACAGTGTTTTTAAAAAAGGACAGAAGAGCCGGCAAATCCTCTCATCAAAGAGGCATTGACTTTTAATTTTACAAATGTGCCTCTCTCTCCCATAAGGAATAGAGAGAATTCATTAGGAATCGTACCCTGGAGACTGAGCCCGCCTGCATCTTTCTTTCTTCTGGCTATCATATAATTATACCCCAGATTTCTGATTACAGAAACTTTCCCCCTGAACTGCTACACAGTTTAGGAACTTCTCACTTTCCCATCTCTCCTTTTCCAGGAGGTCTTTTTTTACAAAGAGAGAAGAAACGGGAAACTGGTAGGTTTGGCGGGGGTAGCAGGTCCTACCTTCATTCCTGCAGAGGACTATATCTGTGCATAGACGGGAGTCATCCGTGTCCCTAGACAACAAAAACTGAGACAGGGTCTCTAACCCCAGGCTGGGGTACGTCACCACACTGAGTGCTGGGAGTGCAGATATGTACCACCAATTTATGCGGTGCTGGGGAATGGAACGCAGGACGTTACGCACGCTAGGCAAGCAGTCTACCAACTGGGCTATACCCCCAGCCACCCACCAGAGGAAATTCTAATATGAGCCCTCCTTGCAGTGGGGCAGGAACCAGAAGAACTGCCCTCACAGATGAATAAAAGAAACTCTGAAAAGAAGCTCATACACAGCGTGCAACACTACAGAGACCACCGGACTGCCACATACGATAACTGTGTAAGTAACTCTGACCCGTCTCAACCTGCCCTACGTGTTGTTTGGCCTCTGAAACTGACAAGGAATGAATTGCCCAAATCAGCAGCAATTACTAGTAGCCTAACCAAAATTCTTCCTCTGTGCTCACGGGAGCAAGGCCTGAGTGCAACAAAAATCAGCCATGGTGGCCATCAAAATGGCTCAACAAGAAAAGACAATTGTCACCAAGCTTAGCCACCTCAGTTCAATCCCGATGGCCAACTCGGTTGACAGAGAAAGAACCAATTCCCAGAAATTGTCCTCCACTTACATGGTGTGGCATGCATAGCTACGCACACACACACACACACAGAGAGAGAGAGAGAGAGAGAGAGAGAGAGAGAGAGAGAGAGAGAGAGAGAGAGAGAGAGAGAGAGAGAATGTATTTTTAAAGTTTTAAAAGAAATTACCCATGGTATCTATTCTCTGTCAACTGGTATGCATACAATAATAATCCCAGGGGTCACAGGACACAGAAAACTCCACTAATTCCTGCAGGTGGCATCTGACAGAGGCTCTGTTAAGCCCCCTTCAAATGCCCCCCTTTTGCCCCCTCTGAGAACAGCAGGACAACAGGGGGGTTGCAATATTTGCTTCCCACACACAATCATATCCTCTCTTCTTTTCAAAAGGGAAATCTGTCTCTTTGGCTTTCTGGTATTCATCTCCGATGATGAACAATAGGTTGGAAATTCTGAGACTATAAACTACAGGAATTATTATTCACTCCTTGCCCCAGATCGCTCTGCGAGCTGCCGGCTGCATGTTCTGCATTCGGTGACGAAGGGCCCGTCCCAAGTGTTTTCCCAGTTCAATCAACTGTGCTAAGAACTGTCACAATAGCCCTTGACGACAAGAAAATGAAATTTGGGGTAGAATGGAAGGCTGACTCGCGCTGTGACTCCTCACATGCACCTGTTCCCCCCCTCGTCGGCACTGTTGGCAAACCCTTTCATACACCTTAATGACAAAGGAAAGGGAATGGGTTGTTTTTCAGGCTGGATAATTGCTTCTGAAATGTTGTCACAATCTTCCAAATGACTGTATTTCTTTCATGTCAGACCACGGTGATTTCAGCACAGCCCAGGTTGGGGCTTTGTTAGGATTCTGGTCCACAGAGAGCCTTGAGAGTTTTGTGCTCTTTTGTTGTTTCAGTTTTGATTGGGGGGATTGTTTTGGTTTTGTTTGTTTTGTTTTTGGAAAAGACAAAGCAAGAACCAAATAAGTCACAATGATAACTTATGACAGAGAAATCAGCATCTGGACCAAACGGTAATAGCAGGAGCCACACTGGGGAGAGGAGGCAGTTTGTGCCAGGGAAAGAGAAGCGCAGAGAGTTATTTAAAACTGATCAAAACCCACTAGGAGCCACAATCCCATCATGGCTTCCCTTTGGAAAAGCAGTTTTCAGAAGCCCCAATTAACCTTAATTGAATTCTGCCTAAGTAATATCTGGAATTTTAATTGACTGGGAAGGTGATCATAAATCTCTATTCATAATGTGCTTAGCCATTAGGAGATCCCCGGATGGCACATAGCCTCGCCACGCAGGGGGCTGAGCTGCTCTGTAGCTGAGGCTAGGTTTCAGGTCATAAAACAATGATTCAGAAGAGAAAGTCGCTCACAGTGAAAGCAGCCCAAGGATAGCTTCCGTGGGGATATTCGTCTGAAAGTAAAGGACGCTGATGGCCAAAGGTCTCCACTGGTGGCATCAGCTTTAATGTGGTCCCAAAACACAAGGCATCAGTCCCGCCACCACTACACACACACACACACACACACACACACACACACACCACGTGTGCACGCGCTCATAAAGGCTGGAGATGAGATGAGGCTTGGTTAGGAGAATGCTTGCCTGGAACACACAAGGCCCAGGGTACAGGCCCAGTTCAATCCCCACCACCATAGAATTTAGAAATGCTGGAACAAGCCAATCGTCCCAGCACTGGGGAGGTAGACATCAGTCTACATCATTCTTGACTACCTAGTGAGTCTGAGGCCAGCTGGGCTACATCAGCCAGACAGACACAGAGAGAAAAAGACAGAAAGATACACAGAGGCAGAAAAACTCACCCCTCCACTGCTCAGAATAAACACGGTAGTAGGCTTTGTGATTTCTTGGATGAGAAAGGGGGGAAAGGGGGGGGATGTTTATCAGGGTCCTACCTGCTCAAGCTAGCTTGGAACTTGCTAAGTAACTGAGGCTGATCCCCCTGCCTCAGAGGCCGCCCCACCCCACCCCCCAGGAGCTGAGATCATAGGCAACCATGCCTGAGTTACTTATTTTCTCTTTTAAACACAGAGTCATCCTCGCCCCGTACCCGCTTTTAAATCAAATTGCTTAGAGCAAGGAGCTGCCCTGGGCCTTTAAGATGGCCTCAATGTGCCTATTTTAGCTCACTGGGTAAGAGTGAGAGAGCCGCCAGAGTAGCCCAGCCTCTTTCTTGGAAGTTCAAAAGCATATGTAAAACTGAAGAACATGCCCAAGCGTGTTAAAGAAAGCAACTTTCCAGCTCAATTCTGATTCAGATCCTTCGTCTGTACTCCAAACCAACCACCTTGGGCAGAAAACTCAAGGGTCTGAGGAACACTCATCAATCAGACTGCTCAGCTTTTTGTTTTAAGAAATGGAATGTGTCCGTGGTAACATGGCAGACACAGGTCACATTGCTGTACTCAGGGGCCTGAGGGGTTGCCTTCAGCTCTTAATTGTCTAATTTATCTATTTATTTGTTTGTTTGTTTGTTTGTTTGTTTCCTATGTATGGGTGTTTTGCCTACATGTATGTCTGTGCATCGCATGTGTTCAGTGCCTTCAGAGACTAGAAGAAAGCTTCGGATCCCCTGACACTGGACTTAGGAATGGTTGTGAGCTGCCAGGGGGGTGCTGGGAATGGAACTTGGGTCCTTTGGGAAAGCAACCAGTACCCTTAACCACTGAGCCATCTCTCCAGCCTCTCTCCCTTAATCTTTTAGGGACCTCAACTCAGGTCAAATTGGGATTTGTGGCTTCAACTCAGGGAAGAGTTTCAGTAGAGGGCAGTCTGTAGCAGAGCTGGAGTTCCATAAAGATAACAAGAAAGAAAGACATTCCAGAAGACCTGAAGAGCATCCAAGAGAACAGGGGCCTGGGCTCCTCTAAAACAGTCTCAGAAATTAAGGTGTGTCCAAATGTAGGGATGGGCTCCTCCAGAGAGCCGTAGCCATACACACTTGGTAGGCCTAAACTTACATCTCATCAACTTGCTGTGAAGTGTGTGTGTGTGTGTGTGTGTGTGTGTGTGTGTGTGTGTGTGTGTGTAATTATAGGTAATGCTGATGTCCTCAGACTCAGATAGAGTCTGATAAGGCAAAAGCCACCAGAAGCTACTAGAGTTACACAGGAGTTTATTTTGTCCATGTCCTTTCCCTGTAAGTGGAATTTCTAGGTAAGATGCCTGAAAAACTTGAGGATTTACAGCAGAGAAAAGAGATTACACAGGATCCCTGCTCTCCCCCCCACCCCCAACAAGCAGCTTCAGGGTGATCCACTCTCCCTCCTTGTCCTGAGATGTTTCCTGGCTTTCTGTCCAGCTGCAAATGAATATTTGGGTGGGCTAGGTTTATCAGTTGTTTTGAAATCACCTGGGGCAAATACAGAAATGGATGCTCACAGTCATCTATTGGATTGAGCACAGGGCCCCCAATGAAGGAGCTAGAGAAAGTACCCAAGGAGATGAAGGGGTCTGCAACCCTATAAGAGGAACAGCAATATGAACTAACCAGTACCCGCCAGAGCTTGTGTCTCTAGTTGCATGTGTAGCAGAGGATGGCCTAGTTGGCCATCAATGGGAGGAGAGGCCCTTGGTCTTGCAAAGATTCTATGCCCCAGTACAGGGGAAGGCCAGGGCCAGGAAGCAGGAGTGGGTGGGTTGTGGAACAGGGCGGGGGGAGGATATAAGGGACTTTCAGAGAGGAAACTAGGAAAGGGGGTAGCATTTGAAATGTAAATGAATAATTAAAAAAAAAAAAAGAAATCACCTGGAAATAGTTGGGAAGTGACTTGACCCCTCAGAAGCCTTGTATAAAGAATTATTCTCTTCTTCCTCTATTCTATTATTCTTCTTCCTATATTACAACTTGTACTATAGTCCAAGAAAAAGTTATGCACACACATTTTATATATATGTATATTATATATACATGCATAATATTCAATATACATATGCAAATATATGTGTGCATACTGTGGAGTATATTATATGTAATAATATGTTTGTTATATAACATATTTATTTATATATTACATAAATATATGTGTAATATACATAAATATATGTATATATATACATACACATATATTTATGTAGGTAGAGATAGATAGATAGATAGATAGATAGATAGATAGATAGATAGATAGATAGATGGATCAGATTGTTTCCCCATAAGATGGTTATCTCCCTGTTGCTGTGATGAAACAACATGACCGAAAGCACCTTGGGAAGAGTTTATTCTGATCCATAGTACCAGAGGGTACAATCCATGGCAGAGAGGGTGGCAGAGCAGTCAGGCATGGCTAGGAATATGACTGCTCACATTTTATACACATAGGAGAGAAAGACAAACAGACAGACAGAGGCTGAGAAAGGCTACAAACCACAAAGCCCTCCCCCAGCAAGGTTGCACCTCCTAAGGAAACAGAACCAAGTTGAGAAGACCAGATACAAGAGCCTGTGAGGGACATTCTTCAAAGCTCCACAAACAGATTCCCTGCTGTTCTTTTCTTCATTCCAGCTTTTATTCGTGCCACCAGTAGGCACCAAGATAACCCAGAAAATCACTAACGTATGGAACAGACGCTCTCTACCTTAGCCAGGTAAAAAGATGAGCAACAAAGTGGTGTTCTTAAAATTACCTTTTATTTATCTATATGTATGTGCATGTACCATGGTACACATATGGAAGTCAGAAAGTAATAAACAATTAGTTCTCTCCTTCTACCTGCAAATCCCAGGGATGGAGCTCAGGTTTCGAGGCTTAGAAGCAAAGGCTTTATGCACTGAGACGCCACCCACTTAAAAATTAATTTCAAAGGAATCCTGGTTGGAGCATAAAGAAGGCCATCAGCCCCTCTTCTAAAGATGCCAACCACCATCCTTCTCAGACTACCCCATGCCTTCCAAGGGCTTCTGAGATGGCCACGGTGACATTACTCAGAGACAAGCTGTGGAAGCTGGTCATTTCTTCTGGTTTCTAACTCACTTTCAAAGTCACGAGCAATCCAGAGATAGTACATTAGACTGAAACAGAAACTCTACACCCATCTTTCTGAAACCTGGGTAGAAAGGAAATAGCAATGAACATGACCCTTGACCATTTTACAAAATTAAAACCTGCCCTGTTGTTTCTTAACTGCCTCAGCCTGTCTGTCTGTCTATCTGTCTGTCTGTCTCTGTCCGTCTGTCTTTTATACACATTTTGAAACCTTATCATCCAAACTATATTTTTTAAAAAAGATACTGAGAGAAAAGAGAGAAAACACCATTAAGAAAATCTAGACAGCAATTAATTTTGCCCCCTGCCTGCTGTGTAACTTTTCAAGCCTCCTTGGTAGACAGGAATAAGAACGTCAGTGATTGATGAGAGCAGAGAAGAAGCCTGCAGATCAGGCCTGCATGCTAATTATCCTAATTCCCCCAATATCCCTCATTTAGAACAGAATAGCAAGACGGGACAGAGGGGCTTACATTAGTAAGTCCAGCATCTACACCGAGCAAGCACCACAGGTCGACAGCAGCAGGCTGTAGCTGTTCACAGATTGGCCAGTTTCCAGGAATGGCTTCAGTTACTTATTGAAGGTCAAATCACAGAGTAAAGCCAGAGAGCAGACCTAGCCACACTACTTAAGAACAAGTATTTCCAGTCGTATTTCCAAAGTGTGGTCAGTGAAGTTCCTTCTTCAAATCCATCCCGGGTCCACGGTTTTTGAGCCCCTCCTAGATCTATTGAGTCACATTTTTGAAAATGGCACTGAGAATGCGCATTTGACAAGCATCTCTGATTATGCCTGTTCTCAACAAAGCTGAAAATCCAAGAGGTTGGCAACAATTATTACCACCCATGGGAATTCTATCAAGGTAAGTCAAAACGCTCTAGTTGTTCAAAGATTGAATTCAGAAGAACTGTTCCCCCACACTTATTCCCAAGTTGACAAAATAAGTCAGATTTCTTATTTTACTCTCTTGCAGAAATCATAAGAAAAGAGGCAGGCATATCTGAGTTCAAGGCCAGCCTGGTCTTCAGAGCAAGTTCCATGA
>NC_034593.1:44248988-44275311 GCF_900095145.1 Mus pahari
GAAAGAAAGAAAGAAAGAAAGAAAGAAAGAAAGAAAGAAAGAAAGAAAGAAAGAAAGAAAAAAGAAAGAAAGAAAGAGTATGTGTCCTCCAGGACTAGAAAGTCAGCCACTTACAGCAGATGGCATAGGTCAGGTTCCAATGGTGACAAAACAGACCACCCAATAAATAGTGACTTCAGAAACTAGCCATGTATTTGCTTATGATAAAGGTTGGTTGAGTGGGAGGTTGGTGGTTTTTGACCAAGCTTATATGGGGTAAAATAATCTAGAATAGCATCTTTACATGCTTCGCCTCCCTCAGCAGCCCAGCCTGGGCTTCCTTACATAACAGACCCACTGCTTAGTCACACACACACAGACACACACACACACACAAACATGCACATGCTTATGCATACACATGGACACACAAACATGTACACAAATGCATACACATGCATGCAATCACAAACACACATATAAAGACACAAATACACAAGCACACTAACATGCATAGACATGAGCACACACACAAATTCCATATATGTGTGTGGGTATATACATATGTATATCTATGATTTATTAAAATGTCTTACAAGCTGTGGTCAACAATGGCTGTCCAAGAATCCACTAGCTTTTCAGTCCATGAGGTTGGATGTCTCAGTGGATCTTCAGTATACCCTGGAATCCTGAGGAACTAGGCTCTAACACCAGTGAAGGAATGGACTCGCCAGCTAGAGTGAGAGCAAGCAGGCAAAGAGAGAGAGCTTTCTTCTTCTGTGTCCTTTATATAGGCCACCAGCAGAAGGTGTGGCCCAGATTAAAAGTGGATCTTCCCACTTCAAATGACTTAAGTAAGAAAAATCCCTCACAGATGTACCCAGCCACTTGGGATTTAGTTAATTCCAGATGTAGTCGAGTTGATACCAAGAATAGCCATCATATCCACTGTATTTATCCACATTTATCCACTTAAAAAAAATCGTCAATGAGCAGAGAACAGTATACTTGTAAACCCATCACTTGGAGGCCGAAGCAGGAAGATCACTAATTCCAGACCAACCTGGACCCTACAGTGAGATCTGGTCTCAAAAATAAAAATAAATCAATGAGTCTCCACCAACATCTAAGACAATAAAAATAAATCTATTAATCTGGTAGGCCGAGTGTGTGGCTTAGTTGGTAGGGTACTTGCCTAGCATGCATGAAAAGGTTGAGTTGGATCACCAGCACTGCATAAACCAGAAGTGGGGGTAAACAAGAAACACCTACAGTCTCTGCACTCAGAAAGCAGAAGCAAGAGGAACAAGGCCAACTGGTTTAGGTGGCTCAGACAGGAAAGACCCCTGCAACCAAGCCTGTTGATCTGAGTTCAGTCCCTAGTGCCAACTCCTACAAGTTGTCCTCTGACCTCTACACATATCCCATGTGCACATACATTTTTTTTTCAAGACAGGGTTTCTCTGTGTAGTCCTCCTGGCTGTCCTGGGTCCTGGAACTCACTCTGTAGACCAGGCTAGCCTCGAACTCAGAAATCCACCTGCCTCTGCCTCCCAAGTGCTGGCATTAAAGGCATGTGCCACCATGCCCGGCTCCATGTGCACATACATAAATGAATGGAAAGATAGCTGATGGCAGGTAGACAGACAGACAGAAAGGAGGATTTTTTTTTTAAGTTACATGTCTCCATGTCATGTTCACAGCCATCTCCAGGCTAACCTAAACTACATAAAAACCCAATCCCCCCAAAACAGCTCACAGGCCAGTAAGAGCTCATCAGGTAGAGGGATGTGATGGTTTATGTATGCTTGGCCCAAAGAGTGGCACTATTTGGAGGTGTGGCATTATTGGGGTAGGTGTGGCCTTGTTGGAGTAGGTGTGTCAGTGTAGGCATGGGCTTTAAGACCCTCATCCTAGCTGCCTGGAAGTCAGTCTTCTACTAGCAGTCTTCAGATGAAGATGTAGAACTCTCAGCTCCTCCTGCACCATGCCTGGATGCTGCCATGTTCCTGCCTTGATGATAATGGACTGAACCTCTGAACCTGTAAGCCAGCCCCAATTAAATGCTATCCTTTATGACCTGCGTTGGTCATGGCGTCTGTTCACAGCAATGGAAATCCTAAGCAATCCCAATAATGCAAGCATGATGACCCAAGTTCAATCCCCAGAACCCATGTTGGGTTTGATTCCACAAAGTTGTCTTCTGATATCTGTCCAAGTCCATGCTGTGACACTCAGGCAGACAGACAGACAGTCAGACAGACAGACATTTTTTTAAAATAATAGCAATTTCTTTCAAATTTCCTCCCTCTATCATTGGAAGGTTTTTGTATCCGATTTATGTCTTCTACTCTTTCAATGTGGCCATCCCTTTTGAAGACCCTTTCCCAGCTGCCTAAGTCACACTGATCCTTCAAGACCCTAGGCCTCCCACACCCTGTCCCTGGGCATATTTTACTAGTGTTTCAGTTCATTGTGTGCTATGCTACTCATAATGAACAGAAAACATATTCCTCAGAGTTGTGGAGTTTAGAAATTCTAAACCAAAGGCACTGCCATGATTGATGTCTGGTAAGGGTCAGTGGTTTCTGGCAGGCCGTACTGTCCAGATGTGAAGGGCACTGTCCCTCCCATGTCATGGCATGCAGAATCCTTTTTATTTTGAAAGAAATCCACTCACCTTTAGGTTCCACACCACACACACACACACACACACACACACACACACACACACCATCACTGAGACAGTGATAAACTTCCAACGCAGGAGTTTTAGAGGAGACATTCAAATAACATCAACTAGTATCCCCAAATACACAAGAGCCCACTGTCTTGTTCTGGAAAGTTCTGCTGCTACATTTTTTTCTCATCCCCCGGTTCACACTCCCAAGCACTTACCCTGGTCTCTATTTTGTAGTTCTGACTAAGCTCGCCCACTCATTTGTAAAATCTTGATGTCATCAATTTCCTCTGTTGTGGTTTGTCCACCACTGTATCTATAACAGACCTTCACACATTTCCAGATGAACAGGGAAGGGGGAGGCTAACGGTGTAGCTCAGTTGGTGGAGTGCTTGCCTAACACGCACAGACCTGCCGTTGAGCCCAGGACTGTATAAATCAGGCTTGATGGCACATGCCCGTAATGCCAGCATCCATGAGCTGGAAGCAGGAAGATTAGAAGTTTAAGGTCATCCTTGGCTAAGAGTGTTTGAGGCCAACCTGGGCTACATGAGACCCTGTCTCAAATATAAAACAAAGAGAGGCAGGATTAACCCTACCATGTCAGTACACTGAGCCCATATCAGGCTACAAGGATGTTCTTTGACTCATAACATAGCTGGCCTAATAAAATAATGCACCCTAACTTGGCTGTGTTCAGTTGTATTATCAATGCAAATGCATACTTCAATACCTCAGTTTCTTCCTATACAACTTGGAATGTTGGGGAGGGTAAGAACACCACAAACTTGCCCAACTCTTCCTGTTCTTTCCTGATCGTGGAAGCTGTGGATGTGCTATCTCAGATGAGTGGTATTTTGCATTTCCCCAATAGTATTTAAATCTATCTGATCACATTTTAAACTGGGCTAATTTATTTGATTTACTTAATCTAACTTAATTAAATATCATCTCTACCTGATTTTATTTAACTACAATTAATGCTATTTTAAACCTATCACTGTCCAGAAGTTAGTCAGAATCAATAAAATTGGTTTGGGGCAATGCTTCCTAAAGTGTTATCCCTAGATCAACAAAAGAAGAATCATTTAGGAACTTAACAGCATTAAAAATTCCCAGAAACTCAGTGCAACCTACTGAGCAGGAAAAGAGTTGGAAGCTCAACTGGCTGTTTTCTTTAAAATAATAATTGTGTGTCTGTCTGTCTGTGTGTGTCTATGTGTGTCTGTGTATGTCTGTGTGTATGCGCATCTGTCTATGTATGTATGTATGTATGTATGTATGTATGTCTATGTGTGTCTGTGTATCTGTGTATATGTCTGTCTGTCTGTCTTTGTGTATGCCCATCTGTCTATATATGTATGTATGTATGTATGTATGTATGTATGTATATGTGTGTCTGTGTATCTGTGTATGTATGTATGTATGTCTTTGTGTGTCTGTGTATGTGTATGCCCATCTGTCTATATATGTATGTATGTATTATGTATGTGTTTATGTATATCTATGTGTGTCTGTGTATATGTCTGTCTGTCTTTGTGTGTCTGTGTGTGTGTATGCATGTGTATGTCTGCAAGTGCACTCATGTCATGGTACAAGTGTGGAGGACAGAAGACAACTTTCAGGAGTCATTTCTCTCCTTCTACCCTGTGGAAGCCAGGGATTGAACTAAGATCGTCAGAACTGGCAGCAAGTACATTTACCCACTAAGCCATCTTGCTGGCCCTTGACTGACTGAAGGAGTCCAGTGCAGGCTAACATGTAAGAACCACAGAGAAAAATCAGAGGGAATGGTTTCTAGGCATGTAACTTGAGAACTCACAAAGCTGTGAGCTTTGTCCATGAACATGAACTCCTCTTGAAATATGGTTTGCACAAATTTGCAGGAGCCCAGCAGAAACAGCAGAGGAGCACACCGGCTGAGACCCGAGTGCCATGACTAGCCTCCGTGCAGGATATGCATAAGTTTACTCTGGAACAAGGGACAGAGGTGAGTCATTGAGTGACACTGTCAGAGCCCAGTTATTTTTTAGAGGTGGGATTTTGCTTCCTGGGTGAAAGAAAAGTCCAAAGGGTCTAGAATACACCGGGAAGAATGCAGTGTATATAGATGTCTGCAAATCTGAGTTTTCCCCTCACTGTGGGAGATGCAGAAGCACTAAGGAGCAAACACTGGGGGTGGGGGGAGGTGCAGCTCAGTGGCAGAGTGTATGAGCAGTGTGCATGCAGTCCTAACTTCAATCCCTGGTGTGTGCACATACACATACACCACACACACACACACACACACACACACACACACACACACACCCCACATACTGCAACCATTGAATTGTATCAGCAATACCTGGTCAGCAAGACGGCTCAGTGATAAAAGCATTGCTGTACAAGTCCAGAGGCCTGAGTTCGAACCCTAGAACCCACGTAGAAGTAAAAGAAAGCACACTCCACATAGTGACACGCATACCTGTGTGCTTGTACATGCACACACAAACACACAACAATAATAATAGTTTTGATTTTTTAATTAATATTTTATATGTGTATGGGGGGGTGTTTTGCCTGCATATGTGTATGTGCACTACACACATGCCTGATGCCTGAGGAAGCCAGAGAGGGCATTGGATCTCCTAGAACTGGAGTTACAGATAGTTATGACTATAGTTATAGCTATAGGTATAGTTATAGTTATAGTTATAGTTATAGTTATAGTTATAGTTATAGTTATAGTACCATGCATGTACTATATGGAACTTAGGTCTTCTGGAAGTGCTCTCAGCTGCTAAGCCATCTCGCCAGCCCCAGTAAATAGGTTGTTGTTGGTTGGTTGGTTGGTTGGTTGGTTGGTTGGTTTTAATGATCAGAATGATAGACTGTACCATGGCTCACACTGTGGGGAGCATCCACGCCCATCTAGATGTATTCAAGCATCCTGACATGAGCTAGGCGGCTCACTCCTAGGCTTCACCTGATCTGCTTAAGATGCCAGCCGTTGCGCTCACACGGACAGGTATCATGGACGATCATATTAACCTTTGCAGGACCTGTGCACTAAGATGCCAGGTCGCTTTTCAGTGAATCACTACTTTTCCTTTTTTTTTTTTCCTAATTTTTTGATACAGTGAATCACTTTGTAGTCAAGAATGGTGGGAAAACACAAATAAAATGCTTGGATTATCCGTGATAACTCATGGCTAGCCTGGGTGAAACAAAGCTGTGGCTTCTGAACAATATATATGGTGGTCAGACTGAAGGCGCCATTCACTTTCTATTTAGTTTTATTGTTGTGTCTCAGTACAATGTGTATCTGGGTTAGTATATCACAAGCATGCATGGAGAGGTCAGAGGGCAATTTTCTAAGATTTGTTTTCTCCACCCATCCTGACATGGGTTCTGAGAATCTTAACTCAGGTTGTGAAGTTTACACGGTGAGCCCTTACACTCGCGGATCCTGTTTAAATTACAAATTCTGTAATGGAAAGATTTTTCAGTCATTTCTCAGAGAATCAAGTTGTCAGTGAAATCGCACTGTCTTGGATATATAGGAAAGGTTTGGAGGACAAGAGTATACGATCCAGACTTACAAGTTGCTGCTCAAGGACTCCCCCAAAACAATGCTGTTCTCCATTGCACTATGCAGGGTGCACGGTGCACAGTGTGTCTTTGGCAACAGAATTTTAACTTCAAGTTCTGGGAGGTAACCAAGGACAATGGCAATAGCTTCTCTGATGGTACGAGTCACTAACGTATGACATTCATTGACAATCACTTTGATATGTGTAAGCCACAGTCCAGGCAATTTTAGGAATTGATTTTACAATGAGCCCCGTTCCCAGGTCTACCACATTGAAAATCTAAACCATGAACTTGCAAGCACAGTTCTAGGAGAGCACGCATCTCTTATTACTGAAGCTCCAGGACAGCCAGGGATCAGCTCAGTAGGTGGAAGGCTAGCCCAGCCTGCTCAAGGTTCCAGGGTCAATCCCAGCACCACAAAATAAATATATAAAGCAAAACCAAAGAGAACCATTAAGAAGGTCAGGCATATACAGACAGGGGAGGCTGAGCAGGAAGAGCAGGGGTTAAGGATACATGAGACCCTCTCTCAAAAAAGGAAAAAATGTGTGTGTGTGTGTGTGTGTGTGTGTGTGTGTGTTCGTAGTATGTATCTGTGTCTACCTGTATGTGCATGCATGTGTATGTATTGGTGTATATGTGTGTATGTGTTGGTGTCTGCATAAGTATATCTGTGTCTGTGTGTCTGTGTGTATGTGTGTGTGTGTGTGTGTATGTGTGTGTGTGTGTGTATTCTTCCCCAAATTCTCATCGCCAGACTCAAAATGACTTTATAGAGCTACCAACTGCTACATTACCAACTAGAAACCCAGGAGTGTGCGGTCAGGCAGGGTGGGCAACCCTTCACTTGTGCCGCCTGCCAGGCTTTTTAAAGGACTCCTTCCTAAGTGCACGGAGAGCTCCTGAGCCAGCCCGCTGAGCTCATCCTCAGCCAAGCGTCCAGCTCCTTGACGAGAAAGCTCCACTCACGCGTGGTGGCTCCAGGCAAATTCTCCCCCACTCTGGCCTTAAACAAGGACGTGCAGAGTTCCACAAAACAAATGAACCACACGAGAAAGCTTTAGGTCACTTGGCCTTCAGCTAGGGCTCTCAAACTGAGGGAGGCCTCTGTGGATACTGCACACACTACCAAAACTTGAGCTGTGACTCTGTGTGCTTGTGGGGCGCCCATGAGGTGGCCAGAGGACAATGTCACCCCTGAAATGTTCCTTGCTTTTTGTTTTTTTTATTTGTTGGAGGTGGAGGAGTTGTTATTGGTTTTGTGTGTGTGTGTGTGTGTGTGTGTGTGTGTGTGTGTGTGTGTCTGTGTGTCTGTGTGTGTCTGTGTCTGTGTCTGTGTGTCTGTGCTGTTGTTGTTGTTTGTCATTGTTTTGAAACAAGGTCTCACTACGTAGCCCTAACTGGACTGAAACTTGCTATATAAGCCAGGCCGGTCTCCAACTCATGGATAGGCCTGCCTCTGTCTACTGTATGTTGGTTGGGACTAAAGGTGTGCACCACCATGCCCAGCCTCTCCTGGGGGCTGGATGAACAGGAAAGATTTTCTATCCTGCTCTGGGCACCTCCACGCTGGACTGTGTTACTAGATCTTGACATCTCATTATCTCCTGAGTCTCCTATATGCCATGGGGATCAACAGGGAGGGAGGGGGCGCTGTTTCTTGGTTCCTCTGTCCTTGTCAACTTTGTGGCAAGACCATCTTCCTCCTCTCCCTGTAAAAATTGGGGTGACAACTTCATTGTGGCGGAAAGAGCCAGATCAGCACACATGCTGCCAGAAAAAGTAAGGAGAAATAAAAAAAAAAAAAAATGTGCCTCCCTTTATATAATCTTTTTTTAATAATTTGCTGTCTTCTGGGTTGAGTGACATCCAGCATATTTTTCAGACTTTTTTTTAAAAAAAAGATATTTCCTGATGAAGCATGAAAAACAAATGGGTTTAGGGAGTCAGACAAACTCGGTATAACTTCTTTTTTTTTTAAGATTTATTTATTTATTATATGTAAGTACACCGTAGCTGTTCTCAGACACCCCAGAAGAGGGAGTCAGATCTCATTAAGGATGGTTATGAGCCACCATGTGGTTCCTGGGATTTGAACTCTGCACCTTTGGATGAGCAGTCGGGTGCTCTTACCCGCTGAGCCATCTCACCAGCCTTCGGTATAACTTCTTACCTGCTCATTTACTGTGTGATTCTGGAAGATTCTCTTTGTCTCTTCCCATCTCTCATCCACTGTAAAATAGGAAACACGAGAGCAGACCACGGCACTGCGACATCACGGTGACAGGCTGCCAGGGCTTATAAAGAGGCTGGAACCTGGCCTGGTGCATTGTGAACGCTCGATTAATGTTAACAGTGAAATAGGAAAGCGGTCTCTCTCTCTCTACTGACGCGTAGCCTCTGTCGGCTCCATCCTGCAAAGTAAGAAGAGTGACACCCTCTCACTGTGACCAAACACCTGAGGGAAGCAAGTGAAGGATTTCTTTTGACTCGGAATCTGAAGGGATGCAGTCCATCTCGGCAAAGAAGACATGATGGCAAGCGTGAGGCGCTGGGCACGGAAAGAAGTAGGCAGAGCATGGAAGCGGGCACTCAGCCCTTCTCAGGTTTTGGTTTTTTTGTTGTTGTTTAACACTATCAGGAAGACCTATCAGGAGCTGTGTCTCCTAGGTCCTTCTAGATCCAGCCAAGCTGACAGTGAAGACTAAACAGAGTGCGGCCATACAGAATTTCAGTGTCAGACATACAGCCACAGGGACTCGGTTGGTTAATAAGTTAGAATTCTTTGTTTTGTTTTGATTTTTGTTTTTATTTTTGTTTTTTCGTTTTTTTTCGAGACAGGGTTTCTCTGTGTAGCCCTGGCTATCCTGGAACTCACGTTGTAGACCAGGCTGGCCTCGAACTCAGAAATCCGCCTGCCTCTGCCTCCCAAGTGCTGGGATTAAAGGCGTGAGCCACCGCCCAAAAATTCTTTCTTTCTTTTTTAAAGATTTATTTATTTATTATATGTAAGTACACTGTAGCTGTCTTCAGACACTCCAGAAGAGGGCGTCAGATCTCATTACAGATGGTTGTGAGCCACCATGTGGTTGTTGGGATTTGAACTCGGGACCTTAGGAAGAGCAGTCAGTGCTCTTAACCACTGAGCCATCTCTCCAGCCCCAGAATTCTTGATCTTCAAATCACAAACCCCAGCGATCCAATCAGCCCTCCCCCCACTTCCTCAATGAAGGGCTCTGACTGACTTAGCAGGACACCGCCGTGGCTTGAGACCCCTGATTCTGGTCACACATCACACCTCAAAGCCCTCTTTCTGAGTCTTTAGATACCATCTATATCCTCTCTGCTTCGTGCTGCATAAAAACAGCTAACAGCCTTAGGGCAACAGAACTTCTGCTGTTGACACTTTCTGTCTTTTATAGTTTCTTTCCCTCTCCCTTTTAACCTTGCTGTAGTTCATTACACTCTATATAGGACCAAAAAAAAAAATTGAGTTGTGATTGGAATGCCTGGGATCTCCCCACACCTAAAATTAAGATAATACACTTGGGCCCAGAGAAGAAATGGGTACTGATTCCATATTAGCTATCAAGGGAGTTCCCTTCCCCCACAGCCAGAAATCAGCAGAGGGATCCTCCTGGCTGACCTAAGCAGCGCTCGTGCTGCTACCAAGCACCAGCTACAGCCCTGAAGTGAGGTCCTCCCAGCGTCATACTCAAAGGAGACTAGGAAGGACCTGGTTGTCCCCCTAACCTGCAACCTCGCCCGCCCATCCAAGTCAGCTACCACAGCCCTGTCTATGTGTTACTCTGATAGACAATCCTCAGAAACCAGGCCAAAGAAGTCAAAGATTGCCCCAAGTTTCTGAACGCAAATATGTGTTCACTAAAAAGGCATGAGGCCTGGGGCTCGCTAGGCAAACCTACAGATCTGAATTCAACCCCCAGGACCTATATGAAGGTGAGAACTCCACATGTCCTCTGACCTCCAAATGAACTTCCTGGAATATGTGCTCACACACACACACACACACACACACATACCATGCACATGCACATACATACATACATACATACCATGCACCCACACACATACACACACAATGAACACATATATACACACACACACCATGAACACATACCATGTACTCACACACATACATATACACATGCACACACATACATTATGTACAACCACACACCATGCACATAGACACACAATGTACACACACACAATGCACACAGACACACCAGGCATACACACACACACACACCAAGCATACACGCACCATACACACAGCAACACAATGTACACGCACACCAAGCACATACACCATACACACAGACACACCATGCACACATACACCATGCACTCACACAAAACCACACCACGTATGCACACATACACTCACTCATATGCATACACACTCACACACACAATAACAACACAGTTTTTTTAAAAAAATATATAAAATGTAATTTTTGAAAGACATAAGACCTAAAACCAAAAGAAGGAAGAAAGGAAGGAATCAGGATGGAGAGGAAAGAAAAACATCAGCTCTGCCTTGCTCAGCATCCAGGTCTCTAACTGAAAAGAAAGCACCCTGCCAGCTCCGGGACCCCTGTAGGACTCCAGCCCAGCAAACATGGGCCTGTTCTAATAGGACATCTCTCACAGAGGGAACGGGACTCCCAGTAACTAACATCTTCCCAGGTGGGTTGTTTTGAAGTCTCTTTTCAGAAGACCATTTACAGATCCAATTCCGCAGCTCTGTGGCCTCCTACCCAGCTCAGTTTGGCATACTCCAGGGCCTGGCCCACAACCATGCTGTGTGGCCGGGCCTTGATGTCCCACGGGGACTCTCAGGAGTCTTAGCATGCAGCTGCACGTCTTGATGGACACTCTGCCACCCAAGCCACCCCTTCCTGTTCCTGCAGTTGGGCTTATCCTCAGTCACGCCGCAGCCAATGTAAGGGCTTTAAAGCCTGATTCAAACAGTGCCTCATGAAACTTTACAGATTTGAGCATTGTACATATATACACATGTAGTGTGTATATGTGTACACATATGTGTACGTACACATATGTACATGTTATTTTTGTCTTTTTTCTCCGATCCACAATTCAGATGTAATCTTCAAGACTCTGTCCAAAGAGCCTTGGAAGTTCCTGTCTAAACTCCCCCAGAATTCTAGTACATCAAGGCTTTTAACATAGCTCATGGAATAAGCTTGCTCTCTGTCTCTGTCTCTGTCTGTCTCTCTCTGTCTCTGTCTCTCTCTTTCTGTGTGCGCACGTGTGTGTCTCTATGTCTCTCTCTGTCTGTCTATCTCTCTCCCCTTGTGCCTGTGCGTGTGTGTGTGTGTGTGTGTGTGTGTGTGTGTGTGTGTGTGCATGTGTGTGTTTCAACAGGGCCTCACTATGGACTTCAGGCTAGCCTTTATGGATTCTTCTATCTCAGCCTCCCAGATGCTGGGATTCTATCAAACCTGCCAAGCAGGCATTTTGATTCCAACTGTATCCCCAGAATGTTCCCACCCCCACCAGAACTCCTTGAATTTCATTGGTGGATCTAAAACAGTCATGGATGGAGGCTCACAAATGAAGGTCCCTGTGCAAGACACTGCTGCGAGCAATGAGCGTGGTGAAGTCTGCATTGCCAGTGAGGGAAATGTAAGCTTGACTTTAGGACCTCACAGACTTGGATGAGACCCCTGGCTCTGCCCCATCCCCACCTTTGTGATGTTGGTGAGCTAACCCCTCTGAATTGGAGTTGTCTAACAGACCAGAACTAACAAAATGAGCATTATGAAAGAATGCTTACTAGAATGTTTCAATCAACAGGGGCTGGGTTATCCAGCAATGTCCTCCTGCACAAGGGAGGGGTCTGAGAACCCGGTAGCTGCTCAGTACACACAGATGAACCCTCACCAGTCCCAGTATGGCACCAAAAGCCTGGAAAGTTCCTAGAACCTCTAATCTTCAGTTCACATTGGAACCCAAAGGCACTGGAGTGTGAGGTCAGTGGAAGATGGCTCCAGCAAAAATAGCAACAGAAGTGGGCATGCTCACCACAGAAAGTATCAGCAGCAAGGAAGGACACGCTAACCACGGGAAATACCAGCAGCAGAGGCGGCACGCTCACCACCGAGACACAAAGGCAAGAAGGCGATGCCACCCTTTCCTTGGTAAGCACTGGAAAGTTACACCCACTCTGGGGGCAGGTCTTCTCAATTAATCCTTCTCAAATATGCCCTCACAAACCTGCCCAGACGTGTGTCTCTTGGTTTATTCTAGATCCAAGCAAGTCGGCAAGATCACACACTGTTAGCTTCTGATCCTTTTCCTGTAAAATAGGAGAATCCCATCTATGTCATGGAGTCTTCATGAAGGCTGACGAGGAAGGTTACGGAGTGTCCAGCAGCTGAGTGTCCACACACCAGGCTGTGGGGACACTCAGCTAACAGCACCAACTAGTGTGAGCAGCCACTGATAAGAGCTATCCTTTGTGTCCCCCTTCAAAGGCCCACTCTTTTTGGTGTCAGCAAGAAGAAGCGTCCCTGTCCTTGATCCTGAGTCCTCTGATAGAGCACTTTCCCTGTTCTTGGCCACGCACGCTACAGAAAACTGCCCGGGATTCCAGGGTACAGATTTGTCAAAGAGGAAATCACTGCCCCACTAGAGAGCAGATTCCAGCTTTTCCTTCCACAAGGTTTCTTGCAAATGTGTGTGTGTGTGTGTGTAAACATCAAGTATCTTTCTCAACTACTCTCCACTATTATTGTTGTTACTGCTGTTGTTTTGTTTGATTTGTTTTTTTTTTGGGGGGGGGGCTTGTTTGTTTGTTTGTTTTGTTTTTGAGACAGGGTCTCTCACTGAATGCAGAGCTGATTTAGCTAGACTGAGAACAAGCCCAAGGGGCTCTTCCAACCCCTCTCTGCCTCCCCAGCTCTGAGATTACAGGCATGCACACTTGACTCTTTCTAGAGTTCTGAAAACTCCAAACTCAGATCTTCATAGTTGCTGAGAAAGCACTTTTGTAGCTGGGCCAGGTCCCCAACCCCTGGGCTCTCTCTGTACTCTGCCTCATGAAACACAAAATCACCCAGGATGTTCGCCAAGTGTTCCAGTTGTCAAATAAAAGCAAGACCATCAGAGGCCTGACATATGAAACTGAGCCATTGACTAATGACACATAACTTGACTAACTCGGTTATGCCAAGACCTTCCCGGAGCTTTTCATTTACCCCATGCAAGTATTTATCCCACTATGTTCATAGCCAGCTACCACTATTGCTGGCTCTCCCTCTGGGGCAAGAGACAACCATTAATGGCCAAGGCCTCTCACTGACTCATGCCCCTCTTCCACATATTCTTGAAAGCAACATCCTACAGAAAGAAAAAAAAAAAAAATAGAAGTAGTAATGGGCAGAAATTAGAGGCATTTTTCTGTGCCTGTGCTACAATTTTTCAGAGAACAAGGCTAGCTAGCTTTCAGAAGGATCAAATAGAATTTGAAAATCACCCTGCTTTATGTGGCAAGAACTTCAAGAATATCAAACATTTCTTGCCATTTGCAAGCAAATGGGTTTGAAGATTTACCCCCACCCCCACCCCGCGATTATCTCTTCCAGAAAAGAGCAGTTTCAAACCGCAGAAAATGGATGCTACCAAGAAAAATAACCTGCTTTAGGAGGGCAAGAGACCCTGAGATTTCTGGGAAACAGAGGTGGCGTGATTTTCTCCTCCCACGCGTGGAAGTTCCAAACCCAGGAGAAGCTCATTTCGAGCAGAAAGCTCTTTCCAAAGCACAAATATTGGAAAAATAGACCAAGACATCAGCGCATTCTAAACACAGCTGTGTTTGCCCACGCCTCCTGCCTGCTAGGTCATGTTTGATTTAACCTGGCAGCTCAGGGGGAGATGAAAGACCTCTGACTACGCAACCTAAGACTTACTGCCTCCCGTCATCATTGTTGACGTCGCATACAGCAAACTGACCTCTTATTGAATGTTGCAGCCAACAAACAGGTTTTAATAATCTTTTGCGATTTCACACTAAATGTGTTTTCAGATGGCTGTCATTCGTATTCATTCCAAGGACCAAGTTGCCCAGCCACCTGCCCTGAGGACGACAAAACACTCCGCTAGGGGGCGTTGCTGCCTTTCCCAACCCCAAAATGAAACACTTTGAGCCGAAACTGTCTCCAGGAGAATGTGTCCATTAGTTCTGGAAAACAGGATGTAGGCCTGCCAAGAAGTTCAGAGGATGATTTTAAGCCTTCGGAGTAACCTGAGATGAGGGACCACAGACGACAGGGAAGTGTAAAGCGCAGGGCTGTCATCGGGATAATGAAGGGTACCCTGACTGCACTGGTTACCTTAGCCTGCATCAGGAGGCTAGGGAACAGACAAGAGAGCACTTATGGTACAGTGTCAGTCCATCCCTAGTTAGGGCCCTGAGGGTAAAACCGGCTGAGCATCAGCATCCAATAGATAACAACAGAAGCCATTATCTCTCCCTGGCTGGGCTGCCAAGTGCAGGGGCCAGGATTGCCTGGTGTTTGCGGTTTCCATAGCAGCACTGTTTCATTTCAAGCTGGCAAAGTACACGGAGAGGACAGGATCAACATTGCAGCAAATGACTAGAACAACCTGAGTCCGGAGCCTCGGAGCTCTCAGCAGGCTTTGCCCTTTTAAAGTCAGGGGTGGGGATGAAGATGGATGCTCTCCAAGCGGTGACTGGAAACTAACAGCTCCTTCAATCAAGCTCAGCAGCTGCCTGTGCACTGTCACCCACCCAAGGTCACCACTCAGAGCCTCTCGGCCTCATTTCCCAGAATTCTAGAAGGTGCTGTTAACATGGGAGAGACCCCCACACAGGCAGATGGGCTCCACTGGCATCTTCTACCTGGAATTTTCTAAAGCCTTTCTCCTTGTTCAGCTGGCCAAGGAAGCACTATGTTTCATTTGTTTTGGGTTTTGTTTTTTTTTTTAATTAGATGTTTTCTTCATTACATTTCAAATGTTATCCCCTTTCCTAGTTTCCTCTCCAAAAATCCCCTATACCCTATACCCTCCCCCTGCTCCCCAAGCCACCCACTCCTACTTCCTGGCCCTGGCATTCCCCTATACTGGAGCATAGAATCTTCTCAAGACCAAAGGCCTCTCCTCCCATTGATGGCCGACTAGGCCATCCTCTGCTACATATGCAGCTAGAGCCACGAGCTCTGGAGGTACTGCTTAGTTCATATTGTTGTTCCTCCTATAGGACTGCAGACCCCTTCAGCTCCTTGGATACTTTCTCAAGCTCCTCATTGGGGACCCTGTGGTCCATCCAATAGATTACTATGAGCATCCACTTCTATATTTGCCAGGCACTGGCATAGCCTCACAGGAGACAACTATATCAGGGTCCTGTCAGCAAAATCTTGTTGGCATCTGCAATAGTGTCTGGGTTTGGTGGTTGTAAATGGGATGGATCCCCAGGTGGGGCAGTCTCTGGATGGTCCTTCCTTCAGTCTCAGCTCTGAGCTTTGTCTCTGTAATGCCTTCCATGGGTATTTTACTCCACCTTCTAAGAAGGAACGAAGTATCTACACTTTGGTCTTCCTTCTTCTTGAGTTTCATGCGTTTTGCAAATTGTATCTTGGGTATTCTAAGTTTCTGGGCTAATATCCACTTATCAGTGAGTGCATATCAAATGACTTCTTTTGTGATTGGGTTACCTCACTAAGGATGATATCCTCCAGATACATCCATTTGCCGAAGAGCTTCATAAATTCTTTGTTTTTAATAGCTGAGTAGTACTCCATTGTGTAAATGTACCACATTTTCTGTATCCATTCCTCTATTGAGGAACATCTGGGTTCTTTCCAGCTTCTGGCTATTATAAATAAGGCTGCTATGAACATAGTGGAATATGTGTCCTTATTACCAGTTGGAACATCTTCTGGGTATATGCCCAAGAGTTTTTGACACAGGATTTCTCCAATGTAGCCCTAGCTACTCTGAAACTGGCTCTGTAGAGCAAACTTACCTCTAACTCAGAGATCTGCCGGGCTTTGTCTCTCAAGTGCTGGGATTAAAGGTGGGTGCCGCCACCACCTGGCTACATAAAACTACTATTTACTGCTAAGAGGAGAAAAGGCTTGGTTCCAGCCTTATGCATTTCCCAGACAGTGAGAAATCAATCTAATTGCCTTCCCTTTCCCTTCTGACCTGTTGGATAGAAATTAAACTAGTTATCTTAGAATACAAAGTGTCTCCGACATTAAGGATACATGGAAATTTCTTGCTTTAAAGTATGTTTTATTTAATTTGTGTGTAGGTGTGCATCTGGGCAGTTTAGCGGATGCTAAATTGATCCTCCCATCTCTGCTTCCTCAACACTGGGGTTACAGGCAATGTGCTGCCACACCCAGATTTTTATGTTCCTGCTGGGGACCCATACCCAGGACCAGTGCTTTCCTGCTGAGCCATCTCCCCAGTCCGTACTTTAAAGATTCCTAGTGACGGTCATGTCTTCACATTGACAAGTAAGACAGAATTAGAGGAGCCCTTAAGCTCTGAGTTGGTGAGAGGATATAAAGCCAGATTAAGGGAGAGAGGTCACAAGCTCTGAACCCCAGCCATAAACTCAAACCTGAGTAACTGCCTTTTTTTCCTGATCAGGGGACTTAATACAAATACGTCCTGGCTGTCTCTCTCTTTCCTGTTCTGTGGTGGTCCTACTTCAGCATATGGGTGAAGCCAGATATAACCGCAGAAACTCAAAGCCGTTCCCTCTGTGAATATGTGCACATGTCTCTTTAAACTAATAGCCTTAAATGCTTTGGGCCTTAAAAGCTTTTTATTCAGGGATATATATATATATATATATATATATATATATATATATATATTCTGCTAGGTCTAAATGTCAAAATTAAATGGGATTGGAAGACAGAGCCAATATGGAAAGAAGGAGTTGCAAAAAAAAAAAAAAAAAAATCCACTTATTGAACCCAGCAAGGTAAACACAGGACAGATGTCTGAAGGATTGATTTTAGCTTTGATCAAAAGTCAGACTTCATTGATCTTTGTTTCTCCGAATCACGAGCAGTTGCCAGGCACACTCTAGGTACTCATAATTATGCGTTGAATTAATGATGTGCCCTGAGCTCAGCATCATAATAAAGAGTCTGCAATGGAACTGGAAGGCAGAGGCTCTTGCTGCTTGACCCCCGACCCCTACTGTAGAGTCCTGGTGGGGAGCCCAGCCTCTAAGCACCCTGATTTCATGGGTGGTTGTCTTCTCGCTGCAGTAGATTCTGGCAAACAAGGCAGGGCACGCCTTGAAGGGGAAGAAGCAACGATTTCTACCCTTTGTTCTGAGATAGGTGAGGGCTTACTCATCCTAGTTATGAGCTGAAAACAGAACTGCTTCTGTCCCTGCAATCCCTCGGGGAAACAAACCTGTCACCACCCACACCATCTCGTGTTCATGTGCCACCCTGGGTCTGAGTTGGCAAGGCACACTGAGGATTGATTTGGTCAAAGAAAATGAAGTATAACAATGAGCTTCCATCCCCTATTTGACGGTTCAGTGTTAGCCATCATGGGAGAACTTAACGTCCAGGCACTACCTGTTATTTAACATCAAATTTGTGCTCCTGACTTAGGACAGCACAAGGCTCAGAGAGGTGAAGTGGCTTGCCCAGAATCACACAGCTCGCAAGAGCTGGAGCCAAATCTGAAATGAGGTCTGGCTGACTGCGTTCCAGCCGCGCTCATTCCCGTCACATTAAGCTGTTCCCTTCAGCCTAAGGCGAGAGACACTGCTCGCTGTAGAAATGATAAATGAGTCCACAGAAGTGTTGCAACTGCCACTTCCAGACAGGCAGGAGGGGAAAGAGTAACTGAAGTGCTGCTGATCTTTTTCCATGTTTGTGGATAGGCAAAACATTTACCGGTTTTAAATTTAAAAAAACAAACAAAACAAAAAACAAAAAAAACCTACAGGGTCAGAATGAAACAACTTATTCTGCTTTGCCCTCAGTCAGTCCGTTCTCCAGAAGGTAAACTTTAATCAGATCATCAAGTATCTTCCAGCCTTCCTTTATGCAAATACAGTAAGTATGAATCGTGTGTGTGTGTGTGTGTGTGTGTGTGTGTGTGTGTGTGTGTGCACGCGCGCACCCCCACGCTTATGTATGAAGACAGTCTCACATAGCCAGTCTGGCCTTGAATTCACTATATAGCTGAGACTTGCCTTGATTCTCCTGACCCCACCTCTCAAGTGGCAGGGTTACAGGCATGTGCCACCACATACATCTGAACGCAGTATGTTCTAGGATTGTTCTGTACCTTGCTGGTTTTCTCCATTCGCTCTTTCATTTAAGCAAAGTCAGTCCTTCCATGGCAATTCACAGGGACCTTCCTTATCTTCCGTTCTACATTGTACCATAGCTCTGATGCTGCTGTACAGATGCACTTAGAGCTTAATCAGTTAAACAGTAATGAGCAGTTAATTGTTTCTGATCTTCTGCCATTAAGTACTGTGCTGTTAAAAGAAAAGCTTAAATCCAGCCATGGTGTACACGCCTTGAATCCTAGCATTCAGGAGACACAGCCACGCAGATCTCTGAGTTCAAGGTCAATCTACACAACAAGTTCCAGGACAGCCAAGCTTAGGCAGTGAAGGATCTGGAAAACAGAAAGCTGGGGTCATGTTCCAGTTCCAGCAAGCAGCAGAACTTGGCAGCTTAAGGCATGTGTCTCTGGCTTTAGAGTCAAGAATAGAAGGGACTGCTGGGACAATTGAAGCTAGTTAGCTGGAAATAAGAAATTATCAGTGATTAAGAAGAAACCAGCATCACTGAGATGAATTCTTCTGCGAAGTATTTTTGAGAGCACAAGGAAGCTGTGCTCCAGAGAGAGCCATGGTTGTACCTCGTGCTGCAGCTGTACTTGGTAATGTGTAAGAGTCACGAAGGTGGTGCTGGTGGTATGAAGGGGTCATGGTTAGAAGCTGAGGCTTGGCACTGTGAGAGGCCATGGAAGGCCATTGGTGAAGGTGCAGCCTCAGTTGCAGTTAACAGCCCAGGACTGAAGGGGTCATGCAGAGAAGCTGAGGCTTGGCACCATGCAGAGAGCCTGTGAGAGGCTATTGGTGAAGCCTAGTTGAGGCAAAAGACTCCAGCGAATTAGAGATGCCATTACCATGGGATGCTCACCAAGAACAGTGGAGTGGAGTCAACCTGAGCTTAGAGTGCTACAGAGGGCAGAGCTGGAGATGTGACGCCAGCCCTTTGGAGGAGCCCAGAAGATAATGTGTGGATCCCTGACATTTGAAGCTGTAACACTGAAGTTGCCGTGGAGACCCCAAGATGTTAGAGATGCCAGACCCATGGGAGATCCGATGAGCACTTTGACATCAGACATGGAGATGCAAAGTTTGGAGTTTGCCCAGCTAGATTTTTGGGTTTTGTTTGTCCAGTATTTCCTCACTATGACATTTTTTAATAGTAATGTATATGCTGTGATGTTTAAGGTATGTGATCTGCTCTTCAATTTGACTTTATAGGGGATCACTGTTAAATGACTAAATGAATCTCAGAAAATACTTTGGACTTTTGACATTGTTGAGACTGTTAAAAACTGTGAGAAATTTTGAAGTTGCACTAAATATATTTTGCATTATTCTATGTTTAGGTATGGCCCCCATAGACTCGTGTGTTTGAACAAGCCTATGAGGGCCAGGGAATGTAATATGGTGGTTTGTATATGTTTAGCCCAGGGAGTGGCACTATTAGGAGGTGTGGCCTTGTTGGAGTAGGTGTGGCCTATGGAGGTTGGACTTTGAGACCCTCCTCCTAGCCACCTGGGAGACAGCCTGCTCCTGACTTCCTTCCTCAGCTCCTCCAGCTCCACGCATACCAGAAAGTTGCCAGCTTTCTGCCTTAATGATAATGGACTGAACCTCTGAACCTGTAAGCCAGCCCCAATTAAATGCTGTCCTTTATAAGAGTGGCCTTGGTCATGGTGTTTCTTCATAGCAACGGAAACCCTAACTAAGACAAGTACTATGTTACTGTGAATAATAAGCTATTCCACACATACACCAGTATACCTATGCAATAAACTTCATTCACAGATGACTGGATCAAAAAGTGACTGTTTTGTTGAAGATAGCCATTGGTAGTTTGCACTCCATTAAGAGAGGTACCAACAGGTATTTTGCTAAAGACAACCATTGGCTGTTACCCCCCATATGAGAGATACCAGCAAACACTTTGCTAACAGTATAGAATATGGTCTGTTTTCAAGAGCTGTTAATAATCTCAGCATATGTCAAGGCTTGGAGTTCATACCTGAGCTAAACCACTTGCTTGATCCATGTGGATATATATATATATATATATATATATATATATATATATATATGTGTGTGTGTGTGTGTGTGTGTGTGTGTGTGTGTGTGTGTGTGTGGCTTTTTAATTTCCTTTCAAAGAGCTCTATTTTCATGTGCCTTGACCCCTTCTTTTCTTTTATTAAAAAAAAAAAGAAAGAAAAAGAAAAAGAAGCACTGAAGTTTAGAGTCCAAGAAAGCTTGTTATGAAACACAGGCTTACATGTTAGGGCCAGGGCTGAAATACAGGTCTGTCTTTTCCAGACCCTGAACATGTACACATGTAGCCACCAACATGTAGACTCTTGTATTGTTTATTCCTTCATTGTTGTTTTAGTTTTAATTTTAGTTTTAGAGACAAAGTTAAGAGTAGCCCAGGCTGACTTTGAACCCACCACATAGCTGAGAGTGGCCTCGAACTCCTGATCCTCCAGTCTCCACCTTCCAAATACTGAGATTTACAGACATGTGACACCATGCCCATATTGTTTTTCAGAAGAACTGTCAATAGCGTTGTCTATTCCAGGAGGATGCAAAATGAGATTTCAGTTGTCCCTTTATATTTCTCAATAACTTTGTCATAAGAGATTGAATTAGTCAGAATTCTCCAGAGAGGCAGAACCAACCAATGGGACAATGATGCAAAGACAGATGGAGATAGACATGATACTAGAAGAGCAGATTTATTAGAGGAATTGACACACAAGTAGAGAGGCTAAGAAGTCCTATTATGGGCCACTGAAACGCTTAGAACCTGGAATGCTAGAAGCATGGCTAAGTCCGAGTTGAAAAGCCCGAGAACTAGGGATAGGTGGCCACGGTCATTAACAGGGCATGTCACCCCCAGAGAGGAGGAGAGCCTGGAGAAGAGAGATCACCCTTCTTCTTTCTTGTTCCATCACTCCTACCAGCCAGTTGAATGGCATCCACAAGGCAATGATAAACATCCTTATCAGTCCTCGCATGCAAATTTCCTACAGCATCCCTCACAGGCTCACCCACAAACCTTACACCTCAGCAGACGACTAAGTCGACCCCTGAAAATAACCCTCTCAAATATCCAATCTATGTAAAGTCCATCAAGTTCTTGTTTATAGTGCCTATTTTAAAGTGATACCGTGAATGACTGGAAGACACTTTTAAGGCTGACCTTCTGCAGTTCCTAAGTTCAGCTGGCTTGCGCCCGCTGGTTTTATTAGTTTAGGGACAGCATTCAAGGACTACGGTATAGACCTTGCATTTAAAAGGCATGAGCTCTTGGGCCAGAGAGATGGATGAGAGGATGAAGGTTATCACAGCCACGTCTGATGACCAGGATTCTTTTTCCAGGACTCAAATGATGGAAGAAGAGAACCAGTCCATTTGGCCTCCACATGAGCACCTGGGCACATGTCCCCACGCACGTATACATGCATGCAAAAATAAATAAATAAAATGAAAATTAATAAGAAGCAATTCTAATTGGGAAGGACCTATCACACACACACACACACAAAAAAAAATGCAGAAGGATCAGAACTGAAGGCCAACATCTCAACTTCATTCAACTGTCTGAAAATAAGACCAACACTAACTTGTCAAGATGATGTGCCCATTGTTTGTCCCTTAATTCTACATCATTGTTACATTTTTTTTCTTTAAAAGTAGAAAACCAGAGGGCTGATGTAGATGAATAAGGTGGACCAGATCACCTTTAGAAAAGGCTCTGATCTCAGAAGAGCTGGGTGTGTTCCAGGATGGAGACTCAGGGACTTTCTATATTAGTCGGGACTTTCCAAGCCCCAGTTTAAATGGAGCAGGCCGCAGAAGGAGGTTGCAGCATCAGCAGACCCATCCTGGGACTCTGCTTCGGAACCTTAGGGCAGAAGCATTTTCTCTTCCTCTGGAAGGTGTGAAAGGAAGTCGTTTTCATTACTGAGGGAAAAGCCAAAGGGAAATAAAAGCTTTGAAAGTAAAGGGAAACTTCACAGAGTCCAGATGACAAAGCTGTGTACCTTTGAATCAACCTCACATAAAGCCATTTTCCCTCAGACATTCAGAGAGGCATGCCTTTGACAGCCTGAGAGGCTGAGAACTGGAGATGCCTGCCTTTAATCCCAGCATTCTAGGAGTGAATGGGGCTGGGAGGGGAGGGGTTAGCATTTGAGAAGGACCTGCAGGACACTAAGAAACTGCATGGGAGCCTGGGAGCTGGGCAGTGGTGGCGCATGCCTTTAATCCCAGCACTTGGTAGACAGAGGCAGACAGATTTCTGAATTCGAGGCCAGCCTGGTCTACAGAGTGAGTTCCAGGACAGCCAGGGCTATACAGAGAAACCCTGCCTCGAAATTTTAAAAATAAATAATTAAATAAATGGAGACATACTTGAAGCAATCCCACTGAAGTTGCAGACAAGGGAGGGAGGGAGGGAGAGAGGGAGGGAGACACAGAGAGAGAAAAAGAGAGAAAGAAAGGAAGAAACTAGGTGGGAGAAAAAGTTGGTGAGCATGTTCCAGGAGGAAGCCATCTGTGCAGAGGCAAGAATGCCCTGCAGCTCCTCTCATTGGTTTAATGCAACCTGTCTTCGGTTCCTCTGACTCTGACCCACCTAGACCTAAAGCCTGTCACAATAAACAGTGGAAATTCAATTCCATTGCGATTAATGTAGCCTTTCTAACCGAGTTTAGAATTTATTCCAAACAGAAAGCAAGTTCTGTTGCAGGTACTCTGACAAATTTGTCTTTAAGACTAAGGCCTTAAAGCTGGGGGCTAGGGACATGGTCCAGTGCTTGCATGAAATGCGCAAAGGCTCTGGGTTCAATGCCCAGTCCTGAAGGGGAAAAAGCAAAGAAAAGAAAAAAAAGACTTGAGCTGATATCAATTGAGCAGGAAATGTCCTTTAGCTCACTGCAGAAGTATTCCATTTTGGAAGAAAATGAGAAGAAAACCATGGAAGGAGAGGGGGGATACAGTTTTCAGTGCTGTCTATTTTTGTACAATATTACCGCCAAGTTAGGAGCCTAAAGGAGGGCTCACCATCTCAGTTTCTGTTGACCAGGAACCTGGTTGCTGTTTCCCCACAATGGGTAAGGTCTCAAGGCCACGGAGTGTGGGATGTGATAGACACACATCTCCAGCCCTAGCGCTTCAGAGGCTGGGGCATGAAAATGGAGAATTCAAGGTCAGCCTGAGCCTGAGCCTGAGCCCATTTCTCAAGACGAAAAGTCTACTGAGCCTTCGCTCATCCCAGTCTAACAGTAATGGCTCTACTGTCAGACTCGCTCGGATTGCTGGCAGAACGCGGCTCCTGGAGCTCCCAGGACAATGGGGAAACGCCCCATTTCACAGCTCCTGTATTCCGTTGCTTTCACTTTTCTTCTCCTCTTCTCCCCCACCACATCATGCTTAAATCCAGAGTCTGTGCATGGCAGAAAACAGGGCTGGCAGGATGGCTCAGCAAGTGTCATCACAGTCAGGATTCTCTAGAGGAACAGAACATATATATGATATAGCAACATAGCTTTATATGCAACTAATCCATCAATGGCTATCTTTCAACGGAAGGTTCAAGAATCCAGTAGTTGTTCAAGTCATAAGGCTGGCTGTTTCAGCTGCTCTTCAGCATAGATTAGAATCCTCAAGAAGTGGGGTCTAACACCAACCAGGGAAGAGAGACTGGGTGCAAGCAAGCAAAGGGCAAATTGGCTTTCTTCCATGACCTTTATATAGGCTGCCAAGGAAAGGTATGGCCTGAATTTACAGTGAGTTCCACCAAAATCCCTTACAGGTGTGCCCAGCCCACTTGGGTTTTAGATAATCACAGTTGTTGTCAAGTTGACAACTAAGAATCGTCATCAGAGGGAGTAAAGGTGCTTCGTGACAAGCCTAAGGACCAAAGTTCAAATCTTATAACCCACAGGGTGGAAGAAAATGACTGACCTTCGTGTGGGTGCCACGGGATGCATGTGCACATACCCAAACATACAAATAAAAAAATACATTCGACAGAGAGAACACCATTTATCTTTCTGAGTCTCCAGTGGCATCCATTTTCCTGAAAATGTTAACATTATGGCTTCATTTTTTTTTTAAAGCTAAACAAAATACACACACACATACACACACACACACACACACATTCGTCTTTCTTATCCATTCATCTGTGTTTGTGACATCTAAGCTGGCTCCATTATTAGCTCTTGTGACCAAAGCAGCAATAAACACAGACATGAGGATCTCTAGCGTGCGTTAACTGAGCAGTTCAGTTTAGACACAGGTATGACATAGGTATGACATCGTTGATCACATGCAGTTCAATTTTTAGTTTCTAAAGAGTCTACACACTGACTTCCACAGCGACTACACTTTTCATATTCCTCACGCTTGTCTATACGGCTGAGGAGACTTCCAACTCAACTATAGAGCAACTATCTGCTTCTTCCTAGAGGCTTGAAGAGATGATTAAGAAGAGAAATGAAGGAAGAACTGGGAAGTAAAAAGGAGGCGGAACATGAAGATTTGGGGAGGAAATATCAGGCTGTCCTTATTCTAAATAATAATGAAGAACAGAATTGAGAAACCTCTTCAGAAAGATAACCAAGGGTATGGCTAAGTGACCACTCTGTGCAGATGAGTGTGGCCTTGAAGCTCACCCTCCAAAAGAAACACTGAGGAGCGCAGACAGGATGAAATGAAGGAAGGCTAATAGACTCCTAAGATCCAAGTCTTGGCCACAGAGCTACCGCTCTGTGGTTCTTCGTCGTTGCCTCTTTAGTTTCCAAATATTTGTAGGAGGCAGAGATGAGCAGAAGGGAGGGGGTGACATCCTAGGTTTCAACAGGCTACATGGCCTGCTGGGAGCGGCAGAGGGGGCCACAACGCTCACTTCAATTCCATGCCCTCTCTGCCTCTCCACTACTGACTTTGAAGAAACAAGAAGCCAAATTGAAGAGGCGTGTGAAGCCAGGGTTCGCAGACAGCCCAGAAATGCTATGGGCTGCCTCTGGCCAAAAACTAGCAAAGAACTCAAGGGCGCCCTGACTTCAAAGCCCCGAGCCCACGTGGTGGAATGAGAGAGTCAACTCTGAAGATGTCCACACATGTACCAGAAACAGTGAATAATCTGGGGAGCCAGCAAGAGACGCATAGAGGCAAGGGAGGAAGGCTGGGTGAGGGAAATGAGTAAGAAAATAAAACGGGGTGTGAGAGAGGGGGGGAGGGAGGGAGAGAGAATACCTACGCTCTCTTAATTTTTTTTTACTAGGCTCCTCCGCTAACTATCCAATTCTATTGCTTATGAGCTCTGCCTTCCACCAAACACCAGAACATGAAACAATTCTGCCCAAGGTGCTTCCTTTGTAAAGGCACTCCCCCTCCGCTGCCGATGACACGTGCTGCTCCCTGCATCCACCTGAGATGTCACCAGAATGAACTTCCCCATCCTTGTTCTCACCAACATCCTATTCATGATCGCTTATGCATTTTCTAAGAAACCTGAAGCTCCCTCCAGAGAGAACTCCCTGCCTTTCTGAGCCCTTCTCGGCTTTTCTGAGAATAGACTTTGCTCTCAGTTCAAGGCCTCTTCCACAAGTTTAGATATTTGTTAGAGCCACACTCCACTTGCTATTGTTGATTTTGCTTCTGTCTGCTTAGACTATCACACACACACACACACACACACACACACACACATACATACACATACATACACACACACA
>NC_034593.1:44275436-44279782 GCF_900095145.1 Mus pahari
CACACATACATGCACACACACACGCACACGCACACACACACACACACACACGCACACACACGCACACACACACACACACAAATCCATTCCCTGGGAGCAATGAGAAGGTTTAGCGAGCAAATGTGCATGCCTCCAAGCCTGGCAAGCTGAGTTCTAGCCCCAGAACCAACATAGGAGACGGGGAGGACTGACTCCTACAAGTTACCCTCTGACCTCCAGATATGCACCATGGCATGTGCACATGTATTCACAGAGACACACACACACACGCACATGCACACACGCACGGTGATACAAAAATATTTTTTAAATTAAATGTCAAAACCCAACAGACTGAGAAGCTAAAAGAAGAGAAATCCCTTTCCCAGCTCTAGTAAATTGAAGTCCAACATCAAAACGCCAGCTCCCCAGCTTGGAGACAGCCCCTTCACCCTCCTATGGAAAAGAAAGCAAGTTTGAGTCTGTCTTCGACAGTGTTCCATTGCAATAAAGAGACACCATGACCACAGCGACTCTGATAAAGGAAACCATGGCTGCCTTACGGTTGGTTAGTCCATTCTTACCGTGTCAGGGAGCATGGCAGCGTGCGGGCAGACATGATGCTGGAGAAGCAGCTGGGAGGGCCACACGTGGATCTGTGGGCAGCAGGAAGACAGAGAACCAGTAGACCCATCTTGGTCTTTTGAAATCTCAAAGCCCACCCCCAACGACACATTTCCTCCAACAAGGCTACACCTACTCCTGTAGGTGTGTTCCCCAACAAGGACACACCTCCTAATCCTTCTGACTGGTGCCATTCCCTGATGACTAAACATCCAAATAATCCATTCTTATTCACCCCCCTGGTCCCCATAGGCTTACAGTCTTATCATAATGCAAAACTGAGTTCAGTCCAACTTCCAAAGTCCCTATAGTCTATCATAATCTCAACATTATTTAAAAGTCCAGAATCTCTTCTGAGCGGGTGGCTACCTTCATGCTCAGAGAGAAAAACCCTTATCCACATCCAGCATCTCTCCCTCGCCTCTTACTAGTAGCAGAGAGCAGTTGTGTGTCTCCAGGTGATGGCAGCACGTGCCTTTAATCCCAGGAGACAAAAGCAGGTGAATCTCTGAGTTCAAGGCTAGCGTGGTCTACAAAGCAAGTTCCGGGACAGCCAGGTTTGTTTTAGAAAAAAGAAAACTGGATAATGGCCTATTGAGGGCCGGACATGATGCCTATAGTACAGGCCAGGAGGACCATGAGTCTAAGACGAGTCTAGGCCACATAATGGATTCAAGAACAGCCTGGGTCTAGTGAGTTCCAGGCCAATGTGGGATAGTGAATAAGTCCCTAACTCAAGACTCCAAAAGAGGGGGATGAAGGGGGGCAGCTAAACTGGATTAAGGTGCCATTCTTGGGCCTTCATCTAACTTTAATTACCCCTTAAATGGCCTATTTGAGGGATGAAGGCATGGCCAGAGATTAAGCCTATAGAGTCTCAATTCTTCTACTCTGGTACACCCAAGCCTGAGCCTGTTGTTAAATACTGTCACCGTGGCAGCCCACACCTTGAATCCCAGCACTCAGAGGACAGAGACAGGCATCTTTGTGAGTTCAACGCCAACCTAGTCTATAGAGTGAGTTCCAGGGCAGCCATGACTACAAAGAGAAACTTTATCTCAGGAAAAAGGCAGGGGGGAACAATAAACTCTACGGACTAGATAGATGTCTCGGTGATTAAAAGCACCGGCTGCTCTTAATCCAGAGGACCGAGGTTCAATTCCCAGCAACCACATGGAAACTGACAACTGTCTGTAACTCCACTTCCAGGGATCTGACACCCTCACACCTATTCACATAAATCATTTAAAAAAAAAAAAATTGCTGTTGCATTGGCAGTTAGCGCCTCAACGTACAGATTTTGAGAGACAGTTCAATCCCTAACAGTGACATGCCTTCACCGGATACAGTGACATCACCAGGCAGCAAGACACCGTGAGCACAGGGGGCCCTCCTCATTTTCCTGTTTCCTGTCAGACCCACTATCGCTGGAGGCTTTTATCCCGAGTACGTTCACAGGGCCTGCATATGCAAGTGTATCTGTGTGTGGTACAAGCTCCGAGGCCTTGTAACAGAGATGATATATCCCCACTGAAGAGAAATGACAGTCAGAATGAGAAGAAGGAGCCAATTTGTCACTTAATGCAGAGCCTGATTGTGCTGCAGCAGGAGCCTCACACTGAGATTGATTACAAACAAGATGGCATTTCCCCTTGGGCCGCCTCACGCATTATTATAAATAAATACCACTCGCTTTAGCATCTGCATGGCCATCGATCGAGAACACATTCTTCTCTCCGTGCCTTGGGTTCACAGTAAATATCCCGGGGACCACAACGGCCTTTCTTCAATGTGTAAAAGGAGTGTGGCCTCACATGGGACAGCTTCAGAAAGTGGGGACTGTCACACAGTCCATGAGAAAAGAAAACACACACGGAGGTGAACTGACCCTAGGAGTTCATTTCCGAGAAGCCTTAGCCATAAACTGTGGTGGGGTTTTGTTCCAAAGGCTCTGGCAGCTGGACAAGGGTGTGGAAACGTGTGAGCCCAACACTCCAGAGAGGAACACACAGCCTAGAGCCCCTCAACAGCTGTTTGGGATTATTTGGGGTTTGCTTTTTTTTAATTATTATTTTTTGTGTTTCACACCAGCCCAAGAGAATCAGTTGTGTTCTGGGAGTGGTTCCTGAAAAAAAATCACAGTGGAATTTTCGAGATGGAAATAAATCTGTTAAATTTCGAATATCTCTTTGCCCTTGCCCTGACTGCTCCAAATCTGTCATCTTATGAGTTTCAAATAAATAAGTTATTTTAACCAGCAAAATATAGAGTGACTGTTTTCTATTTATTTCTTTACGCTTTGCCTCGGTGCAAGGGTGAATTTGATCTGCCTGCGGAAAGTTTTTTTTTTTTTTTCATTTCAGTATCTCTTCACTCATTTTCTATCTTCCCCTCCACCGCCTCTTGATGCTTTCCTATCTGCGCAATCTTTCCCTCCTACATAAACCCACGCGTTTGGCATGTTTCTGGCGTGACGTGAGTGCCCCCTGCTGTCAAAGATGGTGAACAGCTCCGCAACCAGGCAGGTTCAGACCAATAACCGCAGATGGAGAAAAAAAAAAAAAAGCTACATCCCTGGGCAAACACTGGTAGTAGTATTGTTAAAATGAATAATTTATTAAATCGCGATTGTTTATTGACATCCCTTTCATTATTTACTTCTCAGTTATTAAACATACTCGTGGAGTGCCAGGGTGTTAGCCCTTGGCCCACTCCAACGCTTTTCCCAGGCAGGGATGGAGCCAGCCCCTTGATTCTCTCTATCCAAGACATTTTCGATCTCTTTTGTCAGGTCGGGGTCAAACTACAGTTGTTCCATGATGACTTTATCAATTCTCAGTTGATAGACTCTAAATGAAAAACTGCCCGCTGCTGCCTCGCCGCCACTTAAGAAGGGGGTTATCTGGGTAATGTTCTGTCAATCGGGCAGGGTCTGCGACAGACGCGGGGAGTCAAGTGAAATAGGAGGAGGAGATGCTTTCAATGTTTTTATTAGTCTTTGTCCCCCACATCAAAGACTAGCTGACAGCCATCCCCGTCTGTCCTTCCAAATCAAAACGATAAGGGGAGGAAGGCATGCATGCACGTTTGAGGGCATGCTCCATTCTGAAGGAAGTCGGCAAGCCTGTGTCTTACAGAGCGATACTCTCACCCTCGCGACAGGGTGGGTCAAGGTCAAGAGCACCAGGCTCCAGTGGGAGGAGCATGTCCCAAAAAGAAAAGCTCTAACCCCAGATACATGCTAGTCTGCACCCGGGAGGGGACCCTGGCTTTTAAAGGACAAACTCAAGTTTCCCGGTGGTTTGTTTTCAGACAATATATTCCGATACCACTTTTCCCCTCTCCCAATTCCTCCTCATTTTTAACAATGCAAGTATCCCTCAAAGTAGATAGATGGATGGATAGATAGATAGATAGATAATGAATAAATAAACCTCAAGGCAAAAAAACAAAAACAAAGCAGAAGTTAACAAATTTCACTCTAAAACCCCAAATCTTAAAACAAACAAAGAAGAGCCGGTGAGGTGGGTCAGTGGGTCAAAGTGTTTGCCCTGCATGCCTCAAGATTCCACAGTGAAAGGAACAAACCAGCCTCACTGACTTTCACACTCAAGCCCACATCCCCTCACACTCTATCAAGAAAAATAAAGAATTTTTAAAATGAAAAAGAGAAAGGCTAATTGATCATGATTGTTATTGGTACACATAACATCCCCTCTCCCCTCTCCCCTCTCCCCTCTCCC
>NC_034593.1:44281468-44291829 GCF_900095145.1 Mus pahari
GGGGAGGGGAGGGGAGGGGAGGGGAGGGAAGAGGAAGGAGAGAGGAGGGGAGGGGAGGGGAAGAGGAAGGGAAGAGGGATGAAGGGGGAAGGAGAACAGAGATTCTACCATTTAAAAAAAAAAAAAACATAAAAAACAGTCAGTACTTCCTAGACCAATTGATTTATCTTGGATTGATTAACCATTTGCCTTCCAGTGTCTTCTCTCTGAAAGACCAAGGCAGGTACTCAAACTGCCTTTACTGATTATTGACCCCCAACCCCACCCCCATGAGAGCTGGGGGGTGGCTTCTCTCTCTCATTTTAGTCAAATGCTTGACCTCAGAGTCACAAACCCCAACCCGCATTCAGTGACTTTTTTTTTTTTTAAATCAAAGAACTTCCACTGGGGAATCCCTCAACAATCTTGGTTCCTATCTGTTCAAGCTAATAAACCAAGAGATGGAGTAAAGAGACTATTACTAAGTTAGACATCGTTATAACAGTGACTCTAATCTTGGAGCTTAGCATTGCACTACACTAGGAACACTAACTTTTAGTCTTCCCATGAAGCTCCACCAATGACTAATAATCACCCGGTAACGACAAGCAGCAGAGAGAGCCAGTGATTTAATGGTCAACGCAATGATGAAGATGTGCATAAGATCATGAGAGCCCAGGGCTGGAGAGATGGCTCAGTGGTTAAGAGCACTGACTGCTCTTCCAGAGGTCCTGAGTTCCAATCCCAGCAACCACATGGTGGCTCACAGCCATCTGTAATGGGATCTGATGCCCTCTTCTGGTGTGTCTGAAGACAGATACAGTGTACTTACATATAATAATAAATAAATCTTTCAAAAGAAAAAAAAAAGATGGTGAGAGCAGCGAAGAAGAGGAGCCCCTGGCCTGGTTCAAGGGTTGAAGGGAAAGAAGGGAAGAGAGGCAACCTTCCTGAGAGACTCAGGTGGCCCTTCCTTCAGTTCCTGCCTCCACTCAACTTGTAATAAATCTGGGCATGAATATGTCCAAACCTGAGAGTTTGTAATGGAGACACACACACCCAAAAAAAAACCAACACACTTCAAAGACCACAGAGTCACACATTTGAGAGTCAAAGTCGCCTGCAAGCAAAGTAAGTGATCAGAATAACCGGCTTTCAAACAATTTGTGTTTCTTCAAAGCAATGCAGGAGTAAAGGAGAAATGTGAGCCAGAGGCCGGGAGAGGAGGGAAAGGGGGGTATATCGGGAGGGAGGGAGTCAGAAGAAGACTGAGGAGCAGGAGAGAAGACTGGGCTAGTCCCCACATAGAAACTCCAAATGTATAGAGACTCTCTCTTCCCATAATGTATGTGTCCACCCTAATCAAAATTTACAGAGAGAAAATCGCCATTAACCCAAGCACTTCTCATGGTTTTTATCAGAGCGATGGAGGACATTCACGGTGGTAAGTGCTTCAGAATTTCCTGAGCGATGATGTTAAGTGCAAGAAGTTGCTATTCTGCGCCCCTACCTCCTTCCTCGGATCCTTAAGGAGCCTCAGGAGATTCCTGGATGTTGAGAAGAGATCCAAATGATGTGGGGTCAAGAGAAATGGTGGGTAAGTGTCGGTACAGACATCTATCCATGTCATCTTTTCAAAATGACATTTCGCTCCACAGCAAGAGAATTTTTGATGGGCTTGGAGAGAGTGCAGTAATCAGATCATCTGCAGAAGCTGGCTCCCTTCCCCACCCTCTGTAGGGATCCGTTAAGGAAGCAGGAAATGGAAAAAGAAGCGCTACGCGTCATGGATGTCACTTAATAGCACGTTTTATGAAGTTCTTCTGCAAAGGCCTTTGGTATCGGCAGACTCGGAACAAGGTGTGCACATAAATAAACGATCCCCCCTCATTCCGGGGCTATTCGCCTCAGTCCTCTTTGTGAACTTGATGGGACGTAGTAAGGCTGCAAGAGAGACTCTAGACAGAGAATATAATATGAACTTGTCACGGTGCCAATGTGTGGAACGAGCAAACAAACAAACAAAAAAAAGATTTGTGGCTTTTGTCTGCAAGATCTGATGGATTAGGACGTTAGGCTCCTCACTGCTGATTGGGGAAATGAATACTCCAAACCCCCTGCCTCCGTGACTGTTTCATTTGTGTGCTTTTATGGATGCTTTTGTTCTGATCTGGAAAGTCAGTAAGGCTCAGACTCTCCACAGGCCAGTGATGGAGATACGAGAAGCCACATACGGCCGCGCTTATGATAAGCCATGCTGATCCGAGTGTCACCGGGGAGACTGTTTAGTAACAAAACACAAACTTCCAAACAAGTGATAACAGGGCCTTGTGCCGCACAAGGTCTTTCTGTCAGGAAGCTTCTTCAAGCATTTTACAGACTCGTATAAAGGGTCCCTGGCGCGTCGTTGGGTTCAGTTGCATCGAGGGCAGAGGAAAAGCAGATGCTCCGCCAGAAAACAAATATGCTTTCTGGAAAAAAAACCTATTTTGCAGGCTGGTGAGATGGCTCCACGGGTAATGGTACCTGCTCTCAAGCCTGACGACCTGGATTCTGTCCCCAGGACTCACTCGGTGGAAGGAAAGAATCAACCCTCCTTTGGTGTCTTCCGACAGGTGCGTATGCATATAACACATGAACCCATGCATACACATGAATAGATTCATATAATTTTTTCTTTTTTTTTTAAAGATTTATTTATTTATTATATGTAAGTACACTGTAGCTGTCTTCAGACACTCCAGAAGAGGGCGTCAGATCTTGTTACAGATGGTTATGAGCCACCACGTGGTTGCTGGGATTTGAACTCCGGACCTTCGGAAGAGCAGTTGGGTGCTCTTACCCACTGAGCCATCTCACCAGCCCAGATTAATATAATTTTTAAGTTAAAAGAAAAAGGTTATTTTGCGAGTGCAGCTATAAAATCTTCCTTTTTATGGTCCTGGATAGGAGGATTAAGGCTTGTTGACACAGAGCGCAGAACTACCGTCCTAAGGGGCAAGATGGACATTGAAGATGCTGCCCATACACGCTATACCCTTCCTAAAGACAAGACCCAGAATACATGGATCAAAATAAGCATCCCAGCTAGCCAAGAGTGTGTGGCTATGTCACCAGCCTGTGTCACCAGGCTGGGCAGCAGCGGCCACACTTTCTGGAAATGTGAGACTTGGCCCTGCATTAACTATGGAGAGCACAGATCCATTTCCAGCTCAGCTACTAGAATCGAAGTCTCCTCTGAATGAATGCTTAACCCACGGCTTGGGCCCTGGCCACCAGAAAAAACGAATCCAGAAATTTTCCAGTGGGACCAGCTTTGTGACTGAACCCTACGGGAGAGTTCAGACTACATCGCGAGTTCAAGGCCAACGTGGGCTACACAAGACTCCAGCTTTAAAAAGCAAACAAATAAAACACTAACAAATACTCTCATGACTTCCAGGAGCATCCCTCGAGTCAGCGTGAATAAAGATTATGACCTGGCGTCGCAACTTTTTTTATTTTAAGACAGTCCTTCACTGCAGATTGGCCTCAAATGCAGAATCCTATCGCAGCCTTCCGAGTTCCAGCGCTACACACAGTCTTGTGCCACCAAACCCAGTTACCAAACCTGCTCCATCTCCCGATTTCAATATTTTTGTCCCATCATTGCTCACTCTACTAAAAAAAAACGATGTCTAAAGTCCCCTCCCTTCTAAAGCGAGACCTACTTTAGCCTTGACTTCCCCCGCTAAGGGTTGTATCTACACTCTTGTTAATCTCTGACGTGACCTCATGTTGGTACCACATTCATATGTGGGCTCATTCTCCTCATTCTTTCCTGATGACAATAGTTATTATAGACCCTACCCAAGACTCATCCCCTTATCAGTCTTTCCAGCGGTCTCACCTGCAGCAGGGGCAGCTTGATCCTTCTTTCCCGCAGAGATTTCGATGCCAAGAACTCCAGTAATTCTCACCTGACAATGAGTTTATTGCGTTTTTCTGAATATACGGCAAGACATTTATTAGTAGACTATGAAGTATTTATAATGGTAATTAAAACTAAGCTGTCGACAGTGCAGTAAATGCAGAGCCAGAGATAATGCTGTTACTGTTTTACTGTGTGTTTGCTCTTCCTGTGATCTAATATAAAACCCTTCACAAAGGTTAGTAAGGCAATGATCTTAAGGCTGGTGTTAAACAAAACTGTTTGTCTCCTACCAGAAAGACTCACACTCAAAGTCACAAGTAATTTCCAAGACAGCAATGTACACACTCAGGAATGTCTGTTTACTGCCGGTAGAAATAAATGCAACTTTTCTTTAAGCAAATAAGAAGTCAGGCTGGGAGGTTGTGTGGCCCAGCTTTAATACCTATCCTAGGGAGGCAGAGGTAGATTTCTGAGATCGAGGCCAGCCTTGTCTGCAAAGTGAGTTCAAGGACAGCCAAAACCAGCTATACAGAGAAACCCTGTCTCAACAAACCAAAGAGAAAAAGAAAAGAAAAAGGCAATTTTCAAATGGCAAACACTTAAAAATAGTCACAACCCTTTAGCCCAAAAAATTCTGCCACGGTCTTTGTCCTAAAGACCTAATCAGACCCAGGTGATAACTCGGGTGACAGTCACAAGTTTGAGGCCAGCCTAGTCTATATAGTGATCTCAAGGCAGCCAGAGCTGCAAAGGGAGACCCTGTCTCAAAAAAAAAAAAAAAAAAAAAAAAAAAAAAAAAAAAAAGACAAAGACGAAGTGGAAAGAAAGAAAGAAAATGATTACTTGGGACCCCTGCATGGAAGTGCATACCTTCAGTCCTCATACTCAGAAGGCTGAGGCAGGGGGATCATCATGAGTTCAAAGCCAGTCCATGGTATGGAGTGAATTCTTGGCCATCATTCTGGGCCATAGAACAAGATTTTATATTTATCTTTAAAAAAAAAAAAATCTAGGTATGGTAGTGACACTGCTTAGGAGGTAGGAGCCAGAAAAGTCGCCAATGACACCCTTGACTACAGAGCTAATTCGAGGCCAGCATAGGCTACATGAGACTTTGTGTCAAAAAAAAAAAAAAAAAAAAAGATGGATACATACATACCTTATAAATAATACACAAATAATACAAATAAGCACACAAATAAATAATAAAAACGTAAAAGGGAAGACAATAAGTTTTAGACCTGGGTTGTGATGACACAGGCCTACAATCCAGCACTTATGAGACTGAGGAGGGAGAGACAGCCTAAAGTTCAAGGTCATCCTTGACAGAAATGTCATCCTATGACAAGGCTTCAAAGACAGGAGAGGAGAGGGGAGAGAGCAGAGGGAGAGGGAGAGATAAAAGAATGGGTTGGGGACGGTTTTTAAAAAGCAACAATAAAAAAAAAAAAAACCCACTAAAGATTGAGGCCTGCCTGAGTGTTCTAAATTCAAAGCTCCTAACAAGCCCAGACTCAGTGTGTGCGCCTGCACAGGCCGAGGGGACAGGGGCGGGCACGCCCCCTTTCAATGCTGCTGACACCTGCCTGCATTCCCAGGCTTTAGAGCAAGGAGAGAAAGGCTGCCACCAACTTTCCTCTTCTTCGCTGGAACGGGTTTCAGAGGGCTTCTTTTCCTCAAAGAAATAACGAATGCCTCTTCGCAAACTGTCGGGGAAAACTTCTATTTGGAAGTAATTGAACATATGTTTCTGTAGCAGCCGCTTCTGAGCCATTTCCCAAACAGCTTTCCTTCCTAACGAACTCCAGGATTCACCGGGTAGACAGTGACATCTAGTGTGTACCGACAGAGTTGGGAGAGGGCCTCGGATAGGTCTAGAAGAAGCAGGAGACTGACACCCCCATCCCGATGCCGTTGCCAAGGGGAACGCAAATTTGGTATCATAGCGATGCATAAGCACTTGAAATTATCAAAGGACTGGTTTCCGTTTCGACTCTCAGAAAGATCTGGATGCTGTACGGCATTTTAGCCCAGCACTCCTTCCACCCAGCACTTGAGAGACAGAGCCAAGGATGATCAGGAGTTCAATGCCAGCCTCAACGACACAGGGGAATTCAAAGCCGGCATGGGCTACGGAAGACCTCGCTTCAAAACACAAACAAGCAAAGAGAGCCACACTTTATCTAGAGAATCAAGTAATCCTAAAAGTAATTTGTCTGGGGGTAAGATGAGATCATAACACCCAAGAGATGACACACGGCTTCTCCCTGTGCTCAGAAGGGAACCTTCACTTAAAAGTTAAAAATGAAAGAATTGTGGGTGTTCCGCTGCCCCTGAATATCGTGGGAATTTCCAAGCATTGGAGGTATACAGAGAAAACCTAAAGTAGAGGGCTGGGGGTACAGCTCAGTTGGTAGCGTGTTTGCCCAGCACACTCAGAGCCTTGAATTAGAACCCCAGTACTACATAAGCCAACCGTGACAATACAGGCCTGTAGTTGGAATACTCAGGAAATAGAAACTGAAAAGTCAGAGGTTCAAAGTCATGCTTGGCAACATAGGGAGTTCAAGGTCAGCTTGGGCTACATGAGAACCACATCTTTTAAAAAAGGAAAAAAAAAAATCACTCTGAAACTGACTGGTAATTTCTTCCCTGGCCGTGTTTTCCTAGCACGGAAGGTTCAATGGGGGCTGCTGAGAAAGAAAAGGTTTCAGTGGTCTTATCCAGCCCTGGACTCCGCGTGCTACAAGAGTGACTGCCGGGCAGGTGTGCCCACTGGTGCAACAGAAGAGCGCGCGTGTGGTAAAGATATCAACGTGCCCTCTGACTGGATTCAAAGCCTAGTCTCCAAGAGGGAACTCTGCCGAGGTCTGTTAACGTGGTCTAAAGCCATGACTGGGAAGGTCGTAGGCCCTAGGGGAGAGCCTCTACTGTTGTCTCGCTAATGGTCAAACTGGTTCCTAAACAGTTCCTATCTTACCTTTAGACAGTACTGCTCAGAGAGGCTTAGTTTTATAGTAGGCCGCAGTTAATGCACAGACAGAACTAGTCAATGATGCACAGACAGAACTAGTCAATGGGCTTTGACTCAATGACAGCTCAGCCCTGGACAGAACACAACATCATCCTACCTATGGCTCAGGGAACCATTGGGTCAAAGGGCGTGGAAAGACTCTGAGAGCCAGGAATGTGGAGGGGTGTAGTGAAAGGCTAGCTTCAGACATGCATGGCCATTGCGTTCATTAACTCACAGCAAGTGTGGTCACCAGGACTACACTGGCACAAGACCGAGCCCAGCATCACTTCATCATGTACGGAAGAAGCATGCACGGCCTCGTCCCTAGCTGAAGAACCATTGCCGTTCCTGGGCCCTGGGAGAGGGAGAATCATTGCTTTCTGGAGGTGTGGCCAGTAATCCCGTCACTAAGCCTACAGCCTGCACGTGCCAGCAACCACAATTAAACCTAATTCTCAGAAGAATTAAATTGTAAGGCTCTGTTTCTTCCTATGTGTATGTGATTGTGTAAGTGGATTCCATGTGTACAAGAAGGCCTAAGAAGGCCAGATCTCTTGGAGGTGGAGTTACAGGTGGTGTGGGCAGCCTGACCCGGATGCTGGGAATCAAACTCTGGTACTCTATTAGACTATAAAGTGCTTTCCATCTCTCTCCAGCCTCCTAAAATTCAATTTAAAAAAAATAACTAACTAAAACAGAAGGACACTGTCACTGCCAATTTAGCCAACATAAATGACCAACACCGGACACGTGTACTGTGGTGAATCATGGCAACCCCTTGCCTCCAAATAGAAACGTGGGAGATACACACAGGAAGTAATCTTACTAAAAATAAAATAAAATATTAGGAACTTTTTGGATGAGATGGATCAAATTACACAGAAAAGCCTGGCAGAGTCTACACACACACACCACACACACACACACACCCTCGCCACACTCAGAGGGCTAAGGTTGTGGGCTGGTTTGATGTTTGTTGGATTGTTTTGTCCGTTTGGAACAGCTAGGGTCATCTAGGACGAGGGAGCTCTAACTGAGAAAAGACCTGGATCAGATTGGCCAGTAGGCAAGTCTGTGGGGCGTTTTCTTGACTGGTGATTGACATGGAGGGCCCAGGCCACTGTGAGCAAAGCCACCCCTGGGCAGACGGCCCTGGGAGATATAAGAAAACATGCACAAGTTAGTAACCAAGATCCCTCCATAGGCTGCGTCAGTTCTTGTCCTGAGTTCCTGCCCCGACTTCTGTCTATGGTAGACTGGGATTTTGATACTTTCCTCCCCAAAGGGCTTTTGGTCACAATGTTTCTCCCAACAATCGCGCAATCAAGCTAGGACAGGCAGGAAGCCTGTGTTCCAGGTCAGCCTGTCTGCGAAAGGAGATCAAGCCAGGCACGGGAGCTCAGGACTATATCCTGGCATCGACCAGGCTGAAGTAGGATGACTTACAGGTGAGTTTCAGTTAGCCTGGGTGACAATTGCAACCCTGTTTCAAAAATGATATTTTTTTTTTAAGTTATATGTGAATAGAAAGAAAAGGAATATTTGGGATAAGGAAAACTCACTCACACACACACACACACACATACACACACACATACACAAATACACTCTCACATATACACACTCTCCCGCACAGACATAGACTCACACACACCTACAGGCACAAATCATAGATGGTGAAAAGATCTGGGGACTGCCCTGCCTATCCGGAGCACAAATAAGTCCACACCAACGCCAGGGCTAGGTGACTAAAGGATGAAGTCCATAATGATGGAGGAGGGGTTCTTTCTGTTTGGGGGTTTGGTTTCTTGATACAAGGTCTCAGGATAGACTAGAACTCTCTATACAGCCCTGGACAGTCTGGAACTTGTAGCAATGCTCCTGCTTCAGCCTCCCAAGAGCTAGAATCACAGGCAGGAGCCACCACACTCAGCTCAGACAATGAGCTCTCATGCAGTCCCTCAGATGCCCACAGAGGGTCCCATGTGGGATCGCTGGCTCCTGGGTCATGGCCATGCCGTTGCATGCCACAGCCTAGGGCCACCTAAAGGATCATGAAGATGAAAACCAGTGGTGAGCAGTCACCTATGACAACTAAAAGAGGTAGGCAGCTGTGTCACTGTCACTGGCCTGGCCTGATGGCCACTGAGGCCAGGCAGAGCAGAGCCATCCATGCACTGTCCTTGCTCCTCCGTGAGTGAGCTTTATGCAGGAATTCTCCCACCTTCAGACCCAAGGAGTTCTCCACTACCAGAGAACTTATGCCTTTCCTCAGGGTGAAAATTATCATCTAAGACCTTATCTGTTCTGCTTCGGGGGGGGGGGGGGGGACTTTCTAAGCAGACACAGAGCAGATAACAGGCCACCTCTGCTTGCTGGAGTCAGGACTCATCACTTAAAACCGCCCCTGTTCTGGATAGTGTAGTGACTTCCTGCTGAAAAACTGGATTATAAAAATCTCACTGAGAGGCCACTGAGACGGATCATCAGGTATAGCTGCTTGCCTGCAGCAGTGTGAGGCTCTGAATGGGAACCCTGGTACCTCTGTAACAGTAAAAGGGAAGAGCCAGCGCTCCCACCACATAAAATAAATCTAAAAGGAAAAATAAAATAAAATAAAATGTCCAGCGTGAACAAAAGACTGAAGGGAGTGACTATACACTGCCGGTAGGGATGGAAGCTACTCTAGTAATTGATAAGGTGACCCAGTTACCCACCGCACACACCATAGAGGCATTTGCACACCAGTGTTTACAGTCAGTCATTTGTATGCAAAACACATGCAAAACCCTTTACTCAATCACTTTGTGAATAGGCGAGCATAAGTATTCATGATCAAGCAGGACAGTAGGGCTCATCACCCTTGACAAGAGAAGAGTACGTGACAGCTGGGTTAGGTGAGCCACGGAAAAGATGAACTAGATTGTTAAGCAAGTTTCACTAAACTATAATAATATAAATACAGTTTTTTTTTCCAGTGTACTGTCACACTGCAGGAGCAGTTAGCCAAGACAAAACAAATGCAATGGCGTTTTTTTGTGGATTTGGGGGTTTTTTTGGTTGTTTTGTGTGTTATTCTCTTCTCTTACTGATCATTTGTTTTTAATTTTTTGTTTTGTGAAATTTTTCATTTGTTTTTGCTTTGAAAAAGAAAGAACATAAAGCTGGGTGGGGTGGGAAGTGGGGAGGACCTGAGAAGTGTGAAGGGAAGAAAAAAAATGACCAAAATATATTTTATAAACGTTCTTAAGGCCAGGCAGTGATCCCAGTACTGGGAGGCAGAAGCAGGGAGATCTCTGAATTGGAGGCCAGGCTAGACCACAGAGCAAGGTTGGGACAAACAGGGCTGCACAGAGAAACATTGTCTTGAAAAGCAATGGTTTTGATTTAAAAGAAGATGAAGAGACATTAGGCTAGAAGAGAGAGGTCCTGTGGGATGAGCTTTTTTTTTTT
>NC_034593.1:44291934-44300040 GCF_900095145.1 Mus pahari
TGCAAAACACAAGAAAACCAAGAAGGATGACCATCGTGTGGATACTTCATTCCTCCTTAGAATAAGGAACAAAATACCCATGAAAGGATATAGGTACAGGGACAAAATTTAAAGCTAAGATGAAAGGATGGGATGAGCTTTTTAAGTGTCCTGGTAAATGCAGTTACATATGAGAGCCAGCCCGAGGCTTTGCAGACCATGTAAGACAATGCCTTCATTCTTTCAGGGCACATCGCCCAAGCAAAAAACCAGACTGAATCCAGGTGTAACCATATTCAAAACTCTGGGAATTCCGAGAGGTTGCTGAATGTATGCTAAAGACAGTCAAGGATGGACTTAGTCCTGGGAAGTGAGAAAAGCACACTGACCAATCAGAAGCCAGCCAGTGTCACTAACCCTAACAAACTGCACCGGTCAGGATTTAACCAGACAGGCAGAACCTGTGCTGAACGAGATTTATTACAAGGACTTAGCTTACATAACTGTGGGTCAGCTAAGCAAGTTCAAAATCCATAGGGCAGATGGCAAGCTGGAGGCTGCAGACGTCACGGAAACCCTGGTTCTGCTTTTAAGGCAGATTAACTCCGTGTCAACCAGAAGAACAGTGACCATCCATCCCCTTCCCCCAAAATCCACGGATTGTACAAACCCTTGAGATCTACAAGTCACCTCACGGCAATACCTGAATTGGTGCTGGGCTGAGGGAATAAGTCTCCAGTTGGCCATCAAGAAATTATTAACATTTACTAATATTGTTTAGTGCGCTAATCAGCAGATGGCAAAGATGAAAACTGAGTACCTTTGAACTAGTTTGATTAGCAAGGCACAGAAAAGAAGGCCTCTGGCGTGGGGTCAGGGCTGGAGAAACTTCTGGCAGCTTGGGTCAGGTGCCCACCTGTGCTGGACATCTCAGTCGTTTCCTAACTTTCAGTCCTTTCAGCAGTAAGATGGGGGAAACAACAGGACCTATCTCACCTCGGCTGTGAAATTCACGTGGTAACACGCACAGAACACAGCCAGAAATACAGCAAGTCCGTAAGCGGCAATCGTCACCTCTTGTATCATCACCTAATATGACCCCCCTGGGAGGATGGGTAAACTTAATCCTGGAGTGGCGTTGTGTGCCAGGCATAAGAAACAGAAAGTACGAAGGCACGGAGGCATGAAAATGCCTGTTACGCCTGAAGAGCAGCCAACGCAGCCAGAACACGGAACTGGTGAGAGAGAACCAGGTTTGATTGGTTGGTTCCGGTCAGTCTTCCAGACACTGCCGAGTGCTGTGGAAAAGAACAACTTTCATCTGCAGCAGGAAGAAGCAGAGAGGTGTTACACACACACACACACACACACACAAACACACACACACGTGCACACACACATCACTATCAAATCCTCGAGCACCTGGAATCTCAGACTTCAACAACCTAGGAGCCTTAGTGCGGCCATGTTTCAATATTACTTCATCTTTAATGCTCTAAGTATTCGCTTTGTGAGTCTTTCCTCCTGTATACAGTTGGTCATGCCTACAAATCTAAGGAGGACCAGTTCTGAGACCTTCCAAAAATCCTGCAATACCCAAGTCCCTTATGGCGCATAGAGGCTTGGCACATGGCTCAGCTAGAAGAGGGCTAGGTCAGCAAATAAGAAGGCCTGGCTTCCAACCCCAGTGCCATATAAAGTGGTCAGCCCATGCCTGTTATCCCAGAATTTGGGATGCAGAGGATAAAGTTCATTCTCTTCCTTGGCTACACAGTGAGACTGAGGCCAGCCTAGGGCTCATAAATAAAATAAAGGCACCCCCAGTTGAGGAGCTGTTGATAGCTGATGGCTTCTGGAGGAGAGAGAGAGTTTTCTTTAAGGGTGTGGCCTCTGGTAGCTTGACCACACCCCAATAGATGTTCCCATACCCATGTAGCAGAAACTACATGGACCCTGTAAGTTGTTTTTGTTGTTGTTTTGTGGATGTTGTTGTCATTTTAGAGGACATAAACTTGCAAGGGGCAAGGAGTGATCTGGGAGGAGTTGGGAGATGGGTATGATCAAGTACATTGTATGCAATTCTCAGAGTAAAAATAATATTAAAATAAGTAAAATAAAAAGGCCTGCTATATAACCTACACACATCCAACTGTGTTCATTTTTTTTAAGATTTATTTTCATTTTATGTATGTGGGTGTTTTGCCTGCGGGTATGTCTCTGTGTACCACACGTGTGCCTGGAGCTCCTGGTGGCCAGAATAATGTACCAGATCCCTTGGAACTGGAGTGAGAGATAACTATGAGCAGCCATGTGGGTGCTGGGAACCGAATCTAGCCTCACTGGAAGAGCCACCAGTGTTCTTAACCACTGAGCCATCTCTCCAGCCTACAGCCTGAGTTCTTTAAATCATGTCTAGATTGCTTATAGTATATAGCATAATGTAAATGCTACATGAGTTGTTATGCTCTATTATTTCAGAAATAGTAAAGAAAAGAGTCTATACAAATGAACGCAAACACCTGGTCAAACATGTCCGTGTTGTTCATTGAATCCACAGATGTGGAATCCGTATACAGAGGGAAATTAGTATGTCTAAGAATTCCCTAGAGGCACTGACATGAGTTTTCCAATCATGGTAGAAATTTACTGATACCATCATGGGTGGAGAAGGACCCCAAACACAGCCCCGAATGCAAGACCTGAAGCCTTTCAGTTCTCCCCACAGGAGCTGAAATGCAGACCCATATCAAAACCACCCGATTCCACCTAAGCCAAGTCATACAGACCCAGTGAATCAAAGATAACCGATGGTCCCCCCAAGTCCATTCTCTCTACCTGACCCTGTGACAGTGTTATAACTGGGCAGGCAGCAACCAGCCTCTGGACTACATTCCGGGCCCTTCTGTAGACCATGATGCTGGATGACCTCTCCCCAGTGCAGCATGGGCATGAATGCTGTGTGCCTCTTCCAGGCTCAGACCATAGAAAAGTCACACATGTGAGGTCCTTCGTCTGCGGACTTGCATCTTCCCTCAAACAGTAATCCTGGCTGTTTGATTGTTTGTTTGTTTGTTTGTTTGTTCTTTAATACTGAGTCTCACGTTATAGGCTGGCCTCAAATTCACTGTATACCTGAGGTTGACCTCAAGCTCCTGATCCTCCTGTCTCCACCTAATCTAGTGCTGGACCTGCAGACACATACCACCACCACGCCCAATTCAACGGCCTACACAAAACAAAACACTGAATATAAATACCCAGATGGGGAGAGGCAAATGACCTCTTCCTGGAAGCTTCTAAGTCCGGCTCCTGCTCAGCAACAACTCACAACACCTAAGACCCCTAGGGGCCTTCGACATCTGTGACTGCTGTATGGGAAGGTGGGGATGGACGAGACAGGGCTGAGAGAGAGGAGTCCAGAGATTCCAGCTGAGGTGAGGCCAGTGGAAACAGCCCAGTATGAACCAGGTGTGAAGGCGCGTACCAGTCATCCCAGCATTCAGGAGGCTGAGGAGGAGCGTCAAGAATTTGAGCCGGTCTGAGCTACATAGCTAGACCTTGTCTCTAAAAAGAGGAGGAGGAGGAAGAGGAGGAGGAAGAAGGAAGGAAGGAAGGAAGGAAGGAAGGAAGGAAGGAAGGAAGGAAGGAAGGAAGGGAGAGAGAGAGAGAGAAAGAGAGAGAGAAAGGAAGGGAGGGAGGGAGGGAGGGAGGGAGGGAGGCAGACAGACCAACAACAGTAAGGTGGCATGCCACCTAGCCTGCTAGTCTTGAGTTTGCTAGTCTTTCTTCCCCTGGTGCCATGTGCAGAAGGAAAGAACGGCTTCCCACGAGCTGCCTTCTGACCCCCACATGTATACCACAGCAAGTAAATACACACACCATAAATAAACAGTCCCAGTTTGCCTCTCTGCCGACAAAATTAAACATTCCAGCCAAAACCAGCTTTGGAAGGAGAGGGTTGGTTTGGCTTCTGTATTCTAATCAGGGTCCATCACTAAGGGAAGCCAGGCCAAGAGCTGAAGCAGGGGCAGCTGGGTAAGGCAGGAACCACCCGGGAAGCGCGCGCCATCAAATCTAGGTGATGCCGCCACACACTTGCTGACAGACCAAAGGCGCCTCCCCAACTGAGGTACTCTCGTTTCAAATGACTCTAGCCTGTGTCACACTGACAAGGAAAAAAAAAAAAAAGAAAAGCACAAAATGTAATAAGCAATAAAATTTAAGTTTAAAAAAAAAAAAGTCAGACATCTTGGCTGGTCTACAGTAGTGAGTTACCTCAATGGCAGGGCCAAGTCCGGAAAAGACGGGGCTCCCTGCTCAGCCTTCCTAGCTCCGGACTAACCCTTTTGCAGCAGATATATCTAGACATCGACTCTTGCTTTCATCTTAATTTAAAAACTGCAAAAAAAAATCAACACCACCAAGCAGCAACTCAATGTTTCTAGCACCGAGATCACGCTAAGGCACTGAGTGTGGCTCCCATTACAGTGCTTAGCTTCTAATCTAACTCACACTCTCATCTTCCCTCCCCCCACCTCCCGCAGCCCCCTAATCCTTCCACTCCCCCCCCCCACTCCCCACCACTGACGCACCTCCCAGGCTCATGCAGGACCAGCTAGAGCTCACAGACAGAACCATCAGCCCAGGGGGAGAACTAGGGCCCTGAGCGCCTGTCATTTGTCCGCACAAGTCTTTTGAAGGCAGAACTCACCTTGACCTGTGCCAACCCGAGGAAGAAACTTTTGTTTCCCTCATGAATCTGAGTGACAGGAGACCACCCTACACTCACATCCCTCTAAGGCTGAATTTGGAGTAACCTGCCACAATCCAAAATAAGGAATTTTAAAAACCAAATGCCAGATATTTGTTGGAAATCACAGCAGTAGAATTTGGTGCCGCGTGTTTTTCACGGTAATCACAGGCACACTTATTCTGGTGATGACAACGGGTATTAGTATTGCGGGAGAATAATTGGATTTATAGACATTTGCTTCATCCTGGACCACACTGGTAAAATAATTAAACAGAAAAGATAATACAATGTAGCCTAATAATTGAATGTTATGAAGTGTCTCTTGTGGCTTAAAATGTGGAGTAAATGTGGGCAGGATGGCTTTTAGGTAAAGATGCTCACCCCACAATGCTGACAATTTGAGCTCCATCCCTGGAACCCACACTGTAGAAGTGAGAACTGATTCCTGGGAATTGTCCTCTGACCTACACACTCACACACTCACACACTCGCACACAAACAAACACAAACAAACAAAAGTGTTTGTTTTAATTTTTTTGTTTTGTTTTGTTTTTCAAGTCAAGGTGTCTCTGTGAAGCCCTGGCTATCCTGGAACTCATTCTGTAGACTTACCTGTAGGCTGTAGGCTGGGCTAGAACTCCAAGACCCACCTGCCTCTGCCTCCCAAGTGCTGGGATTAAAGGTGTGTGCCACCACCATCCAGCGATTTTTATTTTTTTAATGAATTTTTTTAAACAGAATGAGAGGGGAAATCCACTTATCCTAAGAGAGGGGATGTAGGAAAGGCAAAGGCCACTCTGGAAGTGGACAGCAGTACAGGTTTGTGTAAGACCATTGGGCATCACAAATGTCCCATCTTCTCTGGCAAACACCCCTGGTCCACACAATATCCTTTCAAAAACTGGGTAGAATTTTCAAAGGTTAAAAATGATCTAGAGTTCAGCCATGTTCATCCAGCCATCTTCAGTTTCTGTTTTATTTGAGTCCCATGATTTCAAACACAGTCAAAACGATTGACAGCATGTCCCCCAAATTCACATGCTACACACCCACACCTCCTCCAGGAGAATATTCACATAGGTTAGAAACTTTGTAAAACCTTGCTACACACACTCACACACACACACACACACACACACACACACACACCACAAGGCACCGGATGGGGTGGGGGGGTGTTGTTGAAGACATTGCAAGGACAGGCCATCTGTGAGCCAGGAAAGGGATCCTCATCAGAAACAAAGTCACCTGGAAGATTTGCCAGATTGGGAAAATGGTTTTTTGCTATTTAAGCCACCCAGTCTGTGACATTTTGTTATGGCAGAGCCCAAAGGGACTTACAAGCAAGGTGTTATTGTTTGTCACTGAAGCTAAGACAGCACCATTTGCAACACACCCCATTATTTTATAAGTCATGGAGCACTGAAATTAAATATTATGTCGTTAGAGGCTGGGGACATAGTTTGTTGGGTGGAGTCCTTGCCTGGCCTACACAGAGCTGAACTCCCTCCTCTGCATGACATAAGCTAGGCATGAGGGTTCAAGCCTGTAATCGAAGCACTCAAGGAAATAGGCAGGGACGGATCAGAAGTTCAGGGTCACACTAAGTACGTCATCGTAAACTGAAGGCCAATGTAGGTCACATGAAATTCTGTCTCAAAAAAAAAAAAAGTTACTAATTTTAGCAGCTACTCGGAGATTTTTAAATATGGAAAATGAACATCACAGAGAGCCGGGCCTGGTGGCGCAGGCCTTTAATCCCAGCACTCGGGAGGCAGANAAAAAAAAAAAAAAAAAACTTAAAATTTTAACCCAGAATTGTTCCTGTCTAAAGGAAATGCAAGCACAAAGAGGAGAGTGCAGAGACTGAAGGAACCCATGAAAGGTATGTGTAATTTGTAAATATTATGAGTGATGTAAAAAAAACCCCTTCCATTAACCTGAAAAAAAAAAAAAAAAAAAAGAACATCACAGAGTTGATAAAATAGTGGGCTGGAGAGATGGCCCAGCGGTTAAGAGCATTCGTCTTTGCAGAGGACCTGTATTTGGGTCCCAACACCCACATGATGGCTCACAAACAGCTGTACCTCAGTTCCAGGACATCTTCTGACCTCCACAGGCACCAGGCATGCACTCAGTGCACAGACCAACATGCAGGCAAAACACTCATACACATTTAAAAGAGAGAGAGAGAGAGCGAGAGAGAGATAAAATGGTAAATGTCCTGGAAGGATTGATCAGGGAAATTAGTTCAGCCGGGAGCAAAGCCTTCTGGGTAGCACCCAGCCATTCACTAGAACTAGTCCACTGCTACCCCATCGCCAGCCACTCATACCCTCAAACAGATCAGAAAACCTGTGGCAGCTGCCCCAGCAGAACCAATGGCCTTCTCCTCGACAAGAGATCCCTTCATCTTGAGGAACCCCAGGCCTGCACCAGGAGCCAGAGGAGAAAGACAAGAGCAAAACCAAGCTATGAAGATAGCTAGACTGTTCCAGGGAATCAAGTGGGACATTTGGTCTTTCTTGGTAACCTGAGGCCCATAGTCATGATGGGACACTGAAAATATTGTTAACGGTCTATCTTCCCTTATAGTCGAGGCACACTAGAAAAGGGTTGCTCCAGGCCCCAAGGAAGCCAATGTGCAGGACCTGCTATTCTTTATGTTTCCTTGTAAATGACAAGTTCACAGTCTTCTCCTAGGGACCCTGGAGGTTGCAGTAGTTCCCCTGGCAAACTTCTGAGCAAAAGAGAAGTTTCTAAATATCTATAACACCGTTCAGAATCAATCAGCAGACACTGTATGCCCCAGGTTCTCAGAAACAGAAAAGTCTGTAGATAAATACTTTTTCAAAAAATGTTTTTCGCCTACTCTGATAACTTTACCACAGACATCAAAAGCCTCTGTGTAGGGGGGGGGGGGGGATCCTTTGGCGATGTGCAGAGAGGACCCTGGGTTCTACCCCCAGCAAGAGGCATGCCTGCTGACGCCTATCCTCGTCTGCCCACTACCAGCTGGGAAATCGTCATGCTAAATTTGCCTGCTCCGGGACCAGTTTAGGGGCCATGTCTGCATGCTTTAAATTGGGGTTTTATAAAAATGGCAAACTGTGCCGTGATGACAGACCTATACGAAGTGATATTATCACCTTGAAGGTTACACCGAAGCATCTAGACTTTCCCGTTTCTTCCTCTCCTATTCTTCACTCTCCGTCTTCCTTTGAGACAAGATCTCATGTAGCGCACGCGGCCTTCAAACTCAGTACAAAGCCAAGAATGACCTTAAACTCCTGAACCTTTTGCCTCTGCCTCCTGAGTACCGGCAGGGCAGGCGCAGGGCAGGGCAGGGCAGGGCAGGGCAGGGCGGGGCAGGA
>NC_034593.1:44300916-44318763 GCF_900095145.1 Mus pahari
ACCTGCCTCTGCCTCCTGAGTGCTGGGATTAAAGGCGTGTGCCACCATGCCCAGCGAAACCCATTATTTCATGTATTAGATTTTTAAAAATTAACAATAAAAAGAATCTTTTTTTTTTCAAAATAAAGCAATGTTTCTCAACTATTTTAGAAAAGATAAATAATATCTCACTGTTACAGCACCAGTGTTGAACTCTGACACATAAACTTACCAAACTCTAGTCCTGTACACACAGAAGTGGCGTCAGTTGGGAAGAGACCCCTGCACGGAGGTCTATATCTCCCAGCAGTCTCCACTGCTGGCTTCCCTGGCCAATATGGGCCTCCTCTTAAGACAGGAGGGACATTTCACCTCATTCCACTCTTGGAGACACAGAGAAAGGAACAACTCTTAAGATCTTTGCTCCAAGTTAGATCCGTAAAAGCTGGGTCCCAGGGGGGAGTGTGTGGCAAGAGCAGGCATGATGACTCAAGGCCAGGAGGCTCCTGGCTCCCCTCCAGGATGAAATCATTGTACTTCAGCTTTTGGGGGGGGGTTGAGTCAACAACCTCCCCCACACAGGTGAGGGATAACAGGAAGCATTAGAATCCAGTCTGCTTCGCTGGCTGCTCGCTAAAACAGAAACTGAAAACCAGGCAGGGTGTCTCACATCTGTGTAACTCCAGTATCCGGGATGCTGAGGGAAGAAGATCCCTATAAATTTAAAAGTAGCCTGAGCTACATAGGTAGACCCTGTATCAAAAGGAAAGGGGGTGGTGGTTAAGAGCACTTGCCGTTCTGGGGGGAAGACCCAGGTGGTTTGATTCCCAGCACCCACCTTTGAGCAGCTAACAACTGTCTGTAACTCTAGCTTGAGGGGGATCTGAGACCCTCTCCTGGCCTCCTCAGGCACTAGGCACACACGTGGTACACAAACGTGCACGTAGGCAAAATATTCGCACATATAAAATAAAAGTTCTCTGTAGTTTAAAAAGTACTTCTTTTTCCATATAAAATAAACTCTGGGGCGGGGGTGGCTGGTGAGATGGCTCAGCGGTACAGCTCTTTCAGAGGACTCGGGGTTGGTTCCCAAACACCCATGTCAGGTGGTCCACAGCTGCCTAAAACACTAATGCACAGTCCACTTAGCACCTCGCTACAAGGGATCCAACACCTGCCCTTGTGTATACACACACACATAAATTAAAAATAAAGAAATAAATTCAGGAATTAGCACACCCAATCGGGATAGTGTTTCCACAAAGTCGTCAGGGACCAGAGCTCTTTCAGCTCAGTCTTTCTAGTCTTCATCCTCAAGGCCCACGGCAGGTGATGAGCCTAGTTCACCTCAGAAGAAATAGGGGGAAAGGACGCTTCCAGAGAGCTGCTTATATTTCTATTTATGTCTCACTGGTCAAAACTTAGTCACATGTTTACCGCTCAAAGAAAGTAAGAATGCCTTCTTTTATTTGGGTGACATGTCTAGCCAATGAGCAGGAAGAGAGTGAAATGTGGGCCGCGCCAGACTCTCTCAGCCACCGAGCTGGGAACAGCAAAGCAAACCCCTGGTGGAAGCCGCCCCCGCCAACTGTGTGAGTCACACGCGGTGATTCACTCCCGCCCCCAGAGCTTGTCAGTGCAACTGACTTTCTCAGCATCGTGAGACTTAAGAGATTGCGAAAATAGTCACCGCTCTGGATGGTGCGCTCCTGGATGCAAAGCATCTAGCATTTAGCATGTTTCCTAGGTGTCCAAATTAACATGTTTCACACAAAAATTACCGTCTCTGTCAAGCACTGAAGGTAAATGCTCTTTAACATCAACAGTTACTTCAGAGAGATTATTTCCGGCTCAGGGAAGGGGAGAACACTCCTCTGTATTGGGTTAGCCCTAAAGTTGCTTATAGTCTAATGTTTATTGGGTTCCCCCCAAACTGTTCGCAGGAGAAAGTCCGCATTGAGGGACCCTGCCCCCAGTTAATTCTGATTGGTTAATAGAGATGCCAGCAGCCAATAGCTGGGGAGAAGAGACATAGGGTTTCCCAGGCTTGGGACCACAAGGAGCAGCAGGAGAAGGGGGCCAGGAGCTGCCATCTCTCCGAAGAATGTGCAGGAGAGAGACAAGATGAGAGACCTTGAGGTAAAGACGCAAGGAGAGTGCCCTGGGCTCTGGGCCAAGAGACCATGGCCCAGAGGGTTGAAAATTGGAGTTAAAAAGCAGCCAAGATGGAACACAGAAAATGGTAAGTAACAACTCGGAGTTACCCGAAGGAGGTAGATTCTAACAGCATGGAGGGTAGGCAGTTGCCCAGCTCTTGTGTTGCATAAGGCATATTTAAACATATAAGGCTGGGCTGGTGAGATGGCTCAGCGGTTAAGAGCACTGATTGCTCTTCTGAAGGTCCTGAGTTCAAATCCCAGCAACCACAAGGTGGCTCGCAACCATCTGTAATGAGATCTGACGCCCTCTTCTGGTGTGTCTGAAGACAGATACAGTGTACTTACATATAATAATAAATAAATCTTTGGGCCGGAGCGAGCAGTCCTGAGTTCAATTCCCAACAACCACGTGATGGCCCACAACCATCTGTATAACTAAAGTGTACTCATATACATAAAATAAATAAGTATACACACACACACATATAGCTGTGTGTATCTTTCATTCGGGGACATAAATGGTCAAAGGCTGGGAGGAACCTCAAGCTGGGATTTATTAAAATATTCCCACTACGCTCTTCTTCACGGTCTTTCATTCTTTTCTGTGGATAAAGTTCCTTCTCTGTGTACACGACGGTCCTATAGTCAGAGAAACACCATGACTGCAGGAGACTACCGTTCTAACTGCACCACTGACCCACTAGGAAGGGGTCACTCAGCCACAACCCACAGTTACTGAGGAGTGGGGTAATTAGGAGATCCGACTGCTGTCTGTCTGTCCTCTCTCTTCAGTTACCGGGACAAGGCTTCATTCTAAGGTCTGGGCTGGCCTTAGCTCCCGGCAACCCTCCTGCTTTGGGCTGTGGTTACAGTACACATGAGAACTCTCTGTTTGGAAACAGGTTTTCCCCCAGCCCTGGGGGAGAGGCAGCTGGGATTTCATTTTGTTGTTGTAATTGCTATTGTGTGGGAGCTGTACTTATTGTTCCGAGACAGGATTTCATGTCGTCTATGCTGGCCTGAGTCTCACAGTAGCTCTCCTTCCGAAGCTCCCCGGGGGGGGGGGGGGGGGGGGGCTGGAAATGCCCTCGAGTGCCATGACACCCAGCTTTTGAAATAGCTTCTCACACCAGCTCTCTTCCGCTTCCTCTCAGGCCCGGCCTTCAGGTTAAATCACAGTACAAAAATTACATCATGACCTTTTTTTTTTTTAACATTTCCAAACTCTGCTTTGTAGTTTGCATAGAAATCCAAAAATAAATGTAACCCACAAACAGTTTTAAGAACAGCCATCAAGTTCCGATCTGCTGTTGCAATTAATTATAAGTGAGTCAGAGGTAGGAGGAGATTCAACAGCGGAGACCTTTTTAAGGAAAATGGAATCCTTTTCTTTCCAGAAATTCCGTGGAGGAATTCCACCCCCCACCCCACCCCCTGCATTTCTGACCGGTCATCTCCTGGGGAATTCTCTGTAATTGGAAATGATCCCGGGAAACCAGGAACAGCTGCATCGTAGGTACTGATGACCCCTACAGTCCCCAGCCGCACCCAGCCCTCCGCCGGGCCACAGGAGGCTCCCAGAGGGGAGGCTGGTCCAAGGCAAACATCATGGTGCCCTGGCTAATATTTTCTGAGGGACTGTTAATCACCCCAACGCAGCACACAGAAAGGATGTTACTGTAAAACAACTAGTCTTGATTTTTTTTTTTTTTTTAACTTTTGTTGCTTCTCACCAATAGCCAAAAGGTTGACAACCAATTTAAACATACCCACCTCGCTGGAAAAATACCCAAAGGCACCCGTATAGAGTCTGGAGCTCAGTGGGTTAAGAGCATGAACTCCAAAGAACCCAGCTTGCCAGCAGCGCCCACAGTGGATGCCCCACAAGGGCCTATAACCCCATGGGAGCCAACACCTCCAGGTCCCCTGAGCGCTTGTACGCATACTTAAAATAAATAAATAGATCTTTGGAAGAAAGGCTTAGTAACTGCACACACAAAGCCTGGGCAGGCGTGTTTCCTGAAATATGCTCAGATGAGACAGAAGCCCCATTTTCTTTTCTCAGAAAAACAGAGAGATTGTCAATAATCAAGTCTAAGCCACATTGAGGAGGCAGAGGCAGGCGGATTTCTGAGTTCGAGGCCAGCCTGGTCTACAGAGTGAGTTCCAGGACAGCCAGGGCTACACAGAGAAACCCTGTCTCGAAAAACCAACAGAAGCAGTTAATTTCCCTGCCACCACCGTTTTTATTTTATTGCGGAATGCCTCTCCCTCTCTGTCCCCTCCCCACTCACATACATGTGCACATCTCCTACCTTGAATGTGTCAAAGTGCCAAAATGTCGATGCTTCTCTTAATTGAATACAACTAGATTGTCCATCCTCATTTCTGCTGGCAGAAGGCAACCATTCCTTAGGACAAAAAAGCTCACTGGAATTTGGGGTTTTCCTGTTCCTCCCGTTCTTTTCCTTCTCTTCCTTCTGTTTCTTCTCAGTCTAGTCCGGGTCGTGCATTACTGGTTTAGAGAAGGGCTGGCCTTTGCAAACTGTGGATGCTGTTGGCTATACACTTGCAATCTCAGCACTCAGGAGGCAGAGGCAGGGGGGTCTCTGTGAGTTCGAGGCCAGCCTGATCTAGACAGCTAACACCCATCCTTTCCTGGGCTCACTTAGCACTTCTGTCCCTCTGCCACACAGAGGTCCTGCAGTGTAATGGAATCTGTGGCTCTGTTCCCTTTGGGATGGGAAGACATCCAAGCTTGCTCGTTCATGGTTGGAGCTGGAGTGCTGTGCCTGGAACATGGAAGGTGCTAAGGAGCTGCTGAAAAGTTACAGGGAGATGGTTACTCTCACCACACACATGGTTCCTGAATAACGACACAAAGGGATGTGTGGGTTGTTATGGGGGGCTAGTCACAAGTCCACAGTTAAATGACTGTCCCTTTAGGAGGTCTTGAACTTGCGGCCTTAATCATGCTAGGATTAAAGGCGAGCACCACCACTGCCCCGCTGCTTCTGTTTTTTGAAACAAAGTCTCACTGTGTAGCCCTTGAGTTCTCACCCCTCTCCCTCTGCCTCCCAGAACTGAGATTACAACAGCACCACCCCCAGCTTGCTCTTTTCTTCTTCCTAACTATTCCATAAAGAGATGCTTTTCTTTCAGTAATAGGAAACAGATTTGTGAGGAGAACGTCATGTGGTTTCTTATCTTCCCTGGCTCTTTGCCTTGTTTCTCTTTTTTCCCACAGTGATTACACCGTGGTTCAGGAGAGCTCCAGAGTCCCCGACTCCCTCAAACCCAGTTTCTGGGATGGAAGCTTAGCTCGGTGGTGGAACCCTTGCCTACAGGCACAAAGCCTTCAATTGATCCCTGGTGTCACGCAAGAAAAGGAGGGGAGGAGAAGGGAGGGGACACAGCAGAAGGAAGAGACGGGAGAGGAAGATTCAACTCTTTGCTGCCCAAGCCTTCTGGTCCCTTTCTGAGGCTGTAATAAAACACTCAGAAACAAACAAAACAAAACAAAAAAACCTCACCGCACAAACCAAGCAAGCTGAGTTCCATCCCCAGGACCCACAGAGTGGAGAGAACTAAATCCCACAATTGTCTTCTGATCTCCATGCACACACACACAAACACATGTTTTTGAAACATCTGCCTTAGTGGTTATTCTCTAGTCCCTTCAGTTCTTCATCCTAAACAATTACTAACGGTCTCCTGTCTCTGTGAGCTTGCTGCTTTGAGACATTTCCTTTACATAGACTTTCCTAAGGTTTTCAAACCTCATTCATATGATAACGCCCATCACGTACTTCATTCTCTGTGGACGGCTTAACAAGCTCTATTGTAAGGACAGAGCACATTTCCCCTTCACTAATCCACAGACATTTGACTTACTTCTGTTTGTGTGAGCACCAATGTCCACATTTTGTATGGATACAGGTTTTTTTTTTTTTCTCTCATGGGTAATTGCCTGGGGGGTAGAATTGCTAGATCATCTCTATTAGGTTTTTAATTGTATTTTTAATTATGCTGTGCTGTGGTGGGTCCAGATATGCAGGTGAGTGCAGTGCCAGAGGAGGCCGGAAGAGGGCATCAATTCTCCTGGAACTACAGTTACAGGCAGTTGTGATCTCCTTACTGACTATGGGTGCTGGGAATTAAACTGGGGTCCCCTCCAAGGGCAGTACCCCCTCTTAACCCCCTCGTGTATGTTACTTAGACTCCGTATGTCTGCCCCATTCCCTTGTCCACTTTCTAATGACCATTCGAGTGCTCACTTCTGAAGCTAGCTAACTTCTCTCCCAGGAACGTCTGAATTCCATACAAGCAATGGAGTTCCCACCCCTAGCCAACTCAGCTTCTCTTGTGCTGCCCTGGAAACCGCTAATGTGCCAAAGCCAGTCCGCTCTGTCCTGGAAAACAGGTTTGGTCACAGAGAGGATGCCCTCTGGGAGGGAGGGTTCTCTCACGTCTCCCATAATCCCACACAAAAGGGAGCAAATGTCAGTCTACCCTCCCTCCTGCCTCTCTCTAAGGAAGGGCATTCAACCCAAACTCTGTCCCCTGTGAAGGAAACAGAATTTTGCTCTATTTTATTTATTTATGTATTTTAGACAGTCTCAAGTGCTACTGCAGGACTCCATATATATATATATATATATATATATATATATATATATATATATATATATATATATATATATGCAAGGGTGATCGTGAAGTTCTGACTTTTCTGCTTCTGACTGCCAAATGCTGGGATTCAAACCCAGGTTGTCATGCGTGCTAGGAAAGGGGCTCTAACCGCTGAGCTACATCCTCAGCTCCCAAAAGAGTCAAGGGTTTGGTTTGGTTTGGTTTGGTTTGGTTTGGTTTGGTTTGGTTTGGTTTTAAAAGAGGGAGCTCAGAATCACAGAGCCGGTGACTCAGAGCTTTACAAACTTGTGTAAAATTAGAACTACCTACAGAGTGGCTTTAGTTTACAGTTTATGAGACCACACCGAGCTATGGCAATCATAAAGACCGGAGGGAACCCACGCCTTCTGGCCAAAGCCAAGGTGATCCGATTGGAAACAAAACAAACAAAAGTTCTCAATACAGCCAGTGCTGAGGTAAGAGAGTTGTGAATAACCTGACCCTTGCATCTGCAGGTCCCAGAGCACCTCCTCCTCCAGCAGCCAATTCGGAAAGGCCAAAGTCACGTAGAGTACTAAAGGCTCCAGGCTGGACAGAAGCCACTGAGCTCTGGTCGATAGTAAATGCCGTCAATGTGCAGTCGAGCAAGAGGGAATGATTGACTTGTACATCTGAAAAGGCAGGGAGTGAGATTTGTAGTTCAATAGTGTTCGAGCAACATTTCACCAACTCCGCCAGCCCCTGTGTGATCAGAAATAGATCCTGCTAGGTGGACTAGCTCACTCCCGGAATCCTTAGATGTCTGAGAAATAGGGTGTCAGGGGAACAGAAACGCCCAGAGAGGGGTGTTAGGAAGCTTGAGTTAGGAGAGAGATTAATGTTGCAGCGTTATAGAACAAAATACTCTGAGGTTCACAAGACAGGGGCCTGTCTGCCTTACTGGGAGCTTGTAACCTACAGACAAAGCATACATAGTAACAAGGAGTTTGACACTAGAAGCTGAGCACAGCCTGCCCTATCTGAAGAAAGCAAGGCTGTATCTAGTGTGGTCCAAAAGCACAGACTGGCTGGGGACTCGCCAGCCTCATGGTCTGCACTATCAGAAGGGCGAGCCCATCCTCAGGTTCTGAAGCCTCTCTCTTTGGCTAACCAACAACATTCTGGAGAAAACATGCTATTTTAAGACTGAGGCTGGGCTCGGTAGAGCGCTCACCTAGCATGCACAGAGCCCTAAGTTCCACTCCAAGCATTGAATAAACCAGGTGTGGTGGTGAGCACTTGAAATCCCAGCTCTCAGGAGGCAGAAGCAGGGGATCAGAACTCCACGGTCATCTATGGAGAAGAAGGGCAGGAAGGATGACGGAGGGAGAGAGGGAGAGAAATGCCATTTTAAAAAGAAAATACTCTTTAAAAAGAGTATTTCTGGGGGATGGACACAGATGTGGCGTTTCATTACCGTGTATGAAACCCATGAAATGTTCCATCTTTACCTTGGAGAAGGTTCAAGGTAAACTAACCGCGCTGACTCAGACCTGGCTCCGTTTCCTCGAGGGTGACAGTCTCGTCCACAGCAGGCTGCCTGTGGTGGCTTTGGGCTAACACTTGAGGGGAAATTCAGTTTTGCTCTCGCTATGTTTCCCTGGGGAAGGTGTTGGAAACTGGACCTAGGGCCTTGTACAAGCAAGCATCCACTGTGGCGGGGAAGCCTCACTTGAAATCCAACCAAGTTAGCATTTACTGTCTGGCTTCCAGTGTGCTCAGCAGAAGTTGGGGGCGCCGTGTATCTATGGGGGCACCGTGTATCTATAGGGCATGGTTCTACCTCCCTTCCCCTTATAAGCTTCAAGACTTCTGTTTAATCCCCAATCTGCTCAGCTCTGGTCCTCAGACCAACCACCCTCGGGCATCCTCCCTCGCATGCTGCAGTAGCTTTCCGCCTTTCAGTGAGCTCTTTATCAAAGCTACTGGGATAATAAATTACATCCCAGCTCTGTAGTTCCTTGGTATTGGGCATCATATGCTCAGGGATAGGCTTCACGCCACCTCCTTATTCTGAGCCCTATAATTTGACCATCTAGATGACCAAGTAGGCCCTGCCTTTAGCCAGGTGCTGCCTGTCCCTTTGCCCTGTCCTAGGTTGCCCTTACCTCTTGGCCAGCTGCCTGGATCTTGGCAGAGGTTGATGTAAGGCCAATCTGAGTCCTAGCAATCTAAGGGTACATGAGTCCACTGGGCAGCTAGCCTCTGACCTTGCGCTTCTGGGTCTCAATTGCATCACTTGCATTCCTCTGACCTCTATCCTTCTTCCAGCCCTGGACCGAACATTCTGAAGAGAAGGAAAATCTTAGGGCTCTCCAGAAGAGCCAACCGATAGAAGACACAGGGAGGGGGCGGGATCTCTGACGAGATTTACCAGGAGGCGTTAGCTCTCCGGCTGTGGAGAGTAATATGCCCACAATGTGCTGCCTCTAAGGTGGAGTCCCAGGAACGTCAGCCCTGTGATTTCAATCCAAACATAGGGAGGGAGTGGAAGGGAGGCAAGGGGAAGGAAGATGAGGAGAGGGGAGGAGAGAAGAGCACAAGAGGTGGGGGGGAAGCAGTCTAACCATGTAGGGGCATCTAGAATATAAACATAAAACTCCCTTTCATGCCTCCTTGGACCTCATAGAAATGGGACTCATCACATCCTGTATCCGAAGGGGGCATAGTTAACAGCTCACAGTGGTTCTGTGCACATGTACATGCAGAATGTTTTGAATGTTGTAGTTGTGTGTGTGTGTGGATTTGTATATATTGTGCTTGTGTATTTGAATATGAGGGGGACATGGAGCGAACATGGCAATCAGAGGACAAGTTATAGAAATCAGTTCTCCCTCTCTGTGGCTCTGAGAATTAAACTTTAGTCATCAAGCTCCAAGCACCTGCCCTTCCTTGCTGAGCTGTCTCACCAGTCCCTTTTCGTATATTTTATTGTGTATATTGGATTACATACAGCGTTGTTGTTGAGGTGACTTGCTGTTAAACCAGAAGCCCGAATGTCGGGGATCCAGGCACAGCCTTGTCCCCTTCGGCAGCACAGTGATGCTGCGGTCTCATCGGTGCAGCCTCGTTCAGGCTCCTGTCAGTGCAAGCCTGTTGCAGTGAGGACCATGTGCACTGCGCATGTGCTGCCGAATGGGTAGGTGTGCATGCTGGTGGGTCTGTACTATAAAGTCACAGTCCCCCAGCTAGCCCATCACACCTACTGTGCTCTCTGGAAGATTTCACCCAATCACTTTCCCTAAACTACTGCAAGCAGGAGGGCTCCCAACACTGAATGCGAGAATACGTTTTTATTTCATATGGGGGAAATTTGTCAATAAATTTCCCTATTGTGGAGCAATCCCTGGGGTCTTGCCTTTTTATTCACAAGCAGGGAAAATCCAGTTTCATGCACCACAGGCTTGGTGTCAAATGTTTTCATACCAACCAGAATTTGTATGTGGAAATATGGAAATCTTTATAATATATAATACAACATGATAATATTCCATGCATATTATGTGCAATTACCTGCTGCCTGGCAGAGACAGCATTATGTAATGGTGAGAACCTGCCACCAGAAGTCAGTATCTGGCCATGTAAGTCCAGAAGGTCATCTAAGCCACCTTTGCACGCTTACAAGTGACGTAGGAGCTATTTTGAAATACCGCCCAGTGACCCTTCCAATTGAACTTAGTTCTTGTTCTTATTCTTCAGTTCCACATTAAGTTTTTGCTAAGTGTCAAACAGTATTAACTAATCCACTTCCATATAAATGGGTGATGAAAATTTATCTTTCACTAAAAAAAATAATTTTTTATCTCATCTAATTTTTTAGGCACAATTACTTTGCACCACATCTCAATTAGTATAATTCAAAAACAGGGTTTTTTTTTTCCTGTAAACCAACTGGAATATAAATGAGTATTAATATTTAAATGTGCCTAGCTAGCGGTGATGGCATGTGTCTTTAATTCCAGCACGCCAGAGGCAGGGTCAGGCAGATCTCTGTGAGTTACAAGCCAGCCTGGTCTACAGAGTGATATTACATGTTTGTGCTAAGATTTTTTTTTAACTTTTTAAATTTTTATTTATTTATATGCATACTGGTGTTTGCCTGCAAAGATGTCTGTGCAGTGCCCATGTGTGCAGTGCCTAAAGAGGCCAGAAGAGGGTGTCTGATCCCCTGGCACTGCAGTAACAGATGACTGTGAGCTGCACTGTGGGTGCTGGGCATCCAGCCCGGGTCCCCTGCTCTAACAACTGACCCACCTTTCTAGCCCCCATGAAAAATTTTAAGTTTGGGGGAATAAGAGACTGTGTTGTTCTATCGATATAGATTCACATGTGTGGCCCTAGTAAGAGAGAAAGCGCTTTGCAGAGTCGTGGAAACTCGAAAGCTCCCTTAGCTGCAGGACTAGGTGAAGGCTCTGGCCCCCCGCTGCTAACACCACGATGTTTCCAAGGACACCGACGGCGCCCCTGGATCAGTTTCAGAAGCCTGACTGGGGCGCCCTGTCTGCTGCCGCCATATGTCAGTCACCATAAAACTTCCCAGTTTCCCTAGAGACGGCCGCAACTGCTGACCGCCTGCGCTGCTTATCACAGCACAGCTTCACAAGTCATCGGTGAGCGGCCAAGCTCTGTAATTTTTAATTAAAAATTAACCACAGTGCTGAGCTACCAGATAATTCGTTGCATCTATTACCGATAGACCTCCACGCTGAATGGTGGAGAGTAATACTTTCTCCTCAAACGCTAATCACAAACGATATCCTGACATGGAACTTAGCTTTGGTGCTGGGGTTTTGGTTTTTGGTTTTTTGGGGGGTTTTTTTGTTTGGTTTGGTTTGGTTTGGTTTGGTTTGGTTTGTCTTTTTGAAGCAGGGTCTCGTTTAGCCCACAAAAGCCTCAGGTTCATGATGTAGTTGAAATTTCTAATCCTCCTACCTCTGTCTCCTGAGTGCTCCGATTACAGATGTGCACGACTGTGCCCTGGTTTGTGTAGTGTTGGGATGGAATTCAGTACCCATTGCACAATAGGGAAGCTGTTGGTTGGCTGGTAGGTTAGTTGGTTGGTTAGTTGTTTGCTGTGGTTTGGTTAGTGGTACTGAGGATTGAACCACATGCTAGCCACGTGCTCCACCACTGAGCTCAAACTGTTTTACTTTGAAACAGGGTTTCGTTGAGTTGCCTAGGCTAGCCCTAATCTCTCTTTGTAGCCCATACAGGCAAGGAATTTATAATTCTCCTGCCTCTGCCTCCTGAGTAACTGGAATTACACACCTATGCTAGGCCTAGTTTTGCTTTTAAAAGATTTGTTTCAACTTTCCTATGCTCCTAAGTCAATGACTACTAGCTGGCAAAAAAAAAAAAAAAAAAAAAAAAATTTAGATAGTGGTTCGAAAGTCAATATGGAGAGCATGGTGTCACATGCCGTTAATTCCAGCACTTGGGAGGCAGAGGCAAGTGCATCTCTGTGAGTTCAAAGCCAGGCTGGTCTACAGAGCTAGTTCCAGGACAGCCAGGGCTACACAGAGAACCCTTGTCTTGAAAAAAAACAAAACAAAAACAAAAACAAAAAGTCAATATGGAAAACCTGGTGTGGTAGCCCACCCTTGTATTCCGACCCCTCTGAAGGTAGAGGCAGGAGACCCAAGAGTTCAAGTCCGGCAGAGGATACACACCCAGTTTGAGTCCAGCCCGGGTTACATGAGACCCCATCTCAAAGCAAAACATAAAAACCAAAAGTATCAATATGGAACCCCTGCACAGTGACCCAACTCTGTAGTATACACAAGAAGCTGAGACAGGGGAATCACAAGTTTGAAGTCACATATCTGTGCCTTAAAACAAGCACTTTTCTCAAATAAAGAGATGAATCAAATAAAAATTTTAGTAAAAGAAACTTGCTGGTTGCTGAGGACGGTGGCAGGCACCTACCAGTGGTCACTAAGCATGGTGGCAGGTGACATCCACCTGTGATCACTAAGCATGGTGGCAGGTAACATCCACCTGTGGTCACTGAGCATGGTGACAGGTGGCATCTGCTAAATGCAACTGGATGAGCAGGCACAAGGCTCTGCTGACCAAAATCTCAACTGCCCATTCGGTGGTCTTCTTCTTATACCCAAGTGGTCTCACTTGAGACAATCCTTTGAGATAAACCATGGGCATCAGGCCATCTCCAGTTTCATGGGGTAGGTTTGGGCTGTGTGTCCCTAGCTTTAGGGAAGGCTCCTTCTCTGGTACAACATTGACCACAGTGCTCCTAGCAACTCAGGCAGCCAACAGGAATGCTTCCTGTGCAAAAAGGTCATATCCCGGAGCTCCGGTTAGAGCCGTGCAGGATCTTATTGCTGTTCTCAGTTATTTCCCCATAATCACTCCCTAGCGGTCCGGCTGACTATAGCCTAGAATATTTGAGCACAGTAATTTGCGAGATTTATGGAAAACAATTTCTCAGAAATGTGCTCTCAATTTTCATTGGGGAAATCCCTCTTTCCCCTCTAAGTGCTGGAGCATATGGGACAGGTAAATGTCTTAATGGCTAGCATAAAAGTAATTTTTTTTTCCGGCCCTAGTGGGTGACTCGAATGTAGAGCTTCCGATTCTGTTTTTCACTAGAGCAAATGTTCCGTGCATGGGAAAGAGAGGCGGGAAGCCCACCCTTCAGCCTGGGTGTCCACACAGCTCAGTAATGGCTGCATCATTTCGCAGACTGGAGTCACTGCTTTCTGGTACATCCATCCTTGGGGAAACAGACTTGTATTGAATTTCTCTCCCGCAGGTCTTAGTCTCCTACCTGTCTCCTATGTTATAGACACTGGTCATGTGCCTTTCTAGGACCTAACACAATAAGATGAAAATAGCCAAAGGCAGCGTCTGTAGGCTTGCAAAGGAAAAGATTAATGGCAAAAAAACAAACAATAATGGAAAGTTACAGGGGATCAAAGTGCAGGTGAGCCTTTTCCAAACGGATGTACATGGAACCTGCTTGCTCCTTAGAACTGGAATGATTACATCCAATATATATATATTGGCTTTTTCGTGACCCAAAAGAACTAAATAATCATCTTGGAATCAGCCAGCGACCAGCTTGAAGACAGAACACAGGCCATCCAGTGTATTCATTCGGCCATATCTACTTATTAAGAAGCTACTGTGTGTTTACTCAAACCGTGCATGCCTTGTGTCTTGTTTTTGTTCCTTGAGACAGGGCTGACCACATGCTCGGGAATGACCTAGAATCCCTGATCCTCGTGCCTCCACTCCCCACCACTCCCAGCAACGGGCCCATTCTTAGCTTTGAGTAAACAACCCTTATGTAGGATTAGATGACCTTCTGTTCTCGCTTGACAGACACTGAGCAAAGCACTTGTCATAGCACAGCCAACCCTCCGCATTGGACTTCCTAACCAGAGAATGGACACAGGGGGTGACATCGTTCTCCCCTGAGGGTTCCCCACCTCGCCCTGCTGCTGACTGCATGAAGGACACAGCGTGCCTTCAGTAAAATAATCCGGCCTCACGTGACTGCGGGAGTGAGCGCCAGTGTGAGGTCTGTGCCAAGCATCAACAGGAAAGACTGGACCCGTGTGCGCAACCGTGAAGTTAAAAGGACACCTCCCCAGCGTCCCTTCGCTCTCATTTTGAGACTGGGTCTCGTGTAGCTCAGGCTAGCCTCAAACTTAGTATAGAGCGAATGACGACTTTAACGACTGATTTCTGCTGCCTGCTCCTCCCCCAGCTCCGTGTTGACAAGCCTGTGCCTCCACCTCTAGTTTCATGCAGTGCTGGGGATGGAACCCAAGTCATCGCACATGCTCTGCCAGCATCCTGCCAACAGAGCTACAGCCACAGCCCAGGGTCTGTCTTCTAGGGTGAAATAAAGGGCTCCTTAGAAACTGCCCTTAGGGCCAGCTAGACGGGCTCAGCAGAAGAGAGCCCTTGCTGCCAAGCCTGAAAACCTGTGCTCAATGCTCCGGGATCCCACCGTTGGAAGGAGGAAACCAGCTAACCAAGTCCAGCAAGTTATCCTCTGACTGCCTTATAAGAACTGTGGCATGCGCCGGGCGGTGGTGACACACGCCTTTAATCCCAGCACTCGGGAGGCAGAGGCAGGTGGATTTCTGAGTTTGAGGCCAGCCTGGTCTACAAAGTGAGTTCCAGGACAGCCAGAGCTATACAGAGAAACCCTGTCTCGAAAAACCAAAAAAAAAAAAAGAAGAAGAAGAAGAACAACAACAACAACAACAACAACAACAACTGTGGCATACACACAGTAAAAAAAAAAAGTTTTAGCTGCATTATAATACTGGCATGATGGCAGTCGGCTGCAATCCTAATATTCTGAAGACGGAGGTTGAGGAATCTCAAGTCCAAGGCCTGCATAGGCTACAGAGTGAATTCAAGGCCTGTCTAGACTACTTAGTGAGACAACCTCATTTAAATAAGACCCTAGTCCCTCCACGTGTCTCTTCTTACCCCAGTTGCCATGAGATTAGATGCCCCACCCCGCCATGGCATGTTCCTGCCATTTTGTGCCCAAAGCAACAGAGCTCAGGAGAAGAGAGCCTGTCTCCCCAGCGTGAAGCCTTAAGTTTGACCCTAGAGAGAGACAGTCAGAGAGCTGTTGTGGATGGCCCTGGGGCCCTTTGCATTTTGATGCTAATTCTGCTTCCTCAAGAGGGGCTGCCCCACTCCTTGGGTGATTTCCTGTGAACCTTCTCCCTGGGTTGTAACTGGTCAAATAAAGGCCAGAGCCAGTGACTGGGCAGTGGGAGGGAAAGGTGAAGCTGGAGGTTTTAGAGAGGGAGAAGAGAGGCAGAGGAGGAAGAGAGGGAGGACGATGGAGGAAGAAGAGGTGGAAGAAAGATGGAGCAGAGCCACGTGGCCCAGAGAAGCCACAAGTAACAAGGGCTCTCATAGCTGAGTAATCATCAAGTTATGTAGTCGAAAATCTGCCCGATCTTGGTGTGCAGCTTATAAATATTGGAACTGAGTTGCATGGTTTTTTGCATGGGCTTATTAGGGTTGGAGATTTCCTACAACAGAGAGTTCTTCTGGCATAGCTGTGAGCAGTCTCCAAAGATGGCAGCCAGGAACATTTCACGACTCCAATGTGTGGGTTGTCATCAGCATGCCCATGTGATTCCTGGAACAGAGGCGTGGACAGGAAGCATGAGCCTAGAGTCTGACACAACCGGTTTGCGTATTGGTCCTGACGCTCGCCATGTTGAAGTTTCCCTGACCATTGACTTACGCAATCTCTGCTGCTCAGGAATGTTGCGAAAATTAATCCAAAGTAGGATGTAAATCAGTAAGGAGAGAATTACACTGTGACAGATGCTCAGAAGTTACGAACTCCATTCTTATCGGTTTTCACCTGTTGGGGCTTGCTGGGGTCAAAGACATTTCCACGGTGAGTGTGAGCACACACACCTGTAATCTTAACACTCGAGAGGGAGAAGCAGGAAGGTGACCCTGAGTTGAGGCAACCAGGATATTTAATAAGTTCTAGGAGCCTAGGCTCAAAGGAAGGCTCTGTCTCAAAAAGGAGGGGAGAGGCTGGATAACTGGCTTCGTGGTTTGCTGCTCTTCCAGATGAAGTCGGGTTCCCAGTATCCATAGCCACACTGCCTAATTCCACGTCCAACACCCTCTCTTGCCTCTGTGGACACCTGCACACCTGCACATAGATGGCATGTGCGTGCGCACGCGTGCACACACACACACACACACTTATGAATTATTAAACCCACAAGCCAGCAGTGAGAGGACTCTTTCTGAGCCGGTGAGTAGGGAGAGTTTAGAAGCCGTCATCCTTATCCTTGGCTGCCCATCTAGGGAGACGGGTGCTCTGACTGTAGCCCAGTGAGGAAGGCACCTGCCCAGCATACCAGAAAGCCCTGGTTCAGACGGAGCACTGGCTAAACCCAGAAAGTGGAAGCACAGGGGCCCTTAATGTCACCCCTGCCACTCCAGAGGTGGGAACTGAAGGAGGAGTCCATCTTCCCACTTGGTCTTGGCTAACTAGAGGCCCAGCTGGGAGGGTTCCGTTGGGCTCTGTCTTAGAACAAGGGCCGATAACTTAGAGCCTAGGTTATCCATCCCATGGTTGACCACACACACCCTGGAACTTCCATGACACACCCTGTCATGGAAAAGCCAAACTGGAACTGTGCTGGAAACCTCGAGTTCACAATGCCAAAAGATGCTACACAGGCTACGGGGGGGGGGGGGGGAGGAGAAGAGATACTAGTGGTCTTACTCGGTTGTGAACTTTACAAACTGTACAGTACTGTCCTACGAGGCAAAAACATCGGCGTGCTCAGTGGTAGCATGGTTGTTGTGGAATGGCCAGCCTCTCTTCACAGTACTGTAAATTCACACAAGAGTTCCTGGTTAGGGAGGTCATGAGACCCGGTTGTGGGAGGGTTGGGGGGGGGAGAGATGAGGCGCAGGGACACAACACAACTTAATTCTGTTGTGTCGCTAAACTGACGTAGTGTCGAACCACCCTCTAAATCTACTTTTATAGCCACAGACATAGAACACTGTGGAAGAAGGGATGGGATGATTGTAAGAACCGGAAGACAAGGACCGCGAATGCCATCTCCTGGGTAGCATGCAGCAGCAGGGCAGCCGTGAGTTCTCAGCAACTGCAGAGGACTGCGCCAGGCCTGTGCAGGGATGGGTTCAGCAGCAGCCAAGCAGGGATGAAGCAGGAAGCCTGAGGCAGCCCCAGCCCTCACTGCCCAACTGTTTCCTACTGGTAGATCCGGAAAAGAGGGTGTCTCTGCCTTCAATCTTGCGCCCACTGGTGAGCCCTCCTGGTTCCAAAGGACAGTCCACATCCGGTGGTCACAGGGTTGGCTGTGTCACACCACAAAAGCCATGAATCTAGGAAAGGCCCAGGTGAAGGGGGAGGGGTGAAAGGGTTAGGAGAGAGATGAGAGAAGGAAGAATGTATTACATACATGAATGAAACTGTCAAACGGCATAATTTAAAAAGAAAGGAAGAAAGGAAGGAAGGAAGGAAGGAAGGAAGGAA
>NC_034593.1:44319323-44375658 GCF_900095145.1 Mus pahari
TTTGCTCAATATTAGCTAAAAGGTTCTCAATACTCCTACCTGCTTTGTTTTATTCATTTTGGGCAAAAGGAATGGAGAGTGACCTTTCGGTTTTTTGTGTGTGTGTGTGTGTGTGTGTGTGTGTGTGTGTGTGTGTGTGTGTGTCCATGGAGGCTAGAGGTGTCTGATCCCCTAGAGTTGGACTTACAGGTGGTTTCCAGTAGTTGTGAGCCACCTGAAGTGGGTGCTGGGAACAGAACTCTACGAGAGCATCAAACACATTCCGGTGCTGGACCATCTCCTCTCTCCAGCCATGCAAAGCCAACAGGCTTGCCACCTCCACCTGAACTTTCCTCTACAGCCTCCTGCTGTTTTCTGCGAGACTGAAACCGGCCCTGACTAAAGAAATAAATGTGGATGTGAGACGGTTATCTGACGTGTTCGGAGGCACGTCTGATTTCAGTTTGTTTCCGTGTTTGTCTCAATCTAAGCCTCGTGAACGAATTTTAGAGCTCCCTTTCATTGGGAACCCGTAGCCACTGGGCAGCTGGGGACAGACAGCCTTCCAACCAAGAAGCTACTCTGCTGCTTGGGAAATACAAGTGAGAAAGAACTGGTGTTTGCTGGATGCCAAAACCTTGTGCTAAGCACTGCACTTTTCAGTTTCATTCTCTTGGCATAGTATGTTCTCTCCGCCTGGCTTTCCAGATGAAGGAATGAAAGCTCAGACCCTCCAAGGCTCAGCCAGCCAGCATCAGCTCTGTCCCTCTCAGGCTGCCATAAAAACATCTCTTCATGACGTCTTTTCAACCCTCCTAATTAAATAAAGTTTATCTCGTGTGCCTCTGTCTAAAGAACCTGACTCTAGCTCTCCTGGATTCTCCCACGGGAAACCATGCTGTAATTGACTTGGTCGGTGTGCCTGACCTAACCACTTGCACTAGTCAGGCACGGTAACACATCCCATCCCTTTGATCCCAGCACTTGTGAGGCAGAGGCAGTGGGGGATCTCTGAGAGTTTAAAGCCAGCCTGGTCTACAGAGTGAGTTCCAGGACAGCCAGGGCTACATTGTGAAACTCTGTCTCAAAAACCAATAATAATAATAATAATAATAATAATAATAATAATAATAATAAACTACTTAAAAGAAAATTTGCTATTTGCAAATATCAGGTTCCCTTGACACATTTAGAAGACCTGCCCAATAACACCTGTGGTGAAATGACACCCTTCCTGGACCTCAGGGGTGGGGCTGGGGAGGAAGAACAAAGACTGCTGGACAATTCAAGGCACTGCCAAGAAGCTGTGAGAGCAAGGCAAGCAGGCTTGGTCTGTTGGGGTTTTGTTGTTGTTGTTGTTGTTGCTGTTGTTAATTGAATGTTTTGCTTTGTGATAACTGTAGACTTACAGGCCTTTGTAAGACTATTACAAAGAAAAAAAAGAAATACTACAGAGTGATCCCAAGGACCTTTTGCCCAGTTTCCCCCAGTGGTAATTTCTTGCAAAACGATACCACAGAGGAACGGGTAGATGACTCAGTATATAAAGTGCCTGCTCCACAAACAAGCGGATCTGCGAACCTGACTCCTCAGCACCTCTGTAGAAAGTCAGCAGGATACACCTGAACCCCAGTGCCAAGGCGGCAGTCACAGGTGACTCCCAGGGCATGCTGGGCTGCCTGCTCAGCTAAACGGCCAGCTTCAGGTTCAGAGAAAGTGCCTGCTCAAAACAGGCGGTGGGGAGCACAGAGGAATGTGGAGGTTTGTATATGCCTGGCCCAGGGAGTGGCACTATTAAGAGGTGTGGCCTTGTTGGAGTAAGTGTGTCACTGTGGAGGGTGGGCTTTGAGACCCTCCTCGTAGCCACATGGGAGACAGCCTTCTCCTGTCTGCCTTTGACCACAATGTAGAACTTTTGACTCCTCCCACGTCTGCCTGGACGATGCCATGCCTTGATGATAATGGTCTAACCCTCTGGACCATTGAATGTTGTCCTTTCTAAGACTTGCCTTGGTCATGGTATCTCTTCACAGCAATGCAAACCCTATCTAAGACAAGGAACATACTTGAAGTTGACCCGTAGCCTGTACATAGGCGTTCAGGTGAGAGCCCACCTCATGTATGCGTATGCACACACACATACACACACACACACCAAAAAACAAAATTTAAAAATAATTAATACCACCAAGAAACTAAAGATGGCTCAGAATTAAGAGCACTGGATGTTCTTGCAGAGGATTCCCGGTGCCTACATGGCAGCTCACAGCTACAAATCTCAGGGAAACCAATGTCATCGTGCAGCCTCCTTGGGTATCAAATACAAATGGGGTACACAGACACACATGTAGGCCAACCACCCATACACAAAAGTACCACCCAAACCAGCCTACCAGTATGGGCTACATGAGACCCCGTGGAGGGAAAGCTGGTAAGGGTGAGGCAGGCATGGTAGTGAGCCTATCTATCATAGACTTCATGTTGGGACCTTGTGCAAAAGTAAAGACAGAGAGGATGAGAGAGACAGAACTGTGTGTGAGATCTGACCCAGTGACAGGGAGACATAGGACACTGGTATTTGAGACTGAAGTTCACGGTAAAGGCTGAGTGCTGGGATTAAAGGAGCCACCACACCCAGCTTTCTTCTCCTTCTGTAATGTTTCCTGTTACCTAATTCTATGTCAGCTTCAGCTACAGAGCAAATCTGAGGCCAACTGGGTCACTTGTGACTCTATTAAAACAAACAACAAACAAACAAAAACGATGGTTGTCATTGTAACAAAACCCCTAACAGAAGCAGTTCGTGGCAGGGTCCTGGGTATTTGGAGGCTATCATGACTCAGAAACAAGAGGACATCTGGCTTTTATCTGATCAACATGAAAACTGGCCAGCAATAAATAAATAAATAAATAAATAGAATTCAACTTCTCCGGGCGGTGGTGGCGCATGTCTTTAATCCTAGCACTTGGGAGGCAGAGGCAGGCNGATTTCTGAGTTCAAGGCCAGCCTGGTCTACAGAGTGAGTTCCAGGACAGCCAGGGCTACACAGAAAAACCCTGTCTCAAAAAAAAAAAAAAAAAGTTTCCAAAAAAAAAAAAAAGAAAGAAAATTCAACTTTTCCTTGTCATGAACTAATGCAAGAACTTAAGTATCTATTACTGATTCAAAGAAAATAATGAAAGATGCTTTTTTTTTTCTATTGTATTTGCACCTGTTTAAGCCTATTATCCCACAAAGGCCAAAAAGAAATCAGCAATGAAAGCTGAAAATACCCAGTCCACACATGGTGTGTGCTACTCTTCTACGGCCCTGAGCAGAACAGCACTAAACCAGGAGGCTTGCCCAAGTGAACGTCTCTATTGAAAAGCAGCTCAGTAGAAACTTCTGTCCTATACCCTTTAGACCCTGGCCCAACAACTCGTCCTTTGTGTTTTCATCCGTCTTAAAACACCACGATATATACCTTCCCCTTTCAAAATCTAAATAAAATCAAACTGTGTGCCCTTTCTCCTTCGTAGTACCACCTCGGCTCTCTTAAGACGGCAGGCCTCACGTACAACAGTAAGCACAAACATGGCTTCCTCGAGTTGGTGGTATCTGGGGATTTGACTTCCACATACGCATAAGGTTTATTAGACACAGAGTTTGTAGAGGAGATTGGGAACGGCAAAAGGAGGAAAGAGCTTGCAGACTACAAAACAGGGCTGACCGGGGCTAGCCAGAGAGAAGGAAGGAAGGGAGGAGACAGACCTTAGGCAGCAGTGTAGTTCTAGGAGAGCTCAGAAAGACTGTTCCACTGTGGGGTGGGGCAAGGAATGTCACGCCATTGGTAGAGTGCTTTCCTAGTGCACATGAGGTTTACCCAACAGCACCTCATAAAAACTGTGTGGCACACACCTAGAATCCTATATTTAGAAGGTAGAGGCAGAAGGATTATAAAGTCCATGTAAACTTCAGCTACAGAGCAAATCTGAGGCCAACTGGGTTAGTTGTGACTCTATAAAAAAAAAAAAAAAAAAAACCCACAAGGGAGTTCTCTGGCCTACTTCGCTCCTTGGAAGAAGCTCACATCTGGAAAGGATGGCCTAACTTGGTGTGCATGTCCCTGCCAAGCTTAGCCGTGAGTTAGGTGGGACCAGATGAAGGGAAGCTTAGCTCAGGGCCCTCAAGATAAACGTCTTAGCAGGAGATCTCATGGCACTACCATGACAGACCACCTCGCTGAAGGATCTTGAAGAGAAACCTGGGACGGACGGGGAAAAAGAGGACAAAGCAACTAAAAAAGATTTCAGTATTGCTTCACTTATTTTTGTTGTTTGCCAGACAGGGTTTCTCCGTGTAGCCCTGGCTGTTCTGGAGCTCGATCTGTAGACCAGGCTGGCCTGGAACTCAGAGATCTGCCTGCCTCTGCCTCCCCAGTGCTGAGTTTAAAAGCATGGGCTGTGACCACCCAGCAGCTTCACTTACTAAAAGCAGAGAAATCTGTTCATTGTGGCATGCACCTGTAGGCCCAGCCCTGGGGAAGTATCCAGGTCTGACATGGCTACTTAAGGGGAAGTGTGACAAGGTCCCTGCCCCTGGAACATTGTCAGGCTTTTGAGTCCCGTGATTCCCATGTGTGCCGATGGCTGCTGTTGTCCTGAAACTGATCTGCTTTCTCTTCTATTTCACTTTCAATCTCTGTTTGGGGGGAAATACATTCCCCCCATTACTCAGAGCTTATCACAGCATAATAAATGAGACAGATACGGTTATTAGGAATGAGGAATGGAGGTGGTCATGAGGCTGTGGAGGATGGGAAGCAGGTCTTCCGCTTGGTCTTGGGGAAGGATCTAGGCAACATAACCACAAAGGCCATAAAAGCCTACATGGTCCTTTGTAGAAATAATTCATTGACAGACTTGGCCTTGAATTTGGAATTATGAGGAGATATATGTACCCTCTGGCCCAATGACTGCTACGTTAATTAGCCAGGGAGAACTTGGGGACATCAAGGATAGAGAGTTAAAGCGGTCTCAGAAAGAAAAGGCATGGATAGGGAAAAAAAGGAATCTATAAAACAGAAGCAAATGATGGATGGGTTCGTTTTATAAGAGAAAGTCTTGATTAGGATCTAGAAACAGAATTAGAAGGAGAGTACACGAGGCCATGGATTGCCAGGATAGGAAACGAAGATTAGAGACCTAAAAAGATAACGTACGAGCATATAAAAAGTTAGTACTTTGTTCTCCTAGCCACTTGAAGAGTTGGAGGTGGCAATGCCGAGAGAGGTATTAGAGAGAGCTCCCTGGTTTGCTTGCGTACATCTTAAAACTTTGTAAGAAATTATCTTAACCCTAGTAGTCTGTCACCTTTCTGCTCTTACATGAAAACAGCCACTAAAGACTGCTGTCTGCTGTGCCAGGAAACCGCAAGAGCTGTGCACAGATAACCATGAAGAACAGGCTGGGTAAAAACTAAGGGAATAATTGCTTTTGCTTGGTGTTTAGTTTCTGGTTTAAGGAAGCATGGGGGTTGGAACTAATGATTCAGGATTCATAAAATTTTTATGTAAATATAAGAATTTCTAATAATATTATTAACAGTGTTCAGAGCCTCGGTGATGTGACTTTAGTAAATAAAAGCCTGGGTTCAGGCTCTCGGGTCAGGAGAAGGCTAAAGAATGAGAAGATGCGAGGAGGAGGAGGAGGAGGAGGAGGAGGAGGAGGAGGAGGTGGAGGAGGAGGAAGAATGAGACTCCTCCGGCAGGGAGAGAGCACTTGAACCGACAGCTTGCATCCACTACCGTTGAATCAGCACCCAGCATTGCTCCATGCTCCCCTTTCTCAGAACCCTCCATGCTGCCCTTTCTCAGGACCCTCCTCATTCGGAGCCTGGAGCCCAACAGAAGTAGAATCAGGAAAACTGCCACAAGGTTAAGGCCAAGGTCAGTTGGGCTCAGAGAAGACCCTGCCTCAAACAATGGAAATAAAACTCATGACAAAAGCATGCTTTCCTCAAATGGATACATCAGGGCTCTGACCCCGCAGTGTGGCTGTGTCTAAGGTCGGGCTTTTGGGTTAAATAAAGTCTGAAGGATGGGGCCCTAGTTCACTAGAAGCCCTACAGAAGGGAAACGAGGGCCCAGAGTACAGTACAGAGGTAGGATGTGTGCTTAGCCTGCTCAATCAGGGTTCTAGGAAAGTTCCCAGCATCATTGAAACAAACAGAAGGAAGCTGCCCCCTCTTACCTGCTTGACCCCCCCAATATCCCGCATGTTTGGAAAAGAGCCCTCGCCAGAAACTGAGCTCTCTTCACCTTAACTTCTAGGCTGGAAAACTAGGGTTTCTAGCTTCTAAAATAATTACAAGAAATAAATAGCAATGTTTTGGGGGAAGATGTAGTTTGGGCTTTTTTTAAAATGGAGGGGAGGGGAGGGCTGGAGTAGGCTAACTCAGCAGTTAGGGGCAGCGACTGCTCTTCCAGAGGACCCAGGTTCAATCCCCAGCACCCAACTGTCTGTAACTCCAGGAGACAACATCCTCACAGACACACATGCAGATAAAACACCGATGCACATTAAAAAATAAAAGGGTGTGTGCTCACATAAGTGAGCTATTATGAAAAGCTTCATGAACTCATTCCCACTTGGAGCATGGTATTTGGGGCCTCCTGAATCCACGTGCCCTGGCCATGGTCACTGATACATACCTACAGAATGAACCTTTTCCATAAGAAGAGGTTATTTTTCTTTCAGTGTTGATTGGAGCCGTGGCCTTGGCCTTGGAACCTGCGATAAGTAGTGGTCAGTTTACCTCTGAGCAGCGTCCCCACCCTCTGCTCCTTCTTCCGTTCTTTTTATTCACATAGACACTTCGCTGCTGTTAGCATCTAAGTTTTGATTCATGTGAATTACTCGGAGTAGGCGTCCCATGGGCACGACAGGAGGGTGGGAGGTGGCAGGCCTGAGGAAGGAGGTCTATTGGTAATTAAGTCCCAGCCTCATCCCATCATGGGGTTCATAGACTCCCAGAGACATAGTCTCCCGGAGAGCCATCATATATCACTTCCTAAGAGTAGGCTTGTTCCAGTGGATCCCAGTGTCTTCAGGTTCTCAATGATGTCATCCTCAATGATGTCATCCTCAATGATGTCATCCATGCTGCATTTTATGAGAGCTTGCTTCCCCACTCCACCAACGCAAATGACCTCCATCATTCTGCCTGGAGCCAAAGAACCAAGTTCTCCAACACAAACCCAGAAGTAGCTAGGAGCAACCCGCAGCAGAGGGAGATGCTGCTTGGGGCCAGGCAGCCGTCAGCCTATTTTTATTCTGTAGGTTTTTTTTTTTTTTTCTTTTGAGACAGGGTGTAATGTAGCCTAGGCTAGCCTTAAACGTCTGCTCTTCTTGTCTCCACCTCCCCAGTGCTGGGATTACAGTTAGACACCAGCACGCTACCTCAAGAGGCACTGGAGATGGACCCAGGCTTCGTGGATGTTAGGGAAGCATTCTGAACGTTTTAACGAACAGATTCTTTCCAGATCTGACAGAGGAATGCCCGAGATGGTTTGAGAGGGAAATATCCTTTAGCAATCCTGGCTCCTTAAAGTGGGGGAAACTGGGATAGGAGATCCAACTGCAACCAACAGAACACTGGGATTCCTAACTTTTGGAGGCTTGTGGAAAGGAGCGTCTAAGCTGAGGGGGGGGGGGGGGGGGGGAGGATGTCTGAGCGTAACGGATTAGCACAGGTACTAGAAAGGATATAAAGCCATAATTTAAAAGCAAGTCCTCCTGCCCTGCCTATGGCTGCTACGGGCTTCCGCAGCTTGGGGAAGTTACTAAATACATAGGATATCAGGTATGCCCCACTGACCTACATCTGAGCTCTCTTTTTTTGTTGTTGTTTAATTTTTAGATAGAGTTTTACTCCATAGCACACAGCCCCAAACTCAGATCATTTTGCATGTGCCCCCAGGGCCAGGCTTAAGTTTGTTGACACGGTCTTTGATAGCCCTGGCTGACCTTGAACTGTTGGTGAAGAATCTCCTTGACTTCTTAATCCTCCTGCCTCTACAGGACCGAGGGAACGGTAGGCCAGGAGGATCTTTTTTTCCAGAGCCCATCGCCCCTTCCAGATAATCATTTGGATCTGGAGCAGCAGCTGCATTTCTTTTTAGACAAACTAAATCATATGCACGGCCGAAGAGGTGAAGTGGAAACTTAGGGTTCTTTGGAGAGTCAGTTGTGTCGGCTGGTGTTTCGGCTGGGGCGAACACATGAAGGAGTGTTTTCCTGAAGTGGACACAGGTGAGAGGTTAAGGCAGAGTCGTGAAGGAATGCTTCACTGAAGCAGACACGGGTGAAAGGATGTTCTGCGAAAGCAGACGTGTGGAAGGACACGTGATAAAGGATCCGTAGCTAACGACACGAATGTATTGGTCCGCATTACATTTCGAAGTTGAGTTGCACTTGTTGAGACTCCGAGGGCTGATTGGATGCCCATGCCGAGGCAAGGCACGTGGAGGACACGTGATGTTTGGAGGGTATAGATGGAACTCCACGGAGTGACAGAAACAGAGCTTGGCTTGCTGGTACAGCTAGCTGTGCAAGGCTTGTGGGTCTTGCGTCTTCACTGACCTTCGAGGAGAGAGGCACAGCCGAGCACTTCTGATCTTTCTATTGGTCCTGGTCCCACCTGCTGACTTGAGCTGAGGCTGAGGCCTGGCTGTGTCTGCTAGGTCTTGTCACTGCAGTTGCTAACCCGACTCTACCAAATTAGACCGCTGGTGTATCTGTGAAGTGTTTGCGAGTGGATCAAGCCTCCGCTGCCTGCTGACCTGTGAACAGAACTGCGGATTTCCAGACAACACAGACGGGAGTTGCTAAACAGGTCCACTTCCCCCGTATCCTTTCTCTTCCACTACCTTTGGTGGGTGGTGGGCTACACGAGAGGTTAAAGTGTTCGAGAACTATCATTAAAAATAAGATTTGAAAAAAAAAAAAAATCAAAGTTACAAAGAGGGGCTTTACAGAAAATCTCAGTGAAAAAACACACACCTTTAACTGAAGCATTTGGGAGGTAGAGACAGGCAGATCTTTCCGCCTTCGAGGTCAACGTGGTCTACATCATGAGTTCCAGGCCAGCCAAAAGCTACAGAGCGAGACCCTTCCCAACCAACAAAAAAGATTAGACAAAGAACTGAGAGAAGGGACAAAATAAATAAAAGGAGGAAAGGAAACAGAACAAAACAAACAGCCATCATTTTGCCTCCCAACTTGCTTCCCAAATAGCCAACTGAGTCAAGTTGTCCTGGATGGTTTGGTACCACCTGGCCTGACACACGGGATCTCACTATGTAAGCTTCAACTGCTCAGGAATGCAGTGTAGGCCGTGGGAGCCTCAAACTCACAGCTGGCATTAAAGGCATAGCAACTATTCCTTCCCTCGCCCACGCTGTGGTGGAGCTCAGAGCGTCACACTTGCTGCTGAGCTACGCACCCAGCCTCTTAGAGCTTGAACTATCTCCTATTAGTTTTCAGAGTTTGTCTTGCTAGATGATGTTGCCAAAAAGCAACTCTGAGCCAGGCTTGGGGGGCACAGGCCTTTAATCCCAGCACTCTGGAAGCAGAGGCAGTCAAAGCTCTATCAGCCAGAGGCCAACCTGGTCTACACAGACAGTCCCAGGCCATCTGCAAACAGCTCTGAGCCCTGAAAGTACAACCTCTCTGAACTGCCCTCTAAATCTTCATGCTCCGGTCAACACCCCTTGTTAGACCCTCCATACCCTGCTGCAGAACCCAAGGCTCTGTCCAAGCTAAGCTTATGCTTCTACCCAGCTAGAGCTGCAGCCCCCACACACACTTGCCAGTTTCCCCTATGGACACTCTATCCTCAAGCCTTATTAATGCTCGGTACTTGCAGTCCTGAAACACAAGGCCTCCTCTCTTTCTGTTTGTTCTCTTTCTGTAAATATCCTCCCTGGTCCCTTTCCACTTCAAATGTGTCATACCCATCCATAAAGCTTCTCCAGTCAATTAGGTACTTCCTCTTCTGCTTCCGTGATATTTTCTCCATATCTTGATCCTTCACTTACCGGATAAATAAAACTATTTGTGATAAAACACAACAAAAATATTGTATTTAGCCAGGTGTGGCGGTGCACTCCTTTAATCCCGCACTCGGGAGGCAGAGGCAGGTGGATTTCTGAGTTCGAGGCCAGCCTGGTCTACAGAGTGAGTTCCAGGACAGCCAGGGCTTATACAGAGAAACCCTGTCTCAAAAAACAAATATATATATATATATATATATATATATATATATATATATATATATATACTATATATATAGTATTTATGCAATGTCTCTTCTACTAAACAGATTTTGTTCAATTCATTTATGGAATACACTAACAGAGGATTATGTAATATTTGCCTATTATGTCTAAGCAAATAATTGCTGGATTGTATGTGAATGTATGTGTGTGTTGCTATGGGTCAAACTTAGCCTTGCAACACACTAGAGAAGCAAGAAGTCTGCCACTCATCTACCTCCCCAGTCCTTGAATATAATTTCGAAGTACATACCTTTTAATTTCTAGCTCTGTGATTGCTTAAAGAAGTTGGTGTTTAATACTACAGTCAGGATATCATCCTCTTTGAAACCCTTTGTCTGTGGGAGGGGGTACTGGGGTATCAAACCTAATGCCTTGTGCATGCTAACTATATAGTTTATATTTATATACTTTTGTTTATTGAGACAGGGTCTTGCTATGTAGCCTTGGATGGCCTGAACTTGCTAAGTAGACCAGGCTGCCTTGAAGTCACGGAGCTCTGCCTACCTCTGCCTCTTCGAGTGTTGGAATTAGAGGCATGCACCACCATGACAGATCTAAACCTTGATTACATTGTGAATTTTGTCAACCTAAAAAGGCAACTCTCATCTCAAAGAGGGTAAGAGGTTGCTCTACTCTGGAGCCAGACGTAAGTGTCCGTGACACAGGAACACAGATTGCTCTACTCTGGAGCCAAGCATAAGTGTCCGTGACACAGGAACACAGACTTAGGCTCCCCACATACTCCGTGTTCTAATGTGGGAACAGTCAGTCCAGTGAACTTTTACAGTAAAAAAACAAACAAACAAACAAAAGGAATTAGAAATCAAGTCACTTTTCAAATACAATGGCGAAAATATCAGATAGGTGGATCAAAGAAAGGCAGGGAAATCGGAGGCTTTGCCTCAGATGTTATCTGAATGGCATTCTTAGCCTTTTGACTAATGGGTGCTAGGAATGTGTCTACATTCCAGAGGACTTAATGGTCACATGAGATTAGGTCACAGAAGCCGGTACTAAAGAGACTGAAAATGGCAGGAGGTGATTGGCTCTGGACTTGCATCGCTCCTCCCTCTCCACGCCATGCAGACATTTCCTGTAAACCGAGGTTCTCTCCAGGAACTTCTGCTCTCACTATGCATATTTTTGTGTGTGACGCGCGGGGTCTTGTTCATGCTTCAACCGTACTCAACTTCAGGACATCCTTCCCAGTATGTGACTATGAACAGTGACACACACGGGATAGACACATCAGTACACAGTTGTTCAGCTCAGTCTCTTCACCCTCGAGGTTGCTGATACAATGGCTTCCTCATGACATGGTAATACTTTCCATATATGTACATGGTGTATCCCATCCTATCCTCTCTTCCTCTGTTGTCTCTCCTAATAACTGTTCCTTCTCCTGCCGTGTTTGTGTGCCTCTCTGGGTCCCACTGAGCCTCAGTGGGGTTGTTTACAGTAGCAACAATTGCTTTGTTGCTGGAGCACAGGTGAGTGCCTTGCCAGGATTCTGAAGAAAATGTCACTCCCTCCCCCATCAACACCTAACTGCCTCTCTGCCCTGAAGGAGGACTAGGACCTCCAAAGCCCCTGCTCTTTGCACAAGAGTGTTGACTGGCCCTATCTTCTGCAAGTAATCTGTGAGTTCCCAAAGTCGAACGACTATGTCATTCAAGGAGAGTTCCTCATGCCCTCTTACCCCACCCCACCCCACCCCACCCCTTTTTTTTTTTTTTTTTTTTTTTTAGACTTTGTTTTTCTGTTTAGCCCAGGTTGTCTGGGCGTTTGTTCTAGAAGCCAAGTGACCTCAAACTCCCAGTTTTGTCTGCTTCTGCCTCCAAAGTGCCGTGATCAAAGGCGTGTGCCACCATGCCTGGCTACTCTTTGCTCTCTATCCATCTGCTAATGTCCCCTGGATGTTGGAGGACATGCGACAGCTGTCCTGTTTATGACTGGGCACTCAAGAATCACTTAACCTCTGTACTTTGATTAGTTATGAGTCTGCAGTCACCGCTGACTACCGCAAAAAGAACCTTCTCTCGGCAAAGCTGACGGCAGCAGTAACGGGCAGGAACATTGCTATCTAGAAGGTAATTTGAAAGGCACATCATGTCCACTTATCAAAACAACGGAAGTAGCTGACCTACTGGACTCTACTTTGGGCTTTGGAACAGGCTCACCATAGCAGAAATGAATTCCCTCCTATAGGGCAGGCCGAGATGCCAATCAGAAAATGGTTGGTTACCCCTGTAACAGTCCTGACACGTTCGTTGTACCAAGAGGTTATTGTCTGGTCAGTTGGTATTGTCGCACATAGGGTCCACAGCAAAGGCTGTTGATTATAAAGTGCCCCCCACTCACCCCTTCCCCTGCTCCGGCAGCCTGTATAATACCTTGTGTGTGCTAACTGGGAGGAACCTTCCAGTCCGGTTCCAGCTGGATTCCTCTATGTTCTGTGACTAGCACGTATGTTGACACTTCAGGGTCTTATCATTTATCTCTGGTAGGCAGCCAATAGGAGTGGCAATTGCCTGTAGTGTTTTAATGGCTTCAGGAGCTACTATATGTACAGTAGCCCATAGCTGGCACCAGGCGTTCTGATAACCTATGGCTTGGGGAGGGGGGGAGGGGCAGCTTTATCTACCCACACAGGAAACTTCCACTCAAGCTACTTTTAAACTTCTGTTCATTAATTCGCGCATGGAGTATCTAGTTTCCTTAAGGCTGTCTCATTTATTACAAGTTCAGGTTGACCCTCTCTGCTCCCTCTGCTTCGTGCTTTCTTGGTTACTAACAAACTCTGCTTGCAGGAGTTAAGAAAAGGAAGGTGGGAGAGAGAGAATTCGGTGTGTGGTGGGGGTGGGAGGAGGGAGGGAGTCAGCGTCTATATATCCATTACCTAAACTGTAAACCACCTGTTATATTTTGTTCTATCTGCAAAGCACTTGCAACCTTCTTATGACCCTTGCCTAATGACTCATGGATGATTGCTGTACAGATAAGAAAACTGAGCCTCAGACGCTAATAATGACCAGCTAAGGAGTTCCTGGTCCCGATGTCAGCTGATTCATCCACATCCTGTGGGTGTTAGATGTTTTAAGCCAGGTCTGGAAAGCATTTTGAATCCTTGGTGATGATACTCCATTCAAAGTTTCTTTTCCATTCCTGGTTAGGGTTAGTCACTCCTTACACAACCTACCTGAGGTATTTCTTCAACTCATTCTTTCAAAGTTAACACTCCCTCCTGTTCTCCCCTCCCCGCCTCCTCCTCTCTCTTCCCTCCCCATACCCCCTTAGGTGAGAGTGTGAGTGCTCCACCACTGAACAACATCCCCAGCCTTTTCCTGGAACATCTGACCCTGTCCTAGCATCCCTGCAACAGAGTTGACAAAAATCAGGGTTTTCTCAAGAGATTGTGGGTGTGTGCATCAGACTCTCAGACTATTGAAACAATGGGCCCCTAAGAAATGGGAATTTCCCTCAGGAAACTCCTGCCGGGAAAAGGAAAAGGCCTCTGCTTGAGGGGGGAATTGGTCTTTCAGGAAGCGAGTTCACACAGTTCTATCTAGTCAGATCGCCTTACAGAGTGAGATGGCATCCAAGGATGGGTGAACGGTGGGCGCGACCACGCTTTGACCTGGACTGTTGAGATGTGCATACCCTGCAGACCCCTGGCCTTCTATTTAAACTTTAATCTCATTTTGGGATCCCAGAGAGAGGTTAACTCTTTGTCCCTCTTCCCCATGTGGGCATACATATTAAGTACATCTCCTTTTTTCAATTTTGTTCGTTTGTATTTTGTTGTTCTGGGGTTTTTGTTTGTTTGCTGTTTTTCTGTTTGTTTGTTTTTATTTTGAGACAGAGTTCCACTGTTTAGCTCTGGCCGGCCGGATCTCTCCAGACCATGTTTGAAGATCCCCCGCCCCTGCCCCAGTGCTGAGATTAAAGGCGGTCGCCCTCACCGCTGCATCTGCATTCCACTTTCAATTTGGCTTTTTCAGTGGTTTGTTGGATGGGTGATGCTCTAAATTCGGTAACAGTCCAAATTACATCTGGACCATCCCAAGCAGTTGTTTGTTTTTTGGGTTTTTTTTGTTTTTGTTTTGTTTTGTTTTTGGTTTTCCCCCTAATTCCCTTAGCCTTCATTTTCCATAACTGGAGAGCGGTCGCCCAGGTGTGACTTCCTGCCCTCCAATCGGGGCCCAGCTCCAAGGCCAATTCCACCAGACCTTCTGGCAGGACTGACGCTCCACGCCCTGCAGTCAGTTCCCGCCTCTCGTGCCTGAGGGGCGGATGCTTGTCGCAGCCGCCACACAAGTAGCCGGCGCTGCCCGGTGGCTAGTCACTATTAGCACCGCGGAGCGTGGGGCGTGGAGCCCACAGCTCGGGGAGGACGTTCTCCCAGACACGCGCTCGCACACACTCAGCGCTGGCACCAACCCGGGATTCCCAGCCTGTGGGCGCTTCCACTGCAGCCGGCGGGAGGGGACAGAGGCTCCCGGAACGCCTCTCTAACGAATCCCTGCGGCGTCAGCCATCCCCCAGCCTCCGCCCCGCGGAAGATCTACACTCGCTGTCGCTGATCCAGACGGTCCATTCTCGGCCGGAGCCGTCCCCTGTCTGACTGCGCCCGGATCGTGCGCGCGGATCCCCCCGCTCTGCAGCCGCCGCGTGGTAGCGCCCGCCCCGCCGCCGCTCGCCGGTTGCTCCCCGGCGCTAGCTCGCTGGCCTCCGTGAGCCGCCGCTGCCGTCGCCGTCGCCGCGTCTGCCTCTCGGCACGGCTCGCCCGGTCGGCGCCGAGGGACGAGGAGGAAGGAGCGCAGCGCAGCGATCCCGCACCCCACTACCCCACCGTCGCCCGCCCAGCTCGGCCCGGCTCGTCAGCGCGGCGGCGCCCGGCATGTATCAGAGCCCGCGGCGGCTCTGCTCGGCCCTGCTGCTCAGGGACGCCCCCGGCCTGCGCCGCACACTCGTGCCCGGCCCGCGCCGAACGCTCGCCCCGCCGGTGCTCGGATCCCGGCCCGCGTCCCCGCAACTGCAGGCGGCGGCGGCCTCGGGCGCCGCGAGGTCGCGTCCCCGAACAGGTGAGCGGGAGCGCGGAATGAATGGGCGCCGCGGGCTGGGTGCCCCGCGCTCGCCCCGGCGTCGCGTCGGGAGGGAGCGGACGCCGCTCAGGGGGCCTCGCTTTCCGCGTTCGTGTCTGATCTCCCTGAAGCCCCCGGTGGCCACAGTGACCCCAGTCGCTCACGTTGTTTCGTTTTACCCCCCACCCTCGGATGCAGGGCGGTTACGCTTTGGTTGCAGACTGCTTGTGGATATCCTTATGAAGGGGGAAAATATCTAAAAATGGCATGATCTTGGGTTTGCAGGGCCTACAGGCTCTGATCTTCTCAAAAAACCCTGGTAGTAATAGCACAGGTTAATACTTTACGCTAATTAATTTATTTTGGGGGGAGGGGTCGTCTTCCAGTTCGACTTAAATCTCTGCGTGAAGCTGGTAAATCAGCCTTTCATCGAGAGTCAGTTCTATACATCATCTTGTGTTTTTTTATTAAGTGTCTCCTTTCTGCCTAAAAGCAGATTGTGACGGTCACAAACTACATACAAATCAAGTATGGCTTTTAAATGAGTAGTTTCTCCCTCAAATCTAGCAATTACTTTCTGTAGGCTCTCCTTCAGAACCAGCAATTATTCCATAGCACTTTTCTAGAAAGTGTAATTTGGTTGTTACCTCAAATTAGGTCATTGCCGTCTAACATTCGGATGCAGTAACCAACCTTATTTTACTAGAGTACATTTTGAGAGCGTATTGGATTAATTTAAGGACAGAGTGCACATTAAAACGTATAGGTGGCTGTCTTTTGTCGCCTTTTTTTTTTTTTTTTCAAGACATAGCCATGGCTGTCCTAGACCATAACTATGTAGACCAGGCTGGGTTCGAATTTATAGAGATCCGCCCGCCTCGGCCTAGGGGATGCTGGGATTAAAGGCTTGCACGTGGCGCCAAGTTTTATGAGGCTCTCTTTAACTAGTTATCGCAGGGCCGTGGTGGCCCACGTCTTTAATCCCAGCACTTGGGAGGCGGAGGCAGGCGGATTTCTGAGTTCGAGTCCAGCCTGCTTTACAGAGTGAGTTCCAGGACAGCCAGAGCTCTTCGGGGACACCTGTCTCAAAAAGGCAGGAAGGAAGGGAGGACTTTTGAAAGTCCAGGGCTTTGCCCCCACCTCCCGGTCTGTAGAACTTGGGTGGGTTGTGAAATAACTGTTGGGATGGACAGCATCACAGTAACCGGCAGTAGCTGCGGGTGGCGTTTTCCTGTGGGTTGTCTTTAGGAGGAACACTGTTAGGTTTGGTGGTGGGAAGGTTGGCTGGTACCAGCCCCCTCCAACTCCTTCAGAAACCGGATCTGCCATTCCGCACATCTGTGAGCACAGGTAGCTTATGTAGATCAGAGGAAGGACCCCTGCGGTAAAGGAGTCAAAGAGTGAGGCTGCTGGCTGATGTCTAATGCATTTCTTTAAAAGTTGTTTGAAACCCCTTGGATTTATGGGTAAAGACCCATAAATGGAAGGAGGTAGGGTAGGGAAGTGGTCTACTGTGGGCTTTAACATGCAATAGGCCCTAGCAGCAAAGAAAGGAATTGCAGGCTTTTTTATGTATGGTACTTGAACTGTCTTAGACAGCACAGGGTATAGGCGGGTTTCCTGTTTCCTGTAGCTTTGGGGGGGAGATACAGTCATTGATTCGTTGTTCATTCTTACGCCACATCACTCACTGTAGAAGAGTCTGTAATGTATTAAATTGACGTTATTCAAAGAGCTTACTTCCCATTAAGAGATGAGATTTGGGGCTAAGGAGAAGATGCAAATAGTGGAGATGCTGAAGACCTAAATTCAGTCCATATGACTGAAGGAGGGGAGTAAGTCCTTCACGGTGTTCCCAGGCATCCATGTGTGCCTACACACATACAACAAACCGGCATGCATACAACACATACATACAACAAACGGGCGTGAGTTTTAGATTTTTTTTTTTTTTTTAAGAGGTGATATTTAAGCAATGTGGTGATTCAGGCTGGAACATTTCTTTTTTTTTTGTTTTGTTTTGAGAGTCTCGGTGTAGCCTTTGCTGTCCTGGAACCCTGCACCCGAGTGCTGGGATTAAAAGTGTGGCCTGGCCAGGAGCAGATCTTGAATTCAAGGCCGGCCTGGGATGCAGGGTGTGGCTCCAGTCCTGTGTTCTTTAGTGGGAGGGGTTTTTTCACCAAGGCCTGTCTCATTAAATGAAACACCTTTTAGTCTCATAGTGACATTTTTGCTGTGACAAGGTGGAGGCGACCTGTAGTGACAACTCTTGATACTTCCAGGGTTCATTCAGACGGTGGCAGCATTCAGGGCTAGACTTGAAACGAGAAAATAGAGCTTGAGGTGCAGGCCGGTCTCTGAGTTCGAGGCCAGCCTGGTTTACAGAGTTCCAGGAAACCCTGACTTAAAAAAAAAACAAAAGAAAGAAAAAGAAAAAGAAAATGGTTAGGGTTGAAGGTGAAGCCTTCAAGGAAACAGAGTGGAAAGGGAAGGTGAGAAGGACCTCTAAGGCGTTAAATGAGGGTGGAGAAGAAGCGTTCTTTTTTTTTTTTTTTTTTTTTTTTGGAGAAGGGGCAGCATTCTCCAAAGTATCTTAGAAACACTTGATTTCTGTTCAAGAACTCAGATTATTGAGTTTGATAAATCAAAATCGAATACCCAGGTTCCACATTATGAAAAAGAAATAACAAGTCCTCCAATCCCTTTTATTTCTTCCTTCTCGATTTTTAAATAAAGATTTATTTTCAAAAAAAAAAAAAAAAAAAAAGGTCTGTGCTTGTTATGCCCCGGGTGTGGGAGTACCCGAGGAGGCCAGAAGAGGGCGTCAGATCCTGGGGATGATCGACGGGAGTGCGCGGGATGAGGGAAGGATCCAGAAGAGCAGCTGTGCTTCTGACTGTTGCACTGCCCCCAGTCCCCCCACCTTCCCTTTCCTTTCTGAGGGTTAAACCTAGATCCTTGCTTGTGTTAAGCAGGTGGTGGTGGTGGTGGTGGTGGTTGCTTTTCTTTCTTTTTTGAGAAAAGGGTCTCATGTTGCCCAGGCTGGTCTTAAACATTCTTATGTGGCTGTAGATAACCTCAAACTCACTGATTCTTCTGCCTTTGCTACAAAATGCAAGGATTATCTATTTAAAAAAAGGGGGGGGGGGCTGGTGAGATGGCTCAGTGGGTAAGAGCACCCGACTGCTCTTCCGAAGGTCCCGAGTTCAAATCCCAGCAACCACATGGTGGCTCATAACCATCCGTAACGAGATCTGACACCCTCTTCTGGAGTGTCTGAAGACAGCTACAGTGTACTTACATATAATAAATAAATAAATCTTAAAAAAAAAAAAAAAAAAAAAAAGCAAGGATTATAGGCCTGGGACACTAGGCCAAGCAAGCAGATTGTCTCTAAAAAGCCCCGAACTTGTTAAAAGGCCTTGAAGGAGCTGGAGGCTGTTCCACCTTTTTGGGAGGTTGTGAGTACCAACACGTTCAGTCTCACCTGCATCTTGCAGTTAAGTGCTTAGAGGATGCGCACCTTCAGAGTTATTACAGACTTACTATGTGGGCTTAAAAGGGAACCGTGGGGACCCATCTCAGCATTTCGCTTTCCTCTCTAAAGCCAAGACAGCAGCCCACGGTAAGGCAACAGTTGCCACAGTTACAGTGCCTCAGGGATGCAGAGTCGTCTGTGGGCTGGGAGATGCTCTTCTCCTGATCCTCCTCCTCAGTTAATGAAGAGTTGGCTGGATCACGGCTCTCCACCACTGGAACACGGTGCTTTTTTTCGTGGAACAATTTTAAAGGCAAATACCAGCTCAGTAGAAAAGACATCTTTATTTAGTAGGCCCCTTAACTATGTGAGTAAGCTGTTTATGAGAAAGAAGAAATGGGAAAGCTTGTAATTATCAAGTTCTCCAGAATAGATGCTTCTCCTTAAGGAGAACTAAGAGCTAACGTTCTCCTGTAGTATTCTATGGCGACAGTTAGAATGCAGAGGGGGAGTGAGTGGTGGTTAGGTTAGGGACCAGGGCTCCAGAATGGAAATCGATGAATGGATTTACAAATCTTTTGACGTTGCTTGCTTTGTCTTAATGCCAGATGGCATCTAGAAGAGATTAACACGTCACCTGATAGGGCTATATCCACAAACTTTGGTGAACAGTACACTCAACCAAGTGTTACAATGTTCCATATGCTAATTACAGCAGGAGTTGAGAAGAATGGCCAGATTGGTTGGGGGAAAACTGGAGGAGTGGGAGAGACAGGGTAGTGGTGGGGCACAGAGAGCAGTGTCATTAAAAACAAACTTCTCACTGTCAAATGCAAATTTAGAGATTTGATTTCCTCAAGAGAAACCTGGTAAATAGTGACAAACAAGTGCCTCTTGTATTCCTTCGGGGGCTGGGAATATTCTATAAGCTTGAACCTGCCTTTCCAAAAGGTGCTTCTTTTTTTTAATCACCTAATTTTATGTTTATGGGTATTTTTGCTTGCATATATATGTCTGTTCACCCTGTGCATGCCCAGTACCTGAGGAAGAAAGGAGTAGATTCCCTGGAACTGGAGTTACTGGGTGGGTGTGAGCCCTGGGGAAGAGCGTGGAGTTCTCTTAACCGCTGAGCCAGCTGCTTCTTAGAACCTTTGAGGAACCATGGAGAGGATCTGAAAGCATGGGCTTAGCTTGAAGGAGAATTAGGCAATGTCCTGGTATCTTGGGATAAGGAGGAAGGGAGATTGACAGCCACGTGTTAGGAGTTACTCTTGACCTATCAGAAGCGGCATGGCCTCGGTGGTTATCATACCTCAGGAAATAGTTAGAACTTAGGAGTGATGCGCCTTACCGTCTGGTTAGCTAAGATGTCCTGGTTATCTTTGGTTTGTGCTGTGTGAGGATTGACCTGGGAGCCTCCCCTTACACATGCTAGACAAGTCCTGAGACACAGCGCCAGCTCTAACCCTTACATTTGTTGTGTTCTGTAGTAGGGAAAAACAGCCTTCCTGCAGAAAGAATTAAACTACAGGGCCCCAAGTGAGGCTTAAAGCACTCCTAGGATGAGCTCAGCACCTCAGATGTAGCAAGGGTGTTCAGAGGAAGAAAGATAAAGGATACAGATGTCTCTGAACTCTTTCTGTTTGCACTATCAAAAAGCGTCAGGGGCCCACTCTGGTTTTATTCCAGTAAGTTGAGTCCAAACATTTGGTATTCTGGCATGCCCAAGTGGATGATGTAAGGAGGCTCACTTCACTTAGGGCTTTAGAAGCCTGCCCTCATTTTTTTTTTTTTTTATTGATGCATTTCTTACACCTTCAAAAATTAGAGCTTGTTATTAGATGGTCAGGTTTGTGCAAAAAGGGCAGTTTTAAAGTGCTTTCACTGCATCTTGAGATGCCTGTGAGAGGAGGAACAGAATGTTCATTTTCTCTACACAGCCTGTCTGAGGCCAGCCTGGGAAGACCCTGCCTCAAAAAGTAAATAATAGAATAAAGTCAGGGGATGTAGCTTAGTGGTAGCACTCTTCCTTCAGTCCCCGGTACCAGCAAGAAGTACTGTGATCACGTGTCTAGGAAGTCCCCTGCTCCTAGATAGAGTGCTGTCCTTCTTATCTGCCCTTCCTACACCGAAGTCCAGTGGTGGGCTTTGAACCCTGTACCTCTTGTGCATGCTAGGTGGACACTACCACCGAGCTACATTCCCAGTTCGCATGGCCCTAGTTTGGAAGGGGTTTGGAAAGTGGCAGTTAGCCCTGTCTGTAGAACGAGGAAGCCAGTGGAGAGACCTCTCTCCTTGCCAAAGGTAAGGAAGGCTGCCTGCCTTCTGTGCTCTCTTTCCCTGCTCAGAAATACCCTGGAAAAATAGCAAGATAGCACAAGCTGGTACTGCCAGCCCACCCTCCCTCAGGAGGCTGATGCCAGAGGCTTTCAAGTTTGAAGCCTGCCTGGACTGCACAACGAGGTCCCGTCTTAAAAACAACAGCGACCAAAGTGAATCAAAGGGGGAAATCTACGTAAACATGCCCGGGGAGTTTGTTCTTAGACTGCTCCTCATCTGGTCTGCCTCACTTTGGGGACAGGCCTCTCGAGGCCTAAGTTGTGTACCCACTTTCTTCATAGAGCTTTATCTGATTCTGTCCTGCAAGCAGTGAAAAGGGCAGGCTGAAACTAGTGCAGACGTTTAAAATATCTTTTTCACGTTAATAGTTTGTTTGCTTGTGTGTAGGTTGCTGGGGAGGCTATAAGAGTACACACAGGGAGCTGGAGGTTGTAAGAAACCCAACATGGGTGCCAAGAATTTGCTCTATTGATGGTATAACTTCTGGATTTCTGATTAATTCTTTAAATTTTAATTTTTTTTTTTTAGTTTTATTTATGTATACGAATGTTTTGCCTGTTTGTTTGTATGTATGTATGTATGTTTAACACATGTGTACCTGACACCCTAGGAAGTCAAGTGTCTGACCTTGTGGCACGGCCGTGTGTGCTAGGAGCCAAACCCAGGTCCTCTGAGAGCAGTAACCACTCTTAACCACAGAGACATCTCTCCAGCCCTAAGTTTTCTGGAATGTAAGTGCTTTATTCTCAAAAGATTCTTAGAAAGGAAGGAAAGTCAGTGTATGTTACATTTTGCTATCTTGATCTAGAACCAGCAGACTGAGTGACTTATGTTATGCCAGATAAATAACCAGTGTCCATTTTTAAAAGTAACTTACAGTTGTACTTCAGTTGTGTTATTGTTTGTGACGGGTCTCATCAAACAGCACAGTGGGATTTACTGTGGCCTGGGCTGTCTTCAGACTCACTAGGTAGGAAAGATCGACCTTGAACCCTTCGTCATCCTGGCTTCCCCTCCCAAGGGATTACAGCCATGTGCTACCACTCCCAGAAGGCTCTGGAAATTCTTGTATGAAAATTGTCTTTCCTTGTTTTTTAAGTGACAGAAAACTTGGTTGATTTCATCATATATGTGCAAACTCTCCGGGAGCAGTGGGTGAAAGCAGGCGAGGAGACAGACAGACTGACAGGTCGGTCTATCTTACGGTCTCTAAGACCAGCTCCGTGTTAACCTAAGCAGCACTGTCTAGCCTGGAGCTGATCCGCCTGCATCTGCCTTCCTGGTGCTGAGATTAAAGATACAAACCACCATTCCCAGGGACAGTTTCATTTTAATAAAGGTTTAAACATGAGTTGGCAGACTGTCTCTGAAGAGCCACCTAGTAAATGTTTAGGCTTCTTGGCCCATGTCTAACCGCTGCAGTTGCAGGGTATGAGTATCCACAGGTGGTATATAATATATGCACTTTTTATGGACATTGGAATTTGGTTTTGTTGTTTTTCATGTGTCCTGAAATATTTTTCTCAACTACTTATCAATATAGAAGAAACTAATGGTGTTTCATAGATTAGCAACAGCACAAAGCCAGGGAACCAGTAGATTTGGACCATAGTTGTGGACCCTGTTCTAAAGAACTCTGTGTTGTCAGCAGAATATTCCTTTGGGCCTTTTCACAGCTGTAAGAACAGGTCATTTTTTAAAGCATCTCGGGTCTTATTAATTCGGGGATGTGATGGCACCAGACTGCTTGTGCCGGGCTTTTCCACGTATCTCTTCAGAGCTTTTATTCTAGAATCCAGCTTAGGGAAACAGTTGGCCAGGTGATAAGCAATTGCCCACCAAACATGTTAAAGTAAATCTTAATTTATTTGTTTTTGAGAACGTGTCCTGGTGTGTGTAAAGGACTTCTTTACAGATATTTTCTAATAGTGCTGTCATGACTGAAAATATGGCTCAGCCTTTTCTGGAACATGCCCTGGCTGTCTCACCTCGCCTCGCCTCTGACTTTCTGCCTGCTTTTCGTGGACTATGGCACTGTGCTAGGTGTTTGTATTTTTAGACACATTAGATGGAGAGTCATGACCTTCACTGGCTATCTCTGGAAATGCCACTTGGGTCATGACACTGCTTTGTACAGTGTGTGCTGTACCAGTGTGTGTGCCTTGACGGCAGTGACGTCGGCAGATGGAGGCGGTGAAACTTGACCTCTGACGATTCCTGGCACACAGTCTGGGCCGCTGTGTGTGCCTAGCCTCTCCCTGCAATAGTCAGCGCTGCCGGAAATGCTGCGGCTCAGCAGTCCAGGGTTCAGGTAACTTTCTTCGGGGTCCCAGCTACAGTCTCCTAACATCGGTGTCCACATATGGAATGGTGACTTGGGGATTGCTGGAAGAGTAACGGGAACACATAGTCTGGCATTGTAACAGCCTGCTCTTTAAATGTTAGAGAGCCGCGAATCATTCAGGTATATCTGTTCAGTCTCACAGAGCTATAACTGATGTAAGCATAGTGCTAGAGATTGAACTCTGGGTCCTACTCATACAATACAAGCACTTCACCACTGGACTATATAGCATTTAAACTTGTGAAACTATGTCCTCATGGGTAAAGTTAAACTGAGGGCAGCCTGCCAAAGACTATGTACTTTGCTGATAAGAATTTATTTATTTTGCCATCATGGGTAAGTGCTCTACCACCATGTCTCCAGCCCTATTAGCATTTTCTAAAGCACTATACAGTGTGTACTATCCCTACCCTCACGCTAGCTGTCCCGTGCCCAGGATATGGTATACCCTGCTAATCCCAGCACTTGGGATGTGAAAGGAAAAATGGCTCAAATATCCAAGGACAACTGAAGTTTAGAAAAGCATGTCTGGTAAAGAAAAAAAGAGCTAGACCTAGGCGCGTGTGCTTGAATATTTGATTCCTTCAAAGTGTACTAAGTATTCAGTCTAGTGGACATCCGGCTGTTCCCTGTCATTTTGTATGAACTTTCACTTAATTGCCCTGAAGGTAGCCGGCCACATTTATTCAGGAACCCACCCTAGTAAACCACTGAGAGAATGAGCTCATCTTAACCTTTAGAGGTAGTTGAGTGCATGGCCAGCAGGTGGCAGCATTGGGCTGCTGGTCCTTGTCATGCAGCGTTGGTGTGCATTTCATTGTTCCAGGTTTCCCTAGGTCTAAGGTTGCTCAGCTTCCAAACCTCCCTAGGTGCGTGCCTAAGACATTCCTGGATTTTGCTTATTATTTTAGCTGGATTGTGTTGTATAAACTCAGACTGGGAAACGTCCACTGACCAGATAGTTGGCGATGCGTAGCTGCTGGGTAACTAGAAGAGAATATGCTGAGGAGCTGTTTCTTCTGATTGCGGCTAGGACTGTTTGGGGACTAGGGAGCTGCAGTGTGGATCTCAGCTATGAGATTGCCCCCACTGATGTAGTTAGAAATATAAAGCTGCCTTATTTAAAGTCCCAGTCCCAGCCAGGAGCTGTGACAGCTCAGTCCAACACTTACCTAGCAGGGTTCAGTCTCTAGCTCTGAAGAGAAAGGTCTAGATAAAGCTAGATATGGTCTTCTATTTAATGTAGTGTGGGGCGATGGAGACTGGGTCTAGCTGTGTAACCCCAGCTGGCCTGAAACTGTAAAGACCAGGTCAGCCTTGAACTTGAAGCACTCTTTACAGACGTGCCCAGTGATACAAACTTCATTAAATTCTTTAGGAGGGTAAGGTGGTCCGTGCCTCTCATCTCAGCACTCTGGAGGCAGAGAGGGGCAGGGGATCTCTGAGTTTGAGGCCAGCCTGGTGTCTATAGAGCTAGTTCCAGGACACCCAAGGCTACACAAAGAAATCCTGTCACCAGAACCCAAACTCTCTGAATTCCTTTGAGACAGCCCAAGTTGTCTTTGAACTCATATCCAGGAATACAAAATGGGCTGCTGTTGACCTTATGGCACTGCGGGAGTGCCAGATCTTCTGAGGAACAGTAATTAGATGATGCATCAAGACAAGACAGGTGAATGCCATCCACCTGCCTCCCTGCCGCTTCCCACCCCCTGAAATGTACACTGGCTGGTTTGTGTGTCACCTGGACACAAGCTAAAGCCATCCGAGAGGAAGGAGCCTCAGTTAAGGAAATGCCTCCACGAGACCCCGCTGGAAGGCAATTTCCTCAACTAGTGATCAATGGGAGAGGGCCCAGCCCATAGTGGGTGGTGCCACTCCTGAGTTCTATAAGAAGCAGGCCAGTAAGCAGGACGTGACCTTCCGTGGCCTCTGCACCCGCTCCTGCCTCCAGATCCAAGCCATGCGTAAGATCCGATGGTGACCTCCTCCCAGTGAGACTGACCTGGAAGTGTAAGCTGAATAAACCCTTTCCTCCACAACTCGCTTTTTAGTCACAGCAGTAGAAACCCTAACTAGGACAAAACACAAACAAAATTTAGGCAATGTTTAGATCTGAGTCATTTTTTTATCTTTATAATAATCCTGAACTTATAAAAATATGAGATATAGCATATAAAATGTAGTTAGATGGTAGTGTAAACTACCATGTAATGACAGCTGTTAGAAATATTTGTAAAATTGGTTGCTAGCTAGTTGAGAAGGTAGGAGAAAGGGCAGGATTTCTTTAGGATTTGCATGTTGGTAAATCTCAGCCTTGCTTGTAGAGTGTTGTGAAGTTTTAGGTGCTCCCCAAAACTAGTCCACACCCTCGGGTTATATCAGGAGTGTAGGCTTAGCACCCGGGTATAATTCTGAAGCTCCCCATGATTAAACAGTGAGCCAGGCTGGTGAATCATGGGTCTGTGATGTCAGCATGTTTAGGGCCAGGGATATGCTACTTAAAGGTGCTCAGTCCTTAGGTGTCTACGCACTGCAAGCGATGGTGCTTTTGGGCTGCTCTCTCTGCACCAGGCTCCTTACAGTTGGGATGGTTCTTCACTAGGCCGTTGGTGACTAAAATGAAAACCAGCGTTTTCCTTTCATGGTAAGCCACTTAAGAACCAGGGGAGACGTAAAACTTCCCTGCTGTTCACTTTTGACTCTCCTATATAATTCCAGAACTACATAGCACATGGCTGCAGAAGTACTTCTAGTCCACAGGAGACAATGGCAGGGTGTGCTTTTCAGATGAAATGAAAGCAGCGCCATCGTCTGCATGTCAGCCCTTCTTGTACCTTGCAGGGTAGCTCAGTGGTAGAGCACGGGCTTAGCATGACAAGGCCCTGTGTTCTGTAAACACAATAGTCTGTATTTCATAGCAGCCTGTGACATACTTAACCTGTATTCAGATGGTAATTCTGAGATATTCTCTTTAATCTTGGAATCTTCATTTCTCTTGAATTGTAGGTAAAATTACTGTGGTAACCCAATTTTCACTTTTTAAAATAATAAATACCATTTTAAATTTGCACGTCCATAGGTTCTTAGGCTCCGATTGCTTTGTTATGCTTGTTTAGTATTGTGTTTAAGAACTCTTTGCCTAACTCACAGACAAGATATTCTCCTGCACTTTTCTTAGAAGTTTACTTTTTAGCTGAACAAGGTGGCTCATACCTGTAACAGCAACCCTTGGGAGCCTAGTGCAGGCAGATAGGGGCCACCCTGTACGACTTTCCCTCTCGGTTGAGTTGGTTGTTTGTTGTACTGGGGGATTGAACCTAGGGCTTTGGACATGGTGTACTAGACAAATGCTCCATCACTGAGTTTTAGCCCCTGCCTTGATTAATTTTACTGAGATAGGGTCTCACTAAATTGCCTTGGCTGGTCTTGAACTTACTGTATTGGCTACTCAGATATTCAACTCACTATCCCCCTGCTTCAGCTTCTAGAGTTATTAGGATTACAGTTCTGTGCCAGCAGGTTTCTTGGGTGGGCTGGGGTAGTGGCACTGCAGTTACAGTGGAGAACATAATGGGTCTGGGAACTGAAGCCAGGTCCTTTCCAAGAATAACAAATCATCCTAACTGAAAACCAGATCTCCTAACACCACATACCTCACACCCCAGGTGGGTTGGATTTTGAGATTAGCATTAAACATGTGTGCCACATATGCTGTGTGTCTTAGCTCCCAGGAATGTATGTCTCTGTCTGTGCACACAAGCCTGTGCACACACACACACCCTGTAATGCATCCATGTTTGTACATCACAGGAAGGTAAGCTTGAATTCCCGCTGCTGCTACAGCATCCCTGTCGGTCTCGTCTTCCTTTCTAGCCAGTGACACTTGCGCCCGCCCACCCTTTTGTTGTTGTTTTGTTTTGTTTTTTTATAAGCCAGTGGCTTTTGGGTTATTAGGTCCTTCCCTCTGAGAAGGGACTTTACCAAGTGGAATACAGTGTGCGTGATCACAGCTCCTCTTTTTTAATCCCTGTGCTTTGTTGTTGACCATTGTTTTCCAGAGGTAATAACCCCCTTCCTAGGCTGCCCGAGAGCTGGTCATTTTCCTTGGTCAAGTCCTCGTGAAGTCTCCAACTGCCAGTTAATATTTAAATGTACATGAATCGAATTCATTCTTTATGGCTGCCTCTGTGGAGTTTGATATGAAAAACCATGACCAAAGCAACTTCTAAAAGAAAGTGTTTAACTGGGTTTACCGTTTCAAAGGGCTAGAGCTCATGACGGTGGAGTGGGGCATGGTGGGAAAACATCTGAGAGCTTACTGCCCAAACCTCAAACAATGGGCAGATAGGGCATGCTGGAACATGGAGGGGGTGGGGTTGTTTGTTTGTTTGTTTGTTTGTTTTTTAAACCTCGAAGCCCCGCCTCAGTGGCACACCCCTTCCGATAAGGCCGAACTTCCCCATCCTCGCCCTTCCTGACTCTGCCAACTGGACCACGTGTTCCAGCCTAGGAGGCTTCGCTCGCCATTCTCATTCAAACCTCAGCGCACATACCCACCATCCTCTGAGCACAGACTGCTCTAGGAGTTCCCTGTCCTGCCCCAGCAGTCACCACTCCTGCAAACTCCAGTTTCCTGTCCTGTGGTTCCTCCAGGCAGCCTCACAGTCAACTGTAGAGCCTGGCTTCTTTCTGTCACTTAGAGAATGCATCTAAGAGCATCCTTTTAGGAGTAGCTCATGCTCCTTTCTACTAATAATGTTTTATTTTATGGACATTCTACACTGATTTGACTGTTTGCATACTGAAGGGGATCATGGTCGCTAGTTACTAAATATAGTAAGCCTATTAACAGCTATAAGCCCCACTAAACCCTGAGCCTTTCAAAATAGTTAGCTACACATGTAAATAATAAAATTCACAATGAAGCCATCAGGACTGAGTTATGCGTGGGAACTTAATTAGTCTTGTTTCTATGTGCAAGAATGTCCACCACTGTCCTGACCTGAACTTCTGTAGCATTCATGAATAATATTGTATATTCTTTGTCTTTGTTGAACATTGAAGTTAACTTTTTTATAGTTTGTCACCATTTTTAGTGTCTTGGGGAGGGATGCGTGTTTTGTAAGCTTCCTCGGGCTATTGTACCAGAAGCCCAAGAGTGCTCCTTAGTGTTAACCCACCCGACCACGCTCACAAACGCAGCATCTCAAAAACATCTCAGAAACAAAATGTGCAGACTAGTTGTACAGTTTTCTCCTTTTTTAGGCAAAATTTTCTCAAAATAACTTCTTTTATTCCCTCCTCCTCTCATACTGACACCAAAAATAAGAAATTTCTGTTGTCACTAACATTTACTGTGTTACTAATTCCAGACCTCTCCTCCTTCATCTGGCTTCAGATGTCAGCAGTGTGGGTTCCTCATGAAGCGTCTTTACAAGTCGTTTCCCTGTCCTTCTCCCCTGGACTTGCCTTTGTGGATTTTTGGCTTTCACAAGCTGAGCCTCATCCTGTCCATCTCAGTCCACTGGTGGTGTAGTACCAGGCCTTGCACATTCCAGGCAGACCTGTCTCTGAGCTACCTGATTCAACAGTCACACTGTCTCTGCAAGGGCCCGTCCCTCTCACATGCCCAGGCTGGCTCTGCACGGAGTTAGCCAAGCTGGCCTTAAACTCACTTTGTATCCAGACAAACCTAGAACTCTGTATCCTGCTGCCTCAACTTCCCAAGTACCCGGGATCGCATACACACGACTGTCCTTCCTCTGTCCTCTGATGTTTCTCTTCTGTCTGTCTGTATTTGTCCGTATTGCCCTGCAATGTAGGGTTTCCCTTTTGTTTTTGAGACAGTGCTCACTGTGTTGCCCTGGCTGGTCTGGATATAATTGTGTACACCAGACTAGCACATTCAGAAATCTGTCTGCTACTGTCTCCTGAGTGCTGGGATTAAATTGGATAATCAACTCTGGATTCTCTTTTGCACGTGCTCTCCCTCTGTCCAGACTGCCCTTCAGTAGATCCGTTGGGCTGATTTTCGAGCCCCCTGTATCTTTGAAGACCCCTCCTGGACCATGGCAGATAAGCAGGCGGTTTCTCTGCTACCTAGATTCCTACCTCGCCTCTCCTGTTTTTCTCCTTTGCAGTTTTCACCAAATGTACACTCTGGCCCTTTGGTCTTCCCACTACAAGATATGCTGCCTGGGAACAAGGGGTTGGTCTGTTTGGTCACCAGTGTGTCTACAGGAGGCTAGGGTAGCGTCTGACACACAGTGGGCATTGAAACAGATGTTCCTGTGCAAATGTGGCCTGTGCCTGTATGGGTGAGGCAGGGGTTGATGGAGAGTACTGTGATGGACTCAGTAAGTGGTGTGTATTCACAATGAGTGTTGTATCTCTAAGTCCCCTTTAAATTTATTTTTTGTGTATTTTGAGGTAGGGTTTCACTGCTTAGCTCTGGCTGCCTGGAACTTACACCATGTGGACCTAACTGATCTGCCTGCCTCTACCTCGAGCACTGGGGTTAAAGTTTTGAGTGTTTAACCACGCCAGCCTTTTTTAAAGACTTTTCTGGTTATTTTTGGCACTTTGAGGCCAGGTCTCAGGTAATTCAACCTCTCACTTTGTATGCTAGTCTGTGATATGCTGGCTCTGAGGAGAAATGTCGAGACACTAACTGTGCTGACTAAGGGACAGTTAGGAGTTGCTTTTAACATTTACTATATGTGTTTTCTGTGCATGTGTGCATGCGTGGAAGCCAGAACACAGTTCCTGGGAATCCGTCCCCTTCTGTCATGTGGATCCTGAGGATCAGACTCCGGTTGTCAGGCTCGGTATGAGAGCAGGGGCTTTTCCCACTGGGCCGTCCTGCCAGCCACTGCTTTAAGATAGAGTGCTCCCTTCACTCTGCCCTCCTTTGTGTTGTGTTTGATCTTGATGTATTCCTTGTTGAGCAGTGTAACTTTTGTATAAAGAATCTTTAGGCTTGAATATCTAGGTGGGGAGGACCAGTTTGAGGTAAGGAAAACTAGCAAAAAGAGGATACTTGGCTATACCAATTGATTTTGATACTCGGGGACATTTGTGATCTGCCAGGTCACTAATTTGAACCAACTGCTTGTTATCAGCAGCCCGATTTTTTTATAAAGAGACAGAAAGTTGGGACCAGAGAGATGGCTTAGTGAATAAGAGTGCATACTTACAGAAGCCCCAGTTCAGTTCGCAGCTGTGTTGGACAGCCCATAAACCACCAGGAACTGTAGTTCCAAGGGAGCCCAGACCCTCTTCTGGCCCCCCAGTTACCTGCACACACTGGTACCCTCACAACTAGGAATTGAACTCTGGACCTCTGGAAGAGCAGCCGGTGCTCTTACCCGCTGAGCCATCTCTCCAGCCTCACCCTGTACTTTTTAATGAGAATATGTTCAATGCTGATCACAGGATTCTCCAAGAAACCCTATCCCTGATTGGACACTTAACATCTGAAAATGAGAGAAGTGAAGGTTAAACCCACCACCTACCAGGGGGGTCCCCTCAGATGACACAGCTAGGACCTCGGCTTTCTACATTCACCCTTCAAAAACCATTGGAGTGTTTGGTTCTGTTGTTGGTTTGTTGAGACAGGGTTTCTCTGTGTAGCCCTGACTGTCCTGGGATGCCCTCTGTAGCCCAGGCTGGCCTAGAACTCTTAGAGATCTGCCTGCCTTTCTTTCCCTCTGGGATTAAAGGTGTGCAGCGTGCACCATCACTGCCTGGCATAAAAACCAATTCTTACAGATAAAAACTTGGGAGAAGAATGTGTATTTTGTTAAAGGATGCTTGTATAAGACTGGGTGGGTGTGTAAACACAAGAGGTTATTGAGGTTACATGAACAAGCTTAGTTTTGCAAGAGATTAGTTAACAGCAATACTTAAATTACCTGCCCGTGTAAGGCGCTGGAGGCCAGAAGCTCCCATTACTCACTCCTAGAGATGGCATGATACCCGCAGGCAGTGAGGCCCTGACTCCCACAGGAGAGGGACAGTGAAGGCCCTGACTGACTGTGGAACTGTTTCTCTCCTGCAGTGAGTTCCATGGGAAACGGCACCAGTCGACTCTACAGTGCTCTTGCCAAGACCGTCAACAGCAGTGCAGCTGCTCAGCACCCGGAGTACTTGGTGTCAGCTGACCCCGAACATCTGGAGCCCATCGATCCTAAGGAACTTCTTGAGGAATGCAGGGCTGTTCTGCACACTCGGCCACCCCGGTACCAGAGGGATTTTGTGGACCTGAGGACAGATTGCTCCAGCAGCCACTCTCCCATTCGAGTCATGCAGTGGAACATCCTCGCCCAAGGTATGCCTGGTGCTGCTGTGCATTCCCAGTCCCTCCTGTGTGGAGGGATGAGTGACGGGTGCTTTCTGTTCAGCACCTCGACGGGACCACCTTAGGCATTCTGTGGCCAACAGCCTGAGTCTATGACAGCATGTACAGGCTACAAACTGAATGGGCGGTAGGGACAGTGTGTGGGACAGCAGTGGAGACTAGCTGTAGATGGCCGTGGTGACCATGTGCCGTGATGCCTGCCAGAGACTGGGGGCAGTTTGAGCTGTGGTGTGAGGCCTTGTCTCAAAACAAAACCAGAGAGAGATACTGCTTGACCAGTTTCTAGCACTTCCTAAAATTTTTATTTGTGGCAGCTGAGTGGAGGTAGCATCCGCCTTTAGTCCCAGCACCCAGGAGGCAGAGGAGGAGAAATCTCAGGGCTATACAGAGAAACCTTACCTTAGGGGAGGAGAGAATTTAAAAACAAACAAACAAACAAAATTGTGGCATTAAAGGGCCCCTTTTATTATACCTGCTGATTTATAAAGTAGGCTCACCAGTCATTTTTATGTGGTAGCGTCTTTTATCTAGTAGTTGAATTGTAAACAGAGGTATCTTTGCAGGTGAAGGGATGGCTCAGTGGTTAAGGGCAGGAACACTTTCCAGAGGGCTGGAGTTTTGATTACCACCTCCCTCCCACAGCAAAGGACTTCAGGGGATGCCCCGCCTCTGGCCTCTGGATGGCCTCTGCAGGCACCAGCTCTCAGTGCTTACTCCTGTGCCCCTTAGCTAGACATAGACAGGGGGTTTTTTTCCTTTGGGTTTTTTTTTCTGAGACAGGGTTTCTTTGTGTGATCCTGACTGTCCTGAAACTCACTTTGTAGACCAGGCTGGCCTCAAATTCAGAAATCCACCTGCCTCTGCCTCCCGAGTGCTGGGATTAAAGATGTGTACCACCACGCCCGGCTTTCCTTTGGGTTTTTGTTTTTTGTTTTTGTTTTTTATTCTGAGAGAGAGTTTCTCTGTGTAGTCCTAGCTGTCCTGGAACTAACTCTGTGGACCAGGCTGAACTCAGGGATCCCCTAGACTCTCCTCCGAGTGCTAGAATGAAAGGTGTGTGTGTCGTCGCTGCCACAACTCACCAATCTTTCTTTTAAAAAAGATTTTTTATTCTTTGGCAATATCATATATAAGTATCATGTATGTTGACCTAGATCCACCCACATCCACCCTGAGTGACTGCCCTTTGACTATCCCCTGGAGAATGATTCTGTTCATTCATAAGGAGAAAAAGCTACTCATTTGTCCCATTCATTCTGAGTACTATCTTTATATCCATTCACCTGGCTTTCTTACAGTCAGTGTTACAACTAGTGTGTATTTAAATTGACAAGTTTTTATATCCCCAGGACCGGGAAGAACGGTTTCTGTAAACCTAAAAGCAAAAGTCTGATATCCTAGAAGACAGCTATATGAAATATTTTTGCATATAAAGGCCCCGCTGCTTGCTTCAGCAGGTAGAGTGAGGTTATTTCGTCTGGGTGTGTTAGCACAGCGTAGTCAAACCTGCCCCAGCATCCGAGGCAAATGTCAGACTTTCAAGCCTCTACCCACTAGATTTCTTTGTCGTTTCTTTCCTGTTTTCTCTTTTCCTTTTTAGTCAGGGGCTCAGCATGTATGAAGTCAGGGAGATCCACCCATCTCAGCCTTCACGGTACTGAAATGAAAGGTGTACAGCACCACACCAAGCTTCCCCATTGTCTCTGAGGGCGTGGTGTGTAGAAGCTGATGTTTGGCTTTCCTTTTCAGCTCTCGGAGAAGGCAAAGACAACTTTGTGCAGTGCCCTGTGGAAGCGCTCAAATGGGAAGAGAGGAAGTGCCTGATCCTGGAGGAGATCCTGGCTTACCAGCCAGACATCCTATGCCTCCAGGAAGTGGACCACTACTTTGACACCTTCCAGCCGCTCCTCAGTAGACTGGGCTACCAAGGCACGTTTTTCCCCAAACCCTGGTCACCATGTCTAGATGTGGAACACAACAACGGTCCAGATGGCTGTGCCTTATTTTTTCTCCAAAACCGATTCAAGCTTATCAGCAGCACCAATATTAGGCTGACAGCCATGACCCTAAAAACCAATCAGGTGGCCATCGCACAGACCCTGGAGTGCAAGGAATCTGGGCGACAGTTCTGCATCGCTGTCACCCACTTAAAAGCCCGCACTGGCTGGGAGCGGTTCCGGTCAGCTCAGGGCTGTGACCTCCTCCAGAACCTGCAAAACATCACACAGGGAGCAAAGATCCCCCTGATAGTCTGCGGGGACTTCAACGCAGAGCCAACTGAAGAGGTCTACAAACACTTTGCTTCCTCCAGCCTCAATCTCAACAGTGCCTACAAGCTGCTGAGTCCCGACGGACAGTCGGAGCCTCCCTACACAACCTGGAAGATCCGGACCTCAGGGGAGTGTCGCCACACGCTGGACTACATCTGGTACTCCAGACACGCGCTGAGTGTCACGTCCGCCCTGGATCTACTCACTGAAGAACAGATTGGGCCCAACCGGCTCCCATCCTTCCATTACCCCTCGGACCACCTGTCACTGGTGTGTGACTTCAGCTTTAACGAGGAGCCCCATGAGCTCTTTTAATCACAAGTCTTAACCAGGGATGTTTTGGGGAACTGAACTAGGATAGGAAGTTGCCTGGAAAAGAACACCCAGTTTCTGCCACTACTCTCCATCATTTCCAGCATGCCCTTGAAAAAAACATTGTTCACAAACCTTTCCAGCTAAAGCCTGCATTGAAAAGGTGTTTGCACTCCAGTTTGAGCTTGTTGTTCATTTGTGTACCATCCTCTACCATTTAGGGGCATTATGTAGCATAGGCTTTCTGTTTTTTAGTTGAGTGTATTATAAAAACCCAGTTTGTAAGCCCTTCAGAATTAAAGTAAGATGTAGGAAGTTTTCTAGACATCATTTCAAGTTATTTATTTGTGGGATTTTTAAATGTCAGTGGAAAAAATGCATGGTAATATTTATTTTTTTATATCTTAATGTAAAATAAAGTGGATTATATAGCATTGTGGACATTTTAGAACCATGCAGGTACAGTCTTAATTCCTTAAAAATTAAAAATGTTTTTATTTGCTGATCTAACAGAATCACTGTTACACTAAGGAACCATTTAGCCCTGAGGGATTTGTGACTGTGTGTGTACATTCTTCACAAATAATCCCTGTTTGCTATGCCTTTGACTTATCTGTTGTATTTTAAAGAAATTCTGTAGCATTCAGTTCTTTAGTTTCCACTGTTTAGTCACTGCTAGGTACTTGTGCCTTTTCTGTTGTGATGACATTGGTAGACATGTGAAGATTACTCCAAACACTTCTTCTGGAATGTGCTTTTTATAAGTAGCTTTAGGAACAGTTCTGGAACAGTTGCTAGGAATATTAGTGAGAAATCATATCAAGATGACATGTGAGCCCAACATTCAGCTGAAACAAGAAAGCCCACGTCTTGGAGGCCAGCTTGGGCTATTATGTCAAGACCCTTTCTTGAAAAAGCCCCAGAGACAGCCATATTGGGTTCAAAATTTCTAGAAAAATGTAAGAGTCAAAAAGATAACCTGGAGTTCTCTTTCAATTGTTGAAGCCTCTTCCAAACAAAATAACCTACCCGTGGTAAGATGGTAAATATCTTAATGTATGAGTTCTATTACTTAAGATTAATAAATGGACTTACAAAGAGTGCTTTTAATATCTTGTCTCTTTTGTCTAAAAGGAATCGGGGAGTTTGTTTGGATCTTGTAACATAATGGTGTCACACACTGAATTTTCATCTCAACAGTTAACAGAAGTAACTACACATTCAAGCTTCTGGGTGTCTTGGTCCCAAGGGTGGAGCCCTTCCTCCAAAGTGGCTTACCCCTGCATTCCACCCCCAGGTCAAGGTCAAGCTAGTCTCCCCATTGTACTGGAGCACTTGAGATGTTGGTGGGCGTGATGCAGACACTCGCTCACCAGGGGCCAACAGTACTTTACCACAAGGCCTGACTCAGTTATGGGGGACTCAATCAAGTTACAGCCTCAGGATTTGGAGTAACAGTAGTTCAAGGCCATTTGGAGCAAAGGTAGCCAGTGGTGAAACACTTCTCTAGCTCATGTAAGACTCCAAGTTTATCCCCCACCACCAAGAAAAACATAACTACCAGCAGGACATGGTAGTGCTCTGGGAGATAAGAGGCAGGGCGATCAGTTCATGGCCATTCTCCACTACAAAGCAAGTTCAGGGCCAGCCTAGGATATTTGAAAGCCAAAATATCCTGTTCTAAAAGCCAAAATAAGAGATGGTTGTTCAACAGAAATTTACAGTCAGTGGCTCAGCCATTAGTAATGTCCTTGTTTCTCACCCCTTATCATCTTTGGCATGTTTGCTTTATCATCCTTGCCAACCCTTTTTTTTTTTTNTTTTTTTTTTTTTTTTTTTTTTTTTATATATATATATGATACACTTTGTAGCCCAGGCTGGCCTAGTGCTATGTAGCCCAAGATGACCTCAAATTTGCAGCAGTGCTCCTGCTTCAGTGTCCCAAGGCTAGGATTACAGTGTGAGCCTCCACACCCAGCTTTGCCCATCCTGATTCTCCAAGACCAGACTTGGTTCTTCTCTAGCTCCCCTTCCCAACATGCCAGTCCCCAGCCTCAGAGTAGGCATTCCCCACCTGAGTAAGGCTTCCAATGCCTACTATGGGAATATTTGTTTTGATGCTTAACTCCCACCCAGTAAGAAAAGTAAGGATGAGGGGGTGGGGGGGAGATGCCATGGATATAATGTCTCAATGAGAAAATGTCTTGACACTAGCAAAGACACAGGTGGGCAGGATGCTATTGAATTTAGAGAAATCACAATGGTGTCATGAAATCCACTTTTATTTATTTTGGCTTTTTGGCACACTAGCTTCCTGGAATCTCAGTATTCCAGAGGCTGAGGCAGAAGGATGATGTGTTTTCTGACAACCTGGGCTATAGAGCCAGACCTTATCGGAGTGAAGGCAGGCACGCACAAGATACCATCAGTAGGACTTGGGAGAATGGCTAGATGTGCACAATGTGTCTGAGACAGCCTTACAGATCCCTGGCAGAAGGCAGGCGCTATACTACAGGGAATGAGAGTTTAATCCAGCACTCGGGAAGAGGTGTGATGTGGCAATAAAGGGAGCCAGTAAGAGTCAAAATCTAGTCTGGACCAAGATTTGGTAAGGAAAAACAAAAACCATGGGCAACTCTGAAGAACAGCCTTCCTAACGAAATCCCTAATAAACGTTCAGTCGTGCCTGCTTGTGCAGCACGCACTAACTCCTCTCACCCCTCCTACACTGGTAAGCCCTACAGACAAAACCTTGGTTGGAAGTCAAACCAGACCCGAGAGCCAAAGGCATGTCATGGGAAACCAAATTGACTTTGGGAAGCAAAACTAAGGCACAAGATTTGATGGGGGAGGCAAGGGTGAAAGTATGTGGGTAGAAAGATGGCTCATGGGTTAGGAGCATGGGCTGCTCTTGCAGGGGTCTCAGGTTTGTTTGGTCTCCAGCACCTACATGGCAGCTCCAGGAGCGCCAACTCCAGGCCTTCAGGGCACCTCGTACATGTGGTATACAACATATACAGACACGTAAAAGTAAATTATGTGTAAAAATGTTGTATGGAATGTTTGAGAAGACTAGGTAAAGGTGCTTGTCACTGAGTCTCATGACAAGAGAGGAACTGACTTCTGAACCTTGTCCTTCATGGATGTACAGGCTCTAACTTTAAAAACGTTTTCAGAATTGTGTTTGGAAACTAGGCCACTGGTGAACTTCAATGAGCACTGCAGGCTGGCTCCCCATTGAGGAAAAAAATGGCCTGGTAAAAAATACTGAGTTAACTATTGGGCCAGGGAAAGAGATGCTGATGGACAGGAGGCACCTCTTCCTGAGACACACAAGGATGGTTGCCTAAGTGAGATCCTCTGTAGCAAAGGGTCCAGCCTGGGGTCTCTGAAGCTGTACACGGCCATCTGGTGAGAATGCTGGAAAAGTCACTTAAGGAGTAAACACAGACTGCACATCACAGTGCAAAGTCCTGGAAAGGCTGGAAAATGCATCAAGCCATGGTTTTGTGGCTTTTCTCCAAAAATGCTGGACACAAGGTACATATTACATTGACTTATCATTCAGAGGGTTGAAGTCCGAAAGCTGGAGTTACATTTGCAAATCTAGATTTTAGATGTTTACCTGAGAACTTTTTCTGTTGCTTTTAGAAGAGAGTTCTAATCAACTAACTGAATGCAAAAGGAAGTATCTGCTTAAAATTTAGCACCTTTAGCTGTTAACCAAATTCTGTATATGTTCTGTGTGGCTCAGGACGAAGACAGAGCATGTACCTCTGAAAAAGGAGTTTGAGGGTCTTGACCAAAAGATAACTGCACAATACTCATTTTGAAAGATGAAGTATTTAAGAGGTAAAATTTGAGGGTAACTCTCAGAAGTAGTAAGAATCAAATCAACCTAGTTTTTTTTTTTTTTTTTTAAAGCATCGTTACCTAAGTTTGTGGAATGAGACCTGGAGAGACGGTTTAGCAGTTGAGTGGTGACTGCACTTCCAGAGGAGCAGGTACAAAACGCCAAGCGCAGCTCCCAACCATGTAGTAACCTGAGCTGCGGTGGACCGGACCGCTCCGGCCTCCTTGGCACCAGTAAGTGCACACAGCCACGCAGACAAAGCACCCATACACAGAATTTTTAAAATCAGTTTAGTATTTAAAAAAAAAAAAAGGCTAGAAAGGGTACTTTTATAAAAAATCTTTGCTGCTATAAATAGCATGTTAAATATACAAAGGCCCAAAATTATTCAATGGTTCATCTAAATTTCTAAAAAGATAGATGTCTAAGATGTAGAGGAGGACCTAACTATAACTGTGTGACACTAAGAAATTTGAGACTCTCTGGTCCTTCAGTCTTTACCTGTACAGGCCAGGCCATGGCTTTCTACCCATAAAAGGTGTGCTGGGAAACAAATGGTCTGAATGAATGAACGTGACTCAGCAGTACCTGGGAGGTGCTAGGACCGACCCCAGGGCCTGCACATGCCAGGCACGCCCGTCTACCACTAGTGCAGAAAGTTTCATGTGAATAGATCCATTACGAGTGGCCAACTCTTATTTCTTATGTGATTATAGTTATAAAGAAAGTGGGAATGTGCAAATAGTTGCCAAATATTTCTATAATGGGACAAAGACAAAACCGGAGTAGCATTTCTTCAGGAAGTCATTAAGAAAACACCAGACTTCTGTGGCATGACTGAAACAACAGCCTGGGCTGGCTTTTGAGCACTGTGAAAAATATCACCAGAGACCAAAACCACAAGGTAAATTTCACTTCTATATTTCAGAAAACCTACTTGAATACACTTTGAAACAAGAGTACAACAAAATAGAATATACTTCAAATGTTGAATATACAAACTATTATAGTTCAAATCTGAACGCTGGTACTTCCCCTCTTAAATGTCAACTAAAAAAGAAAAAGAGAAAATTAGGGAGAAAAAAAGGAAAAAGAGTGAGAAAGGAAACAAACACCAGGCACTGGAGTTCCCTGGTAAGTTCATGCGGGCCTGAATGTCGAAGGACAGAAGAACTGAGACCGATGGATGTGTCTGCAGACAGCAGGGCGACTTGAGCGACGCAGGTATGGTACAATAAAGGGCCGGAGCCAACTGTTAATTTCTTCACAATTAAGAAACCGACAGACTTTAAACTACCATAGAAAATGTTACATGTAAATTCTATAACAATACTGTGCTAGGTACAAGATTTTTAAAATTTTTCTTTTAATAAAAAAGCTTTACACAAACAAGCCATTAGCTTATTTCAAGAAAGGAAACCGAAAATTAGTCTAAGGCCTTTGTTTTAAAACAGCTTAAGCTATGATATATATATATATATATATATCATATATATATTCAAAATCAAAAAACAAAACAAACAAACAAACCAAAGCGCACTAGACCTTGCTCTCCTCTCTGTGAAGCTTTTGGATGCACTCAGTTCACATTCTAGAATACCTGTATTAGCAGAGTCTTCACATAGCACCAGGTAAGTGAGCACTGCCCAAGCACAGTGCTAATTGCTGGTATGCATATAAAATGCATCAAAAAAATGCTATTTGTAACAATGACGTCACCCATCCCAACCCCGCCCCGCTGAAAACTATGTAACCCCTTCCAGGCGTTAGTGTTCCAACTCTTAGTGTAACGTGATATTGTAGTGAGCTGCTTGGTCCCTTTCAGCCTTTTCTTAGTGAGGGTTCAGTTGTTCTTACTTAAGAGGCAGTTTTCTGTCAGCATCTCAATGTGTAGTTCACTTCCCACTGAAACATGGGATAGGTCATTTCCTTCCAGTACGTCTGACTGCTTTCTTCTGTGCACAGCTGTGTGACAGTCCCCCTCTGACTTCCTTGGTGACCTCCTTGCAAATGTCTGTCAGGACAACACTGACAGTCTGCAGTGCCCGCCTGAAGCTTATTTATTTCTCACACGTCACTAGCCCTTCGGTTTTCATAGTCACAGGAAGGGCGATAGCAGACGGCGCACTGACGACCACTACATGGGTTACTGTCTTATTCCCGTCTGCCCCCTTTTCTTCTACCAGCTGCAAAGTTTTCACATCGTGTTCCTGCTTTTTGGCTTCTGATTTACCCTCCGGCCCTTTTATGAGCGCACTGATAACTCGCGGAGGAGTCTGGCCAGAAGCCTGCTGAGCAGGCACAGATAGTCTCATTACAGGTGTACCATGGGCTATGGAAACAGGGGTGAGCGCCCTCACAGCCAGTGGGGTTCCAACAATGTTAATGCTTCCTGATCCAGTCAGATTCGACTTTGCCTGCAGTTGACACTGTGCAAGCTGAGTGGCAGGGATGGTGATAATCTTGGCAGGCTGCATGGTGATTCTGTCTCCATTTTCAGTGGAGGCTGGCATCACAGTCGGGACTGTCTGGATGACTACTTTTGGAGAGCTGGCCGTAGCTGGACTAGTGCTGGTTATTAATGGCGTGCCTGCGTTGACTGACTGAACTGCCACAGTTGAAATCTTTTGACCCAGTGATGTCATTACCACAGGGACTTGCATTGCCACACGAACTGTCCTGGTAGATTAAAAACAAGCTGGTTATATTTAACACTAAATGGGAAAATGAGTCTCATGTTAAATACAAATCCAAATGCCTAGACTCAGCATGTCCACCTTTTACAGCTGCAGTGATGGCCCCAGGGTCTCCTGCACGCTAATCAAGTGTTTACCACTGAGCTACGGCACCAGCTTTTTGGGGCAAGGTCTTGCTAACTTACCCTTAGGTTAGAACTCATACTCTGTAGCACAGGCAGGCCTTGAACTTACGATTCTCCTGCCTCAACCTCCACAGTACTTAGGACTATAGGTGTGTTCCACTATATATACACTTAAAAGATAAAGTACACTTAAAGATCCAGCACTTTAAAAGTGTCCCTATAGTGCTGGCCGATACAGATTAAACATTCGTTCCAAGGAGCATTCAACAAACCCTCTCCCGCCTCCCTCACCTTGGAGCTGCTGCTGCTGACACGGGTGCCGTGGTGGTAGGAGACCTGGAGGAACCATCGTGAGCAGGGGAGGTGATGTTCACAACTCTAGCCACACCCTTCTCTGCTCTGGAGCAGTTCAGAGGAGATGAGTTTTTCCCACCTCGGACGGCAGTCGCTGCCTTCAGGAGACTTTCTGCAGACAGTGACACTCGTTCTAAAGACTTGTCGTCAGCAGCTGCCGCCAAGTCTTCAGGGCAGGTCTCACTTTTGTCATCATCGATGACCACTATGTTTTTGGGCATGTCCTTGAACTGATATACAAGCCTCTGCCCTTCAACCTTTGCAAGAATTCCCCTTTGGTAGTAATATCTGCAAGGGAAAATGACTAAGTTAATCCAGTGTATGATCACATCTTACCCAAGAAAACCACACGCAGCGAACATGTGACAGAAACATTTACTTACTCCTGTATACGAGGGCTCCTTCCACTTGGCCTACACCTAAGATTACAGATTTGGTGACAATGAAGTTGGTATGTCACACCACAGGCCCCTGTGATGGTTAATATTGACTGTTGATTTGACAAGATCTAGAAACATGTAGGGTTGACTAGATTCAGTTGGAAGTGGGAAGAACCAAGTATCTGTGGGCAGCACTCTTCTATGACTCAGAATCTCAGACCAAATAAAATGGGAGGGCAAGCTAAGTAGAAGCGTTCACTGCTGTTGTCGGGCTGGGAATGAGGCGAGTCCTACCTACCATGCGCCCTTCCCTAAGTTGCCTCTCAGTAAGAAGTAGCCAATATAGCTCTGTGACCTTGATGTGTCCAAAACAGTTGTAGCACCAACAATTGAACCTAGACTCTCTATTAGGGCAAGTGCTTCATCTCCAGCACCCCATGGCCCCTTCTCTTATCTTATAGACCAGGCTAGCTTCCAACTGTAGATTGACCCTCCCCCCTCCACCTCCCAAGTGATGAGATCACAGTATGTTCCACCATGGACACCTTGTTCTCCCCCTTAAGAAAAGCTTAACGTAGACAGAATACTTTATTGGTAATAGAAGCAACTCTAATTCGTTACAAAAACAACCTGACTTTATCTGGAATAATCTCCAATCCATGGAACATGTGAATACTGACTAGCAGCTCATGCCTGAAATACCAGCATTGGGAAGCTGAAAGAATAGATGCAAGTTCAAAGCCAGCTTGTTTACACAAGCCCAAGCCAGCCTGGGATACATAGCAAGAACTGTCTCAAATAAATAAATACTATCATGTGCACATTGGTGATTTAATCGCTTTCTCGCTCCGATCAGTATCAACAAAGTTTTTTTCATTTTCAAGATAAAGTCATTTGCAGGGACTAAAAGTAAATTAACTCTGGAAAATGTATTTCAATTAGTGTTCTTACAGATCTCATCGTAGCTCAGGCTGGCTTCAAACTTATATGAAAAGAGGATGACTTTGAACTCATCCTCCGAACTTCAATTTTCTTTCTTTTTTTTTTTTTTTTAAAAGATTTATTTATTTATTATATGTAAGTACACTGTAGCTGTCTTCAGACACCCCAGAGGAGGGCGTCAGATCTCGTTATGGATGGTTGTGAGCCACCATGTGGTTGCTGGGATTTGAACTCAGGACCTTTGGAAGAGCAGTAGGGTGCTCTTACCCGCTGAGCCATCTCACCAGCCCCGAACTTCAATTTTCAATGAGTACAACTGACTACAAGGCACAGGCACTATACCCAGCCTGGGTTTAACTTTTTACAAGGCCTACAAGGTAAACAATTTCTATTCTAGAACAGTTGTAAATGCAGAGTCCCCTCCTATAAATAATGATTTTCCAATGTTAAAATATTAGGCATATAGACCAAACTTCTCTTTCCCCCATCTATTTCCAAGTTTAAAAAATTCGTCTAGGTTATTTCAAAGTTTTAAATTATATCACAGGGTTTGTTTTTTAGCTTTTCTTTAAACCACTTTAACAACTAACAGACAATCTAAAGAGACAGGTCGGTTCTGCTTAAGAACTAGCCTATGTTCATTCTCACCTCAAAGCTCGCCCCATAGTTTCATAGTTCATATCCGGTTTGTTCTTATGCTTCCCCCAGAGCTTGGAGACAGCCTTTGAGTCCACAAGTTTGAATATGCCCTTTTCTCTCTGAGTCCATTTAATATACCTGGGACAAGTATTTTTATCTTGAAGCAGATCTAAAAGAAACTCCCACAGATAGGTTGTGTTTCCTTTAAAAACAAAGCAAAAACAATGACAAGCATTAACTTAAAATTCACTAACATGATTAAATGCAAATAAAATATCCTTATTTACAACTATATATTTCTACTTCTTTTTGAGACAGGTCTGACTACGCAGCCTTCCTAGGTCTGAAACTTGCTCTGTAGATCAGGCTGGCCTCAAATTCAAGAGATCCCTGCCTCCTGAGAGCTGGATTCAAAGTGTGAGCCATGCCCAGTTCTTAAGATGTAAGGCCCTAGATTCTATGCTGTCATGAGTCCTGGACCCAGGTTTCAGGTTCGGTCATGGCAGTGGCATAGTGCTGGACAATGTAGATTCTAGGTATCTATGAGATAGGCGCTCCTACTGGCTGTGTTACATCCTTTAGACTCTCAGTCTGCACTGAAAGACAAAACCTACACAGCAGAAATGCAAAATGACCAAGGGGCAGAAGAGGAAATCAAAGCTGAAGCCAGTTCCATTCCAAATTCATAAGAAAAGAACAATGAAATTCGAGTTCGTCGTTTTTTTCCTTTCGGATATAAAACTAATACCAAAATTCACTGTGGAATTATTAGACACAGTTTTCAGTAGATTTACACAATAAAAATAAAAATATTAAAAATAGGACAAACCTAAACATATCGATAAAAAGTTAAAGATTATCAGTTTGAAAACATTTACCTATTAACTAGTGATAATTTGCTTATGGGATCATCAGACACATATGCCTAATATTACTGGAAATCATCAAACACAACAAATTAGAAAGCATAGGGGCCAGAAAGATGGTTGAGTGGTTAAAAGCATTGACTGCTTTTTGCAGAGGACCTGGGTTTAATTCTTAGCACTCATAACTGCTTGTAATTCCAGTGTCAGATCTTTAAAAGAAAAGAAAGAAAAAACAAACAAACAAACAAACACACACACACACACACACACACACACACACACACACACACACAATCAGCCAGGTGGTGCATGCCTTTGATCCTAGCACTCAGGAGGCAGAGGCAGGTGGATTTCTGAGTTCGAGGCCAGCCTGGTCTACATAGTGAGTTCCAGGACAGCCAGGGCTACACAGAGAAACCCTGTCTTGAGAAACAGAAAATATGTAGCAGAAGGCTAGAGTATCCCAAGCCTGACACAGAACGGAATCCTAACAGTTCAGAGATGCTGGCTCTCAGACTGACTTCCACTCCGACACAGACAGACAGATGAGTATTCAAATAGAATAGAATATGAGGCTAAATGTGAGGATGAGGGTCACATACAACTGTCCTCTAACACATGGTCCCAAAAACAATGGTTTGCACTGCCCTATGGACATTACCAAATACAATGGCTATCCCATCTCTTTGAGGTATAGATATTTTTCTGAAAGCTCCCCATAATGTTGGTCTACCCCTAATTAAGAAATACTAAGAAATGGTATTCCCATATGTATACCTACTAAATAATCCTGCAAAAATGTCACCTAAAAAATTTTCAAAAGCTTACTCTCATCTCTAGCCCTCCTCCTCTCTCTCCCTTCCCCCTCCTTCTTTCTACCTTCTTTCTTTCCCCTGCCTTTCTACAATAAAGCTCTAAAACCACTAAAAAAAATTTTTTTTAAATAAAATTTAAAAAAGGAAGGGGTATTTCTTTCCAAAATGACCATCCACAAATTACCTTTTCCTTCTCTGGCTTTCTTCTTGATTCCTAACTCAGGAGACCCATTGGAAACTGGTGACTGCTGGGTCTTTGGTTTACGGCCAACTGAAAAAATAAGATAAAGAAATCATAAACTGAAAACAAAATAAGCAGACTCTCTAAAAAGACATTCCTCACTAAACTAGATACTAATGTGCAGATTGAAATCCTCAGTGCCAAGGAGGTACAACCCCATGGAAAGCTAGGAAGAAGGCTGAAATCAGCATGGGCCACACAGTGACTTTAAGGGGCAGTCTCCTCAGCGTGGCAGGAGGTGTGGCTCAGTGGCAGGGCACTTGCCCAGCATGCATGAAGCGCATTCCCTCACTCAGGACTCAGAACAGATCAAAGTTGCTTGCAAAGGAGCTGTAAACACTTCTGTGATTTTACATAAAATTGTTAGTAGAAATGACTACTGTACAAAGCAAGTCAGGGGCTTCCAGCTTTTACTCATGATCAAGGACAGCATCAATCCTAAATTTTGGACTGATATCCTGGAGCTCACAATGTAGACCAGACTGGCCTTGCACTCAGAGATCCCTCTGCCTCTGCCTCCCAAGAACTGGAAATAAAGGTGTGAGCCACCATCCGCTGCTGTTAGAAGAACTTCCTATAAGCCTAGATGATGGCGTTTGCTCATGGTCTCCCTCTCCTCCTCAGTCAGCAACAATCTCACCTACATTCTGCAGAGGCTCTGCTCATCTGAGGACTCTCTGAGCTCAAATGAACACAAATAGTAAACACTCGCTCACGCTGGGAGCCACAGAGTTCACTAGAATTTTAAGCAAATGTTGAAATTTCCTTGTCAACTTGTAGATACAATGTGAAGTTTTAAGAAAGAAAATAAAGCAACACTCTCCAAGTGATTCCGTCTAATAAACGCCTTGGTCACTCTCGCTTGTCCTTCCCTGCTTCTCCCACAAGGCAGAGAGATCAGCAAGGGGAAGTGTGAAATGTGTTACACCGCTCCTCAGTACAAACGGTTTCAGGGCTGGCGAGACGACGGCTCAGCTGCCTGTGCAGTTCCCTCTGCCCTCCGTACGCACCACAGCACACACGTCACACAGTAAAAACCTACAGAAAGACCCTATGCTTCACATGTAGTCACAAACCACACAGATAATGGCATTCTGACTCTGCCTCCTAAACAGCAGTAAGCCCAGAACGATGCAGACTTGTAATGTTTTACTAGTTATGGGCTTTATTACTACGTTCTCAGACATATAGCATGCTTCCATGATAGCCACTGCTCCACACTACTCTTTGTGGCCTCTTTCCAAGCCAGGTCCCTCTTTCTTTCCCTGAATTGTCTCCCCCTTCTACTTTCATGGTCCAGCCTGGCCTAAAATTAATTATCTTCATGCCTCAACCACCTGAGTATTGATACCACAACCATATGTCACCTTACCCTATCTATAACATTGTGTTTTCTTCAATCCTGGTTCCCTAAGAGAAAACATGCTGTTTGTTTTTCTAAGTCTAGTTTATTTTGCTTGGCTCCACCCATTCTCCTGCAAACATGATTCCCTTTTCCTGGCTAAACATTCTGGTGTGTGTGTACACATCTCATGTGCACACATATGTATATGCACACAGACATAGATCACATTTCATTTTTCCATTAATCTTTGATAGACACCTAGATTAATTCCCTAACAGAACACACACTGAACACACAACTTAGATCCCTTCAGGGACATGACAGGTATGGCTGGGCCGCACCATTAGCTCTATCTGTAGCTTGTTGAAAGCCCTATGATCTACATCTTACCAATAACATAGGAGTGTGTTACTCCCTACCCCGCACGGGCCATTCTCAGCAGTACTTGCTACACTATTTTCTGTTTGTTCAGTTGGTGGGTGTGCTGTTTTTAATTACACTGTGTGTGTGTGTGTGTGTGTGTGTGTGTGTGCCCCAACAGTTAGACATACATGTGGACACAGAACAATTTGTAGGAGTCGGTTCTTTCCCTCCACCATGTGAACCCCCCACCCACCCCCAACCCCTGTGCACTGAAGTCAGGTTGTGACGCTTGCTGTCACTGTCAGCCTCCTTTGTGCTAGGATCACAGGCACGAGCACCATGCCCTCTGTGTTCTTGATGGGAGCCACTGAGCACAGTGAAGGGGGCAGCAAGTGTGTCTTCAGCTCAGTCCCTGACAGCTGACAATGGTGAAATGACTCACGTGCACAGATCGGCCATTTGGACTCTCCAGCCACGTCTGCTCAGGTCATTTGCCTAGCAGTGATTGTCTTTTTGTTTTAATTATATTTGTTCCTTGAGCCAAAGGTTTTTAGTGGGAAGTGAGTAGAAGAGGTTTAAGCCATAGTTAACCTCTGTGACCACTGTGTGAGTTGTAGTGGAGAAAATGCACTGAGCTGAGGTGGGCACCGTGGCCACCCTTCCCACCACGACAGATCTTCTCCCTCTGCAGCCGGAAGACAAGCAAACCCTTCCTTCTGCAAGGAGCTCTGCTCACGGGGTTTTACCACAGCAACACAAAGTAATGAAACAAGGTTTTAACTAAGGCTTTCCTTTCTTTCCCATTTTACCCTTGATCTGACTAGGAAAGGATGTGTGCACGATGCCGTGGAGCTGTGCTAGCCTGCACACTTTACCACAGAGATGAGGTTTAGTGAGCAGGGATTCTCTTTACCCACTGCTAAGCTTATACTGGCAATCTTAAATGTTTGTGTAATGTGTACAGGTGTTTTGTCTGCATGTATATCTCTGTACCACTTTGCAAGTCTGGTGCCCAGAAGAGGGCATCAGACCCAATGAAATTGGAGTTAAAGGCTGCTGTGCTTCAGATTCCTGGAGCTGTATTTGCAGGGAGCTGTGAACAGTCATGTGGGTTCTGGGAATAGAATCTGAAGACCAGTCAGTGCTCTGAACTTCTGGGCCCTCTCTCCAGCCCTCACCCTGGGTCTTTTAAAGAAGAACACCAGGACTTTAATACTGGCACTGGGGAGGCAGAGGCAGTTAGCTCTCTATGGGAAGTCGAAGGAAGGGAAAGGGAAAGGGAGAAGAAAGAGAAGAAAACAGAAAGCAGTCTGAGAAGGAGGTGGTAGCAAAGAGAAGAGGAGGGGAGGAAGGGAGGGCCCAGGGCCCAGCGGAGAAGAAAGAGGAAATACAAGGAAGAAAGCATTTGGCTTAAGAAAAGGATTTGTAGTCCTTGTGATCCTCCAACTTCATCCTCAACAATCCGCCCACCTTACATGATCCACACTCCAGGACAGGGCAAGCCTATGCCAGGAGTAGTTGGCCAATACAAAACAGACTCCATCGTTTCTTGTGACCTTATCATCTTGTTTTTTGGTTTTGTTTTGGTTGTCAGGTTTTGGAAAGAGAATGAAGTTGGGTTAGTAGAGAGCAAGGAAGATCTAGGAGGAGTTGCCTGGATTTTAAAAATATTATCCACAAAAGAAAGAAAACATAAAACCAAGAATGTTACTTGGTAGTTCTGTGTGTGTGTGTGTGTGTGTGTGTGTGTGTGTGTGTGTGTGTGTGTGTGTGTTAATAGGCTATTACAGTGGCAAATGTTTGCATTCATCTCAATACTGGGGAGGCCGAGGTAGGAGAATGACAATTCAAGGACAGCCTGAGCTATATGTAGATAAGACCTTACCCCCAAAATAATTTAAAAATATAAAAGCACCAGAGGCAGGCAGATCTCGGAGTTTGAAACCAGCCTGGTCTTCAGAGCAAGTTCCAGGACAGCCAGGGCCACACAGAGAAACCCCATCTCAGAAAACCAAAACCAAACAAACCAACCAACAAAAAGATAAGATGGGAAAGATGCATCACAAGTGACACACATACTCAACCTTTTTTCTTTTTCATTGGTTCGTGGCTATCTGGTGAAGTAGGGATAGGCGAGGCATCCATCGGTTCAGACTCTTCTGTTGATACCTCCACCACAGTCTCTGTGATGACATCTGGCCTCATCGCAGCATGGATAAACTCTGGAGTTGATATACAAGGAGGGACAAACACTTCCACTATAAAAAAAAGTTGAAAAATTAAAATTTCCTACCCCTATTATAGTTTCCTAGATGGATAGTTCAATATTAGAAGAGGCTGGGTTTACAAAAGAATTATTCCAAGCAAGAAAGGTAAGACCTGTGCCTGAACAAGTCAAGTTACTGAATATCCCAACTATTACAGTACACAGGTAAATGAGATTACGACAGCCATCTTGACAGTCAACCTCCTTTTCATACTTCTAGGTACTTAAAGAAAAATGATGTTGTGTGTGTACACATTTTCAGCTGGCATGTACTTGTGTGCCTAGTGCCTGCAAAGGCCAGAGAGGGCATCGGATCCTCTAGAACTGGAGCCACCATGTGGGTAGGTGTGGAGAACCAAACCTAGGTCTTCTTCCAGAGCATGCAGTGCTCTCAACCCCTCAGCTGTCTCTCCAACTCCCTTTAAACTTTAAGTTAATCGAGTAACATTTTACATATTTTCACAGGGAAAATATGAAAAGAATAGTCCTTTAGTAATTACTTTTGTTGCATACATTTGCCATTATTCATTAACTGAGGAATACAAGGACATGATACAAAATTTTAAATTTATAAATATATGTTCAATACAAATTACATAGTTATATTTCATTTTAAAATATAAAAAGGGAAAATAACTATTCATTTTAGGCCATCACTCAAAATAGTACATACAGATTGTCATCTGGTATTCTATTACAGACAATATTGTTGCTTCAATTTCTATCACATACGCATGAATAATAAGGATACCACACCTTGAAGAATGCATTGGATTCCTAATCCAATTAAAAAGATGGCTGCCGGGCTGGGAAGCTAGGTCAGGGTTTAAGAGCACTGGGCCGCCCTTCCAGGACTGGGATACAATTCCCAACATCCAAATGGCAGCTCACAAACATCTGTTACTCCCGTCCCAGAGGATCCGATCCTTCTCTGGCACCCATGGATATCAGGCATGCACACGGTACACAGACATGTAGGCAGGCAAAGACCTATACACATAAAATAACCTTTTAAAGATGGCTACTCTTAGCAACTTACACTAAATTTCTGCACACTGAATTAAAATTAGGACAAAATCAAATTAGTACACCACCACTATTAAAATCAGCCTGCCCCAAAAAATGAATAAATAAATTATAAAAGCAATCTTATCTCACAAGCTAAAATGAATATAAAGTAAATCAATAAACTCCTTTCTTTTCCTCTTTACCATGGCCAGCTCCATGTAGTTACTGCCTGTTGATCAGAGTAAAGGACTGAAAGAGTTATAGGGAGCAAAGGACCCAACTGTCCAACTCTAAAGGACTACAACTACCTAAAATTTACCCAGAATCAAGAAAATAAACACAAAAAAAAAAAAAAAAAGAGAAAAGAAAGAAAAGAAAAGAAACATAGAACATAAACAAATACAGTACTTAAGATTTTAGAACCTTTCGTATCCGTTACTGATATCAGGTGTGTATGTCTAGACCTTTAAGAACTCTAGCAATAACTCCTTTGCATTAACAGCTTACTTCTATTCTCATTTTCTTTAATAGAGCTTTTTCTCTATGTAGCCCTAGCTGTCCTGGAACTCTCACTCTGTAGACCAGGCTGGCCTCAAACTCAGAAATCTGCCTGCCTCTGCCTCCCCAGTGCTGGGAATTAAAGGTATGCGCCACCACCGTCCTCTTAACTTCTTCATTCTAATAGGAAACAATGTGACCCAACAATAGGAAAATATGGGTAGCTCACATACCAGGACTTCTTGAATCCCTCAAGCAGGTAGGAGATTCCATATGAAGCAGGGCTTCAGCAGCTTCAATGGTCTTATCTGTACAGTGTGCATTACTGCTGTGAACTGATGCTTCCACTGTGAAAAAAGCAAAGTTCTTAATTAAAAATTAAAACACTAGTAATTTAAAATATATTACTGAATATGTATGAACTGATTGTCCATGTGAACAATTCTACATAAGCCATTGACTATTTGTTAACTACTTACTAAAATAATAATAATAAAAATAATGTCTACGTTCTGTAAAGTGAATACTGATTTTAAAAGCAACCAATTGAGCCAGGACTAAGCCACACGCTTTTCATCCCAGTACTTGCAAGGTTAAGGCAGGGAGTGGAATTGGAAGCTATTCTGAGGTATATAGGCAGACCGTATCTCAAATCCAAAACCCCAACAAAGCTGATAAGAAGTTAGTAAGGAGTTTGCAGATCTTTTTTAAAAAGGAAAACAAAAAGAACCTTGAATTATGAAGCCTGCATCCATTTTAGACCAAAAATTGACAAACTTAGGGACTCATCCACAGGGTTTAGGGAACAGGAGGAGAGGTTGGGTGGAGAACAATATAGGACAACTATGTAATCTTATGTGTCGTCACTAAACTAAGAACAATATATATAATAGCCAACAGAAACGAGGAAGAAACTGTTTTCTAAGCTAGCCTAAGGCATAACTTCAATTTCTATACAGTCTCCTGTGAGTGGACAACCTCCAGACAAGGGTTACTAGTTTTACAGTCACAGCACTTCAGAAGTTTCCTTATAGTAAGCTTATTCTTTTCTGAGACTCACTTCACTAGGTTTCACATAAGTACAAATGTGGGTAGGTGAGTGAATGGGTGCATGAAAAGATGAGTGGTTTGTATTTCTTTTAGGCTTTGCTATCAAATGACTTGTGAAAGAGTCAAGTACACAAACAGGTTTGCACTTTCAGATCTAGCAGCTTGGGTTCTTAGTCTCTGCCACTAAGGCAACCCACTTATTCTCTTCTGCCTCGGTTTCCAATTACAGAGCAGGGTATTTCCAAAAAAAAGCTGTGAAAATCACATACAGTTCCTGACATGAAGTGGGAATTCAGTGTGATGACTGCTTGCTCCTGTAAAAGTGTAAGCCCCTTTAGTTAAGAGAGCTATCTTAACCCAACTTTGAACTCACAACTGGCTTTGTTTAGTTTTGAGATGCTGGGGATCAAACCCAACACCTCCCATTACTGAGCAAGTGTTCCACCCCTAGGCTAGCATATATATATATATATATATATATATATATATATATATATATATATATACACATACACATACACACACACACACACATACATATACAGAGAGAGGGGGGGCAAATATGCATTTCTTTTATGTGTCAAACTAAGGACAATTCCATAACCTTAAGGGCCATAACCTTAAGGGGAGAAATGTCAAGAATTCATTATCTTGGTTATGCATTTATTTCACAACTCTGACTTAATTATACTGACTAATCTATATGGTTAGAAGTTCTGAAACATAAATACTAGATTTTAATTTGACTGACTTTTCTCACGATGTTCCCCTTAAGAAGCTTGTTGTGAATGTTTATAAAATTTCATAAAACCATGACAAATCCACAAATACAGTCATGAATCTTCTGGCCTGTCTCGGGAAATTTTAATTTTAAAAACTGTTACAGCCTCTAAATTCCCCAAATGCTAAACCTCGGCCTTAGAAACGAAGTCATCTGGGGAGCATTTGTTTTTAAAACCTCAGGCCTGTTCTAGCACCTGTTACACACCGTCCACACTCCCAAGCAAGGTACTCCGTCTCTCCAGTTGCTCTTTCCATTTATGGAAATCTGCTCAAAGCTAACTGGATCTGGAGAGGCAGCCAAACCTCTAAGTAAATCTATCTTTAGGTGACCCTGCTTACTCTTATCTGCAGCTTCAGTGAGGCAAAGGATTCACTCAGCCCTGCTAGTTCAACTTTTAAAAACTTGGTATAAATGTAAAAGACACCACCATGCTTGCTTGGGGCTGTTTTTCACAGGGGCCCCTGTAAGACTCACATACACTAACAACCCCCAGAAAGCAAATTCTCAGGTTCTAAACATCATCTTGGGAGCCATTCTCTTTAAGGCAGAATTGGTGTTGTAATTTAGCCATTCTCTTTAAGGCAGAATTGGTGTTGTAATTTAGCTGTTGTCTTAGGTGCTATTAATAAACTATCCTGGGTAAGCTAACTCCTTATGTAATATTATGAAGCTATATTCTAAAAACTGTACTGTACTACAATTAGCTTCAAATATTTAAAAGTCATAGGGCAACAAAGCTACAGATTTTAAAATATAAGTTATAAACAACAACAAGAATACTTGCCTAACAGTTACATATCATGCACACTAAACTCTTAAGCAGCTTGAAATGCTGTTTATGTTAGTACAAATGAAGCTCCATGGCCTGGTCTGGTCTGCTTGTGCTTCTTAAGGCAGAGTCTCATGTAGCCAGCATAGCCAGGAACTCTAGACACAGCAGAGATCTTGAACTATCAATCCTCCTGCCTCTGCTCCCTAAGCACGAGATTACAAGGGTTCTTCTACCACACCCAATTCCAATTAGTTTTTTAAAATTTTCTTGCTTCTACTTCTGACCTCAAACTTCAGAGTCCCAGATTTAACAAATTATAACTCCCAAATATTTTACTATTACTTTAAATACAATTTATAAGTTGCTAACTAGAAAGTCCAATACGTTAAGTACAATCAGCCAGTGTCAATTGAGTATTTATCACGGGCCCAATGCTGTGCTACCAATAGGACAAGTCTGAATAGCTCTCGGCCTCCTACTGCTTCAGGTTCAGAGAGTGCCACCAAACCCAGTGCAGACGTAAAATAATCTCCTGTTACTCTGAAATCAACCAGTGTGTTAAAGAGCAGTGATTTCTATTTTGGGAGCTACCATGTTCATCTGCAGCTCAATGCTAAACATAAATAAAAAACTAAAAGCCAAGTGTCTGATAAATTAAAATATAATGAGAGTTTCTAAGAATATGTTACCCATTTTATAGAAATGAGGAGTCAACAGGTAATTTTCTAATACAATGTTTGGTAACAGAAAAACTTTAGTGCTGTTTTGTTCAGCTCAGTAATTCAAACGAAACTTAAAAGTGCACATGTGTAAAGATATAAACACCAGTTTAATAGTACACTGTGACCAAAGTAAGAAAGTAAAAGCAGCATCTATCTGCAAATAAACTCCTCCTCACTGCTTTCTAAATAAACGATGTATGAAATCCATGGCAGAAACTGAACACCTTGGTTTAAAAATAGAAACAAACTAATATGTAATTGGACGGGTCTCATTTTCTAGCAGTTTAGCTCACTGGCCAAGTCTCCTTGAAAATGAATTCAATTTTGACCATGCCATCAATAAACGTGGCCTGTGCGCCATTTCCTGTGGATGAATATGCCCACTCCACGTCCCTCTCCATTCAGCTGGTCACTGCAGCAGACTCACTCAACAGCTGTTACAAAATACCAAACTTGGTAATTAAGTCTGACAAGAGGCATACCTCCCAGCTTTGCAGAGAGAACGCTGGCAATGGATCTAGCTCTTAACTGTGTTCTCAAGTCAGAAATAAACTTTACTAGCAATGGAGTTTGAGAGCAATGGAAAAATGAGAATACTTCATTAGGTGTCAGTGGTTCCTCCTAAACACAGCACCGTAAACTCATACTTCCTAGGTCCCCACTCAAGTTCTGCACCAACCAACGACATCCTCTAATGCCTCCAGACAGGGTAGTGACAGAGACCCAAACCACTGCAGTAAAGAAGGGGAACTGGGATCTTTCATCTTCACATCTGTCTTCCTTGACCATCAACCAATACAGCTTTATAAAACATAAGAAGACAATTAAAATAACTTTCTAATCCAAAGTTAGTCAATTGAGTATAAGCCATAATTTTAAATTCTCTTAGCCACATTTAAAAAGTACAAAAGGGATATTAATGGCCTTAAAAGGGGAAGAGGTCTACCATTCTGAAATTAGTATCTTTTGTTTAACCTAATATATCCAAAATACTGCCATGCCAGGGTGTAATCAATATAAAACCTTTCAAAATTGAATTTCCCAGTCAAATCTCAAAAACTCAATACCCACAGGTGGCTAGCAATTTTACCAAATGACAGCCAAAACTGTTAAACTTAACAGTTTTGCTTAAGACGCTTCTGCATTCAAATCATTGAGAATCTCAAAAAGACTTTGAATATGTTATCTACAGATAGTTATTGTATTAATAAACTAAATCTTAGCTAGGCAGTTACTTTATGCCTGAAATCCCAATTTTCAGACGTTTTAGGTTAGACAGCATGGGCTAGCTAGCACGAGGCCTTACCTCAATAAAAAAAACTTTTTTTTTAACTTCAAAAATATTTACAATAATGCACATGTTACTTAAATATGCATAAAAGAGAAATAACTAGAATAATCCAGCGGCTTAAAGAATGTGTTTGTTATACATGCATGCACGTTATGTACTAGAGATGGGTGTTCAAAGGGATTGAACCTAGGGCCTTGTATACACTAGGCAAGCAGTCCACCACTAAGCTATATCCTCAGCCCTGTTTTATTTTTGTTTTTATTTCAGATAGGGTATCATTAAGCTTGCCCAGGCTGGCTTTGAATTCACTCCATAGCCTATATATAAGCCATGAATTCCATGAATTTGCAATAAGCCTGCCTCAGTCTCCAGAGTAGCTGGGATTACAGACCTGTGCCACTAAACACAGCATGTTTTACATATCCTGGGATTCTTTTTACATTTTTGCTTCTGTGCACTGGTAAGATTGAAAGGCAAATAACTAATCTCCTAATGTTCTGAAAAACAGGTTGACATTTTAGATTCCCCTGAAAGCCTCCTGGAGTCTCAAGATCTGTGTGCTGCCTGCCTTTCTCTGCCATTATTTCTTCCTAAAGAAAACCGCTTTATGTTTAATTATTGATTGACTTTATGCCCTGGCATTACTTTGTAACTTTGCTGACATATAAATCTGAGTACTCATATTGCAATGAACTGTTAATTTCTTTCACAATGAATTTTTTCCTATACTGGAGATTATATACACAGCCTTACCAAGTCATACAAGTCATCCCCATATATGTTTCTTCCTCTGTGTGTGTGTGTGTGTGTGTGTGTGTGTGTGTGTGTGTGTGTGTG